>NC_139142.1:149801383-150301383 GCF_964270905.1 Leucopleurus acutus
AACTGGATCTCACATGCATGCAGCAACTAAGAGTTCACATGCTGCAACTAAGGAGTCCGCATGCTGCAGCTAAGCTCAGTGCAGTCAAAATAAATAAATAAATATTTTTAAAAAGAAAAGAAGAAGAAAAATTAAGGCAGATCTTGAGCTGACGGGACGTTCCTACTCTTCTAAGCTCTGGAATCTCAGAAGGGCCATGAAGTCCTCTTCTGAGGAGCCCTGCACGCAGGTCACTGGAGGAAGCCACCCTGGCTGCTCAAGACTTGTTCTCCTTTTGAAAACCAAGGACCTACTGTAGGTTGTTGTTGCAAATAGGTCAATGAATTTAACTCATTTGATATTTTTAAAACCAAAGAAAAAAAAGGATTTTACCACATCCAATGGATTTATAAAACTCACCACACTGCGTTCTAATTATTAATCTAAACAAATAATGCCTTAATGTCACCATGTCCCTGTAGTGCTTCTCCAGTGAAGTGCATTTCTAAGAAGATACCTGAGCCACCAGGAGCATCCCGAGATTATCAGGGGTCCATGAGATTAGCAACAGGAGTCCACAAGCTACTTTCAATATTTCAAAATGCTTTCAAAAGCAGTCCATTTACCCAGGATAAAACTACACAGGCTAATGACAAAGGTCTTTGTTTTGGCTAAAAGTATATCTACTTCAACTTGTATGTCGGAGGCAATGCATACAAACTGTACTCTGGGAAAATGCAAAACAAGTAAACATAGAAAGCCAAGCTAAGTGTATTCTAAAAAAGCAAAGATCAAAATAGCTTCTCCATTTTTCCTGTGAATTCTTTCAGTGCATTATATATAGCAAGGTAAGTCTTGTACAAATGAGTACAATGGGCTGCCTTGTTAAGGGAATTTAACAAGAAGCTGGACCACCCACTGTAAAGGGCAGAACCCTAGCAGACACACAGCCCTCTCTCAATCTTCCCAAGTCAAGGAATCCAGAAATATGGATAAGCTTTGTCTTTAAAATGTCTTCCAAAAGTCCTTTTCAATGAGGGCTTGACTGGTCTTGGGGACAGGGGGGTTCTTAATGGGGTGGGACTAACCAGAACTAGGCAAGAGCATCACATACCATTCAGCACCCTGGTCCAGGAGCACCAAGTCCTAGGAAGGCTGGCAGTCACTGTGATAACTGAATATTTGCAAACACACCTAAAGGCAGTACTGCCCCCACAGATGAGACACCTGACTCCTTCCAGAAAAGATGAAACCTACAGAGTAGCTGATCACCATAATGAATGACCATCAGATGAAGGTCCAGCCAGACCATAGCATGGCAGAACAGAACAGAACAGACATATTGGGCTTCTCAGGCCACTGAAAGCTATCAAAGAATTGTGTCAAAAATAATAAGGCCAGGGCTTCCCTGGTGGCGCAGTGGTTGAGAGTCCACCTGCCGATGCAGAGGACACGGGTTCGTGCCCCGGTCCGGGAAGATCCCACATGCCGTGGAGCCGCTGGGCCCATGAGCCATGGCCGCTGAGCCTGAGCGTCCGGAGCCTGTGCTCCACAACGGGAGAGGCCACAACCGTGAGAGGCCCGTGTACCGCAAAAAATAATAATAATAAGGCCTCTAATCGACTAAAATGGACAAAAAACCTGAATAGACATTTTCCCAAAGAAGATATACAAATAGCCAACAGGTACACAAAAAGGTGCTCAACATCACTAACCATCAGGGAGACACAAATCAAAACCACTATGAGATTATCACCTCACACCTGTTAGAATGGCTACTATCAAAAAAAGAGAGAGAGAGTGATAACAAATGTTGGTGAGGATGTGGAGAAAAAGGAACCTTTATACACTGTTAGCTGGAATGTAAATTGGTGCAGCCACTGTGGAAAACAGTATGTAAAAAAAATTTTTTTTAATTAAGAATTTAAAAAATTAAAAGTTTTTAATTCCTCAAAAAATTAAAAATAGAACTACCATTTGTTCCAACAATTCTACTTTTGGGAATATCTCAAAAGGAAATGAAAACACTATATCAAAGAGACATCTGCACCCCTATATTCACAGCAGCATTATTTACAATAGCCAAGATAATGGAAACAACCTAAGTGTCCACTGACCAATGAATGGCTAAACAAGTGGTACATATACACAATGGAATACTACTCAGCCATAAAAAAATGAAATCCTGCCATTTGCAACAACATGAATGTATGTTGAGGTTATTATGCTAAGTGAAAGAAGTCAGAGAAAAACAAATACTATATGATCTCACTTACATGTGGAATCTGAAAAAAAAAAAAAAATCTCACAGTAAAAGAGATCAGGCTTGTGGTTACCAGAGGTGGGGGTGGGAGAAACGGATGAAGGTGGTCGAAAGGTGAAAGCTTCCAGTTATACGTAAGTACTGGGGATATAGTGTTAACATGACGACAATAGTTAACACTGCTGTAAGGTATATTTGAAAGTTGCTAAGAGAGTAAATTCTAAAAGTTCTTAACACAGGGAAAAAATATTTTTTTCTTTTGCTTTTGTTTTGCATCTATATGAGATGATGGATACTAACTAAACTTAATGTGGTAATCATTTCACAATATATGTAAATCAAGTTATGCTGTACACCTTAAACTTACACAGTGCTATTTATTTATTTATTTGGGCTGCACATGGGTTTCTCTAGTTGCGGTGAGCAGGGGCTACTCTTCATTGCAGTGTGCAGCTTCTCATTGCGGTGGCTTCTCTTGTTGCAGAGTATGGGCTCTAGGCGCATGGGCTTCAATAGTTGCAGCATGTGGGCTCAGTAGTTATGGCTCACGGGCTCTAGAGCACAGGCTCAGTAGTTGTGGCGCAGAGGCTCAGTTGCTCCACGGCATGTGGGATCTTCCCGGACCAAGGATCGAAGCCGTGTCCCCAGCACTGGCAGGCAGATTCTTAACCACTGCGCCACCAGGGAACTCCCACAGTGCTGTATTTTAATTATATCTCAATAAAATGAAAAAAATAACAAATCATCTTTGGTTGGAGAAGTACAGTAGAAAATGTCGAAGACTGAGCTTGTGATATGGACCGAAAGAAATGATGGGCAGTTCTGTCAAAAGGACTCAACCTGACCAAAGAACATCAATTATAATAACTACAACTAACTAAAACCAATGAATTATATTTAAATCTATGAATTCCACAGTAAATAAACCTATAAAAGCCATAATAATAATTTTTTAAAAGCTAAATACCCTTAGGAGAAGTGGTTGATTCCAGAACCAGGGAAAGGAAAACAGAAGATAAGCCTGGAGCATCTTACAGAGCCAGAAAATAAGCACAGTTCAAGAAAGGCTGGGGGTGCTATACACCTGAAACTAACACAACAATGTAAGTCAACTATCCTCCAATAAAATGAAATTTTTTTAAAAAATTTAAAAAAAGGAAAGCTGGGGGCACATCAAAGGGACACTGATCCAGCCTGAGAGAACTCCCAATCACCAAAGCTGGAACAATGTGAGCAACCAGATAAATTACAGTAGTATTTGACTATAACCCCTGGAATAAATATGCAATAATCTGCACTGATATAAATAATTGAGTAAATAAATCAACAAGGAAGGAAAAACTGGCTCTTCCAAGAATTCTAGCTCATAAACGCAGAAGTGAGGGATAAAGAAGATCACCATTAGAACACTCCTGCAATAATTACTGCAGACAAGACCTGTCAATGGATGCTAATGTTGGAGGGCAAAATTTAAGGAGAAATAAGATACCTACAGTCTCAAAGTATCGACTCCAAGATGCTTTTTACCAAAGGAAAAATCATAAGTTTAT
Source organism: Leucopleurus acutus (assembly GCF_964270905.1). Taxonomy (NCBI): domain Eukaryota; kingdom Metazoa; phylum Chordata; class Mammalia; order Artiodactyla; family Delphinidae; genus Leucopleurus; species Leucopleurus acutus. The sequence continues at coordinate 149,805,176 of NC_139142.1, forward strand.
AGTGCAGAAACCTAGCAGACACCATCCTAACCACGTGATCAAAGATAGCCTCATCAGTAGTAATATATATTGGCATTGTATACCCCCTGATATCATGCAGAGAAAGGCATCACTTCAGTAGGATTCCCACCAAAAACCAAAAATCTCAATTTAATGAGGAACAACAGACCAACACTAACTGAGGGAAAAATTTCACAAAGTAACTGATCAGGAGGTGGGACTGCCAGAATGGTGAAGCGAGGAACTCTGTAAATTTGATCCTGCATAAAAACTCTACACTGGCAAAAATTTCCAAGTCAACTTTTTCAGAGTGCTGTATATTAACAAAGGCTTGCCATAGTCTGAGGAGAGTCTATTTAAAAAACAAAAAACAAAAAAACCTGATAAACCTCAGTAAGAACAGTAGGATTGGTGGTGTTTTAACTTGACTTACTCCCATTCCCCTCTCCCTAGCTCCACAGTACCTGTGAAAAACAGCTGACTAGATGCCACCAGAAGAGGTAGACTGAGTTTGGAGTTCCTCAAAAAGTCCCAACCCCAGAACAGTGTCGTTATGGGAGCTGATCTGGACCTCGCTCTGTGGGAAAAGCCCTATAAAATAGAACAGGCATTGAAAACAATCAGCAGCAATTGTTCAACATCACAGCTGCCTGGGGCTGCTATACCAGTTGGGGAAAACAAGACAAGTGTATTTTTGGGTAACTGTTTTCTTCTCCTATCCATATTTAAAAGACAATTCTGGGGACTTCCCCACGGAGCAGTGGTTAAGACTCCATGCTCCCAATGCAGGGGGCCCGGGTTGGATCCCTGGTCAGGGAACTAGATCCCACATGCCTGCCACAACTAAGGAGCCTGTGTGCCACAACTAAGGAGCCCACCTGCCGCAACTAAGATCTGGTGCAACCAAATAAATAAATATTAAAAAAAAAGACAATTCTGTAACTATAAAAAGAAGAGCAAACTAACCCAACTCAAACAGAAGGAAGGAAATAATAAAGATTAGAGCAAAATTAATGAAGTAGAAAATAGAAAAACAATAGAGAAAAAACAATACAAAAAAAGTTGGTTCTTTGAAAAGATCAACAAAATTGGAAAACCTTTAGCTAGAATGACCAAGTAAAAAAGAGAGAAAGCGTATATCATTAAAATTAGTAATAAAAGAGGATACATCACCACCAACCTTACAGAAATGTAAAGGATTATAAGGGAATATTATGAACAACTCTACGCCAAAAAACAAGATAACTTAGATGAAATGGACAATTTCCTAGAAAGATACAAATCTACCACAGCTGACTCAAAAAGAAATAGAAAATCTTAATGGAAACCTACAAGTAAAGAGATTGAACTAGTAATTTTTAAACTACCCACAAAGAAAAGCCCAACCCCACACTGAAGATATCTTCAATTGTGAATTCCTTCAAACATCTAGTTTAGAATATATACCAATTCTTCACAAACTCTTCCAAGAAAAATAGTAGGAATACTCCCCATCTCATTCTACGAGGCCAGTATAGTATTTTCCTTACAGCAAAACCAAACACACACACACACACACACACACACACACACACACACACCAATATCCCATACGAATACAGATACAAAAATCTTCAACAAATTCTAGTAAATTGAATCCAGCAAATTATAAAAAGGATTATATACCATGACAAATCTTGGGATTTATCTCAAGAAGGCAAGATTGGTTTAACATGAAAAATCAGGACTTCCTTGGTGGCACAGTGGTTAAGAATCCGCCTGCCAATGCAGGGGACACGGGTTTGAGCCCTGGTCCGGGAAGATCCCACATGCCACGGAGCAACTAAGCCTGTGTGCCACAACTACTGAGCCTGTGCTCTGGAGCCTGCAAGCCACAACTACTGAGCCCACACGCCACAACTACTGAAGTCCGTGCACCTAAAGCCCATGCTCCACAACAAGAGAAGCCTCTGCAATGAGAAGCCCATGCACCACCATGAAGAGTAGCCCCTGCTCACCACAACTAGAGAAAGCCCGCATGCATCAACGAAGACCCAACACAACCCAAAATAAAAAATAAATAAATAAATTTATTTTTTAAAAAAAGGAAAATCAATGTAACACATTATATTAATTTAATAAAGGACAAAAGCCACATGATCATGTTAACAAAATCCAATACTCTTTCTGGATTTTAAAAAATAAAATTAAATTAAAAAAACTCGGACTTCCATGGTGGTGCAGTGGTTAAAAATCCGCCTGCCAATGCAGGGGACACGGGTTCAAGCCCTGGTCCAGGAAGATCCCACATGCTGCGGAACAGCTAAGCTTGTGCGCCACAACTACTGAGCCTGCGCTCTAGAGCCCGCAAGCCACAACTACTGAGTCCATGTGCCACAACTACTGAAGCCCGCGCACTCTAGGGCCCGTGCTCCGCAACAAAGAGAAACCACTGCAATGAGAAGCCTGTGCACTGCAATAAAGCATAGCCCCTGCTCGCCACAACTAGTGAAAGCCTGCGCGCAGCAGCGAAGACCCAACACAACCAAAAATAAGTAAATAAACATATAAATAAATTATTTAAGAAAAACCTCAACAAAATCAACAAAGAATAGAAAGGAACTTTCTCTGATAATGGCATCCATAAGAGAGCCACAGCTAGCATCACACTTAATGGTCAAAGACTGAATGTTTTCACCCTTAGATCAGGAGCAAGACATGATCATATATAGAAAATCTTAAGGAATCCACAAAACAAGTATTAGGTCTAATAAATGAGTTAGCAAGGGGGCAGGATACAGGATCAATACCTGAAGGACTGACCAATACTTGTTACTGCATTAATGGAAAAACCATTTCAATCTGAATAAAACTGTAGTTTAATTTAATAGGTTTGTGCTGTGCTAATGTTAATTTCTTCATTTTGACAACTGTAGTACAGCTAAGTAAAATGTTAAAATTAGAGGAAGGTTGGTTAGGGGTATACTATTTTTGCAACTTTTCTATAAAGTCTAAAATTATTTCAAAATAAAAAGTTTAAACATTTTAGAAAACCAATTATTTCCAATTGGAAGATGCTAGTGATCCAAATCAAGCATCTCTCTCTTTCCTATATGAGTTGTACCGCTGGGAAACCAGGCAGTAGATGAGGGGAAGAATTTTTTTATGAAAGTATTCCCAATAATAAATGAAAGAATTAGACCACCATCATTTCACAACCACTAGCAAATAAATGGATGCAGGCAATGATCATCATGGCTGCTAACATCATAAAAAGATGGACCAAGGAGCTTATGTTCCTCACGATGGAAGTGCACCACCTACGCTTGTGGTTTTGATCAAAAAAAAAAAAAATCAAACCTGAACCTGATGAAACTCTGATAAAGCATCGAGACTCACCTGCCACTTCACAGGAATTACAGTAGAAAGAAATATGTTACATGATCCACAGGAAAGGAATCAGCAATATTCAAGCTATGCAAAACCCTCCAGGACAATAACTCAGTTTCTTCAAATATATTTTGCAAGGGGAAAAATAAATAAAACAAATTGCAAGGGGTAAAAAGAGAGAGAGAGAGAGGGAGAAAGGGAATTTTAGAGGAGGAAATCAAGAGTATGGGAGCTCTAAAAGACAGATCAGCCAACTGCAATGAGGCAACCTTATCTGGATCTGATTCAAACACACAAATTGAAAAAAAAAATATGGCATGTATGAGACAAGTGGAAATTTGAACATTGATTGGGTATTTAATAATATTAAGGAATTAATATTAATTCTTTATAATAATGGTATTGTAGTTTAGGTTTTTAAAAAGTTGTTGATTTTCTAAAGATAAATGCTGAAACATTACAGAAGAAATGTCCTGATGTCTGGGATGTGCTTCCAAATAAAAAGTGGGGGAGGGAGTGAGGGCAATATGGATAAACAATGTTGCCATGAGGTGCTAACTGTTAAACTAGGTGATGGAGACACAGAGGTTCCCTATCTGTGCACTGCTCTTTATCTGTGTAAATAGAATGCAACTGGAAATCAATAACGAAATTTGGGGAAGTCAGCAATATATGGAAATTAAAACATTCCTAAATAAAATGGGTCAAAGAAGAAATCACCAGGGAAATTAGAAAATACTCTGAGATAAATAAAATTTTGAAGGTTTTGTTTTTTGGGTTTTTTTTAAATGAAGCATACTGCTCTAGGAGATGGAGATGACAAGTACAAGCAAACTACAAACATGGAGTCGGAGCAGGATGACTCTGGGTTCAAGCCATGGCACTGTCATCTAATAGGGAACCCTAAGGCAGCTATCAAGCCCTGAAGCTCAGTTTCCTCATCTGTGAAATGGGGATATGAAAATAGGACCATCAGGATGTTAAGATGGAACTGTGCACTAAAACACTTGGCTCATATTAACAAGTATAAGAAGAACCTTCCCATGAACAAGACTATCTCCTGAAGGCAAGCAAGTTTTTAGGGAAAGATAGGTTCTTTTTCTATAACTGGACCCTATTTATGACTCATGAAAGGTATCAAAAGAAAAATTATTTCCAAAAACCATGTGAATGGCAATGTCCAAATATTATTCCTCAAGTATCCCCCAACCTAGCACACCAGAGGGATGTCCCTGCTTAAAGAACACTTGCATTGTCCTGATATGTCCCTGTCCCCTGGGTCTTGCGCTGGTACCTCTGCTTCTTCAAATCTTTTATTACTCCAAATAAGACAAAGATGCTGTGCTTCCCAGGGGCAAAATGTTTCTGCTGGTGGTGAGGAAGAGACTGGGCTCTCCAGGAAAGGGAGGAAAGGAGGACCAAGACAAGATAAATGGACAGAAACAAAAGGAGAACTTTGTCAGGTCCCATTTCAGGCTCTTCTGAAAAAACAAATCATGAAGCCCGGGGTAAGCAAACTGGACAGATAACCCTGATGAGCTGGGGGAACAAAGCAAGGATCAAAGGAAAGGGAAGAGACAAAAATCAGAATAATTCCAAGATAAGCATTAGAGCACGCCCTGACTACCTGTTTTCCCAAAAGATGATGGAAAGACACCAAGATGCCATACTCATATCCAAGAACAGAGCCCCCAAAGCCCAAAAGATTCAGGGAAAAGTCACCTTGGGTTAATTCATGCAGAAACGCTGCTGTTTCCATCATCCTAGAGTCAGACACTGAAAGGTGCCTGTGTTTGAGTTATCTCAAAGCGTATGGAAGCTAAAGGGAAAACATTACACAAGAACCCAGGCAGGGTTTGGGCAGAGGGCAGGCAGCCCATAGCACAAGGGTGCCAAACTCTCCCAGGGCCACAGGATTAGGGCCAGAAGGGGCACGTGGACCTGGGGCCAGTACCCCACTTGACTAGTTAGGAAATGGAGTGCAAGTGAGGCAGGGGGGCTTGTGCAGAGTCTCAGCCAGGCAGGACCCCCACCTCAGGCTGCGCCACTCTGAGGCTCATTCCATTTCTGGCAGCAGGGGCGAGGTTTCTGGTTTTAACGTGTTACCCCCCCGCCCTGTGGTTGAAGAGGTGGATGAGTGCTTGGACCCCTGCTTCCGCCCTTCACCTCTCTTGGGCAAACCCCTTCCAGGAATGTTTCTTCTTAAATTTCCCCCCAGCTCCTCCTCTGATAACCATGCTCTGCTTTCCCACCACCAGAACCGCCACTCTCTGGGCTGGCTCTGCACTCCTGTCCCCTCTCCTCTGTCAGTCCCACCTGCCTTGGGACCTGTGGTCATCGCTGCCCCCTTCATCCCAGCCTCTGGAGGCACCGGTCCTGTCCCAGCTGGACGCTCGCTTGGTACTGGAGGTGGATGCCTGCCAGCTAAAGTGAACTCCAAGCCCCCCAGCAACAGGAACCTGAGGTCACATTGGGAGGGAAGGGGGACAGAACTCAGTCACCCCCTTTCTTTCCACCTGTGCCCAGAAGGAGGTGGCTTCTCCAGCCAACTGTCACCAACACCAGGGAGGTCTACGTGACCAGAAAGGGCTTCCATGCCTCCCCCATCGCACTAGCCCACAGCCGAGTGATGCTCAGACTGACCTTCCCCCAGGATGGGGGCCACAGGCAGGACCTGAACCCCCAGGATCACCCACTGCGCTCCTATCCTGCTGGCTCAGGAGGGTTTTCCTAAAACAGCCTGAAATCCAGGAGATGATACCGTGGGCTCAGGCCGTGGAAATAGGACCTCCGCTCAGGTTTGTTCATGCAAACCAAGCCGTGATGTGGACACCAGCCTCCCACCTCCAGAGGCTCAGCAGCCCAGGGGTGGGGGGAGGAGAACCTGGGAACCTGCACTTCCAGCAAGCCTGATGGGGGATTCTCACAGAGAGGGGACCCAAGGACTCCATTATGGGGACACACCACATAAATAACGGTACAAATCGTTGATGCACTGCACGCTCCAGTCAGAACACAGAGAAGCAACCCTCCAGAGACACTGTCAACAGGTCAGGCTTCCACAACTAAAGTCTGCTCTCACTCTGCATTTACATTCACTTGACTGAAGCCTCATTTCACAGCCACCAGAGCAATGACATGACACAGGACAGACCCTGACTGTGCACCACTGTGGGGCCACTGCCTCTGTAGTCACCAAAGGCCTTGAACAAACTCTGGCCTGACATAAAATGTCATTTCCCAGGCTTCTCTGGCCAGCCTCAGTGCCAGCTCTCTGAGATCCTGACTTCAAGGCCGTACACGTCCCTGCGCACAGGTTAAGACCTGGTTGCAGTCTCAGGGGGCCCTGACTCTGTCACGTGCGCCACGCTCCCTGGTCCTCGGACTCGTGTCCTCTGCAGGGAGTCTCCTGAGCTGCCTCTCTGGGCTAGCAGCCCCACCCAGGACCCCCACGGACATGCCCCACGGTGCAATCAGTCCCCACGGTAAGCTCCAGGTGAGACCCAGACTCTCCCTTCTCCAGAGCCTGGCCTGGGTCTGGCTCAGTGAGGAAGAGCTCAGGGTATTGGTTTGAGCCGATGGGCAACAGCAGCAAGGCAGCCACATGCAGCGTGGAATGCAATCGGAGGACGGGGAGGGCTCGGACATCCACAGGACTCAAAGCCTAGGCCGGAAAACACCCATCCCAGACTTTCTGGGCCCAGAGAAGTTTGACCTGCCTTCTGAAAAGGGATGGCTCTCCTCCAGACAGGCCTCCTCTCCACACACAGCTGCCACCATCTCACACCCATGGAGCCTCCTTAGGAAGAAGGCCAATTCTCTCCCCAGGAAAGCATTCAAGGAATTTGACTTGGGAACTGGGAGGTTCTGGGGAACTCCTCCTGAAAGCACCATTATCCCCGAGGCCTCGCCCCTGAGGACTGTACCCAGCTTTTGAGAACCCAGGTCAGGTCAGGGTAGAAGGGGAAGCGAACGGGGATGGGTGGGTCCACGAGCAAGATGAAGGTTTCAGAATCCCATGAAGCATTCCGAGGTCATGGAGTCCAGAGATTGCTTTGGGGTTCCACTCTGAGTTTTCTCATGGGCATGTTGTGGGTGACGGTTGTTTTAAGGGTTAATTGACTTCACGGGTGGAAAGCACTTTGTCAGCTGAAAATAAACTGTTTCTTGAGGCCTAAGTATTCCTAAAAAGGAGGCTACAGGAGCTACCAGCTGAGTAATAACAGGAAGTGATACATGTGTAAAGACTAAAACCTGGAGCCCCACTGGGGTCATGGTGAGCAGAACAGATTGGAGTGCTGAAACGGGGGACCCTGAGGACATCTGCGTAAGGGTGCCCCCTCCCTTCTTGGCTTCAGGAGCCTGGGGAACAGAAGCCAGGAAACCCCACAGCCCTTTCTATCGATGTCATGCTTGCTGACTAGACAATGGGTACCCCTTGACAGCAAGCAGGCAGCATTACTCAAAAGTGGGTCATGATATAAGCATCACCTCTGTGCTAATTAAATACACAGATTCCTGGGCCCAATCCCAGATGAGCCTGGGATTCAAGTTGTTAAATTGTTATTTTTAATAAGCTCCTCAGGCTGATTCTTACATAAATTTAAGAAGCACAAGCACCAGAGTATCGTAAAAGCTGTGAAGTCGGGAAGACCTGGGTCAAATTCTAATACTACTACATAGCAGCTGTGTGGCTTTGGCCAAGTTACTTAACCTCTCTGAACTTCTGTTTATTCATTTGTAAAATAAGTATAAGGCACAATCAGTGCTGCTGGGAGGGTTAGAGATACTCAAACGCATTCATGGTCTTCGTCTAAACTATCCTGAGGCAGGAATAACCATGGCCCACTGAGAGTACAAGGGGCTTCCTGGAGTCCGCTCACATGTAATGGTGGCTGAACAAGGCTAATGTCCTTCACCTCAGAGGCCCATATCAGCCCCTACACTGAGACTCAAGCAAAGACAACAGGAGGGAATGATGGGCTGAGCTCTGGATGGAGGCCAAGACCATCTGCCTTCCTGAGGGATGCGGCCTTAAGGTGGACTCCACTACTAGACACAGCTCCAAGATGGGTATGCAGCCAAGTGCCTCTCTTGGGGTGGGGAGTGTAAAGAGAGAAGAGACAGAACCATCCCAGACAGGTCCCACCTGAGGATCCAAAACTTTAGGGAGGTACAGGAGGAGCCCAGAAGAAGTACATTCCTTGGTACTAACTGTGGACAGGGCTTGAAAAACCCCTCAAAGCCTCAGTCTTTCCATCTGGAAACTGGGGTTAATTTTTAAAAAACTAAACAGTCAACTATGGGATGGCACCCAGCTGGGTGGCCTGCTCACAGCTCACGTCAATGGATGGACGCCGCTGTTACTACCCCTGCCCTTTTAACTAGCGTGTCGGCACTTGGCGGCAGTTTCACTCTGTTGCCCCAAGACGAAATGTTATCTAAGACCGAGCTTTACATCATTCCTGTGTAGGTTGTTAAAGTCGTTCAACATCCTGGCGCTTGGAGCCTGGCTGAAGATAGAGGCTGGGACTTCAGGCTGGGGCGCCCGGGAATAGGTTTCCCTCCTTTTTACTTATAAGGCAGGAGCGGCTGGGAATGAGGACGCCCAGCTGCCTCTGGATTCCAGCCCTGGGATCCCTAGGCTCAGAAGCGGCGTCCGAGTGACAATCAAGGACAGGGTACCCCCGCGCCCCGACATCTATGGTTTCTTGCTCTCCGCGACCAGAGTCGCAGAGTCCCGGCTCGGCCCCCGGCCCCTCGAGGCCCGGCCCTCCGCCCAGAGTTGAGTCGCTCTCTCCGGGGCTCCCCACCCCGTGCCACTCACGCCGCGCCCAACGCCAAGTTTCCGGGAGCGCCCCGGCCCTGCGCGGACCCAGCGCCGCCCCGCCCACTCCGCTCACCTGCTGAAGACGAGGCAGCCCAGGTGGTTGATCTCTTGGTCGGAGCGGTGACGGCTGTAGTCCTCCCACAGGTCCTTGAAGGCCGTGACCGCCAGGATGAAGAGCACGGGCGCCAGTGCCAGGCCGGGCTGAAAGGCGTTCACCGCCGGCACGAAGTTGAGCAGCGCGATGAAGACGAAGTACACGTTGGCCAGGCGATGGAACTGCTCGAACAGGTTCTTGGGCAGGAAGGACAGCAGAGTGTACTTGGTGGTCTTGAGCCGGTTGTCGGCCAGGTGCTGGGCGCCCCCGCACCGCCGCCGCCGCCGCGCGCCCTTGGCCGCGCTCGCCAAAGGGTCTTCGGCGCCCGGGGGCGGCAGCAGATTGGAGCGCACCGTGCGCGTCCTGACCTCCCGGCGCCGCCGCCGCCGCCGCCGCCGCCGCCGCCGTCCCGGGGTCCCGGGCTCTTCAGCCGCCGCCAACTCCCACTCCATGGCCGCGTATCGCCGCGCCCGGCTCCTCCGCCGCTCGCGCCCGCCCGCGCCAGCCTCCTAGGTGATCATCGCCGGCGGCCCGGCGCGGCGGCGCGGGTTCCCCGCCTGCGGGACGCACAGAGACGCGGTTAGCTGCCGCCCCGCCCAGCCCAGCCCAGCCCAGCCCAGCCAGCCAGCCCGCCCGCCGTCGGGGCCGGGCGCCGCACAGAGACCCCTTGTCCTCGCACCCTCCCGGGCCTTTCCGCCCTGGCGGCTCCCGGCCCCGCCCCGCGCCGCGCCCAGAGTGGGACACCGCGGAGAGCGGGAAACAAAAAGCCGAGCTGGAAACTTTAGAGCAGCTTAGTTTCGTTTCCCAGAAGCATCAGTTCGGTCCGCCACCACCGGAGGAGAGAGGAGGCGGCAGAGTGTGGGAGAAAAGGACCGCAGCCCCCCTAGGCTGGCGGGCTCTTCCCGAGTCCGTGCAGGAGGCTGGGAGCCTCCTGGAGTAAACTAGAATCAAAGTTCAAATGAATCAGGGCATACCAAACCAATGCTACGATTTTTATGTCTTATTTACCAAGGACATCTGCTCCTGGGACCCCAAGAGGATTCTTCATTGTCTCTACACTCTTCCTTACCCTGCCCTTTCAGATTCACTTCTTGGGTGAACTAGACTTTGAACTTTTATGATCATCACTGCCTTTCCTTACTTCCCTAAATAGGATTCTTTTTTCTTTTTTTCCCCTTAATTGAAGGGAGGAATATTTCGCTAAGCAAAGGCAGGCTTTGGCTTGCTTTATTTCTATCTCTTTTCCTCTCTGGTAAACCCTGAGGGCCAAAATATACCTTGTATGCTCTGGTTCTGAAGTGGCCTCTATGACCCAGATGGTGACGGGGCATTGAAGATGGTTGTTGGAAGGGGAAGGGGGGGGGCCCAGAAGGGTGTGGCAGACGTGTCTGTTGGTGCAAAGGGCTCCCCTCAGTATTCATAGGGAATCAGAGAGAGCAGTGTGTGAAGGGTGGGCAGAGGCTGGGCATGGCAGAAGGTATGGGGAGTCCCAAGTGGGGACAGTAAGACTCGCCCCCAGATGTACTACAGCCAGCGGTGACAGTTTGGCCACTTTAGAAGTACAGATGCGAGAAGCAGGGATTTCTTGCCCAGGAGACCATGGCTGGGAATTTGGGTGAGAGGAGCACTTTTGGGTGCTGCCTATCTGGATTTGGGGAGCTGTTGGCCTCCTCCTCCTCCTTCAGGCCAGCCCCTCATTTCTCTTACTGCATTGGGACACTATCATCTCCCAAGGGACCACCTCAGCAGCCTCTGCTGGCCTGAGTTCCTCCCTCGTGTGCCCGCTGACAAGTCACTTCCCTGGCTTTGCTCAAATCACTTACCTCTTCCCCATGATGCTCTATCAGGATGGTCCTCACCTCCCGTACCCTGGCTTACACCCCATCCAGCCAGGACAGGGGCTCCATCTCTACAGGGAACCTTGCCATGGACCACAATATTTACTAGAATCCAGCTTGAGGAGGGTAGAGTGACAGGTACTAAGAAAATGATCCATGTCATTGATCAAGCCTCTTTCCTTCCACCATTCCTGGGGGTACCATATTGATGTATGGTACATCATCATACATCAAAGGCCCAAATCAGAGAAAATTTTGACTGAAGTGCCTGCATTTTCAGGGAAAGAAATCAGATCTCACAGTGGACCAGTGGCATCCCAAATTGAGTGTTAACAGCCCATGAAGGACCACAATTTCCCTGGTGTCCAGGGACTAACTCATGGATCCACATTTTCCTCCATCCCCCAACCCAGCGAGGTCCCAGGGCCTGCTGGTTCCCTCCATTTCCCATCCCTACAGTATCCCCAGGGTTGCCCCAGGGCCTCTGGGTGGGTCTCCCTGCCTTCCAGTCTCCCAGCTACAGCCAGTCCCCAGGTGGCCAAAGTGGTTACTTGACTTCCTTGACTACTTCAATTCATTTTCTTACCCGGGAGCTTACAGGAGTCCCCTGCTGCTTACAAAGTCAAAGGCTGGCTCCTCAGGCAGAGGTCCCTTGAGACCCTCAGGGAACAGGCACCAACTTGCTAATTTAACTCTGCCCTGCCCTCCTCCCCACCAGCCCCAAGGGAGAGGTCTCCTTACCCTTCTCAGAACAGGCCTTGTTCTTTCCCATCTGTGTTCCGCTCTAAGGTTCCAAGGTTCTGTGAGTCACACTGCTCCCTAAGCCTGGACTCTCTCCCCACCTGCTCTTCACCAATCCAAATTAAGTATTTCCACTAAGGCCTAGTTCATCTGCCCTTGAAGGTTTCCACACTGCATGCTCCATGAACCTCATGGAATTACTTGTATTTGACATATGTGTAGTGGTATGTAAGCCTCTCTTAGACTGTTCTGCAGGGGTTTTGGGTTTGGATGTCTTCTATCAGCCAAACTCTCAGACTCTTAGCTTCCTGGGCCAGAACCAGGCTTGGATGGACTCCCAGGCTGGCCCTCTGGACCCCTGAGTTCTAAGGAGGCCCTGCTGCTGACCCCCAGGCAAATATTTTTCATTGTCCTCACTCAGCAAATACTTATTCATCACCTGCATGTACCTGGCGTCATTCATAGGCACTGGGGCCGCAGGGGAGAGTTGTCTCACGGATCTAACATTCTAGTAGAAGAGGCAGTGTGATATTGTGATCTATAATAAGAAATATATATTTGGTCTTTGTCTCCATTTCTGGTTTCTGGCACAGGGCTCCTAATCCCTTGGAATTTCCTAAGTGATAAGAGCTATAAAGGTGCCTTGATATTCATAACAAACCCCTTTCAACCACACCTGGGTTTATGTTAATGAAGTGACTTTTAGAAAGCCCCTAAGGATAGAGGCAGATTGCCAGGGAACCATCTAAGTGATTAGAAGTTTGGAATTTTCCACCCTCTGACCTCTGGGGAGGGGAGGGATCATGGGGGTTGAATCAATTACCATTAATCAAAGGTTTTAATCACTTTTATGTAATGAAGCCTCCATAAAAACCCAAAGGACTATGTTTGGAGAACTTCTAGGGTGGTGATCATGTGGAGATTCTGGGAGTGTTGAGGGCTCACAAAGGGCGTGGATACTCTGTGCTTTCCCCGCACCTTGCCCTGTGCACCTCTTCCATCTGCGTGTTCCTGAGTTATATCCTATTATGATAAACTGGTAATCTAGTAAGTAAAATGTTTTCCTGAGTTCTGTGAACCACTCTAGCAAATCAGTCAAACTCAAGGAAGGGGGGTCTCTGGGAACCTCCAATCTATAGCCAGAATCTATAGTTGATCTATTGCCAGAAGCACAGCTGACAAACCTGAACTTGTGATTGTCTCCTGAAGTGGGAGCAGTCTTGTGAGACTGAGCCGTTACCCTGTGGGATCAGACGCTCTCGTCAGGTAGATGGTGTCATAATTGAGATGAACTGTAGGACACCAGCTGGTGAATTCACACACACATACATATTGGAATCAGTGTCGCATAACAAAGGCAGCCACTAAACAGGACACTCTGGGAACACCACTAAGTCCCTGCTCTCTGGAACACTGTGTTCTCCTGTGGGAATACCAACAAAGCGGGCACAGGAAATGGAGGGGCACGGGCAACCCGGCGGGGAGGGGTGTGCTTGGCTTACTGTAGCTAGGGCTGTTGGAGTGGGCCTCTCCTAGGCAGCCCTGAGCAGAGGCTAAGGAAACAAGCTACACAGATGTCTGGGAGAAGAAACGCCAAGTGCAGGAGAGGGTGGGGTTCCGGGCCCAGAAGATGGGCTAGGTGACTAGGGCCCCAGGGTGGGCTCTTGGAGGCCCTGGAGGATCACGGTGATCATTTTGGCTTTTAGCTGAGTGAGAAGGGAGGCTAGGAAGGGTTTGGGTGGAGGACTCATGTGACTGGACTCAGGTTTTCAAAGATCATCGGCTGGGGCTTCCCTGGTGGTGCAGTGGTTAAGAATCCATCTGCCTGGTCTTCCCTGGTGGCGCAGTGGTTGAGAATCTGCCTGCCGATGCAGGGGACACGGGTTCGTGCCCCGGTCCGGGAGAATCCCACATGCCGCAGAGCGGCTGGGTCCGTGAGCCATGGCCACTGAGCCTGCGCGTCCGGAGCCTGTGCTCCACAACGGGAGAGGCCACAGCAGTGAGAGGCCCGCGTACTGCAAAAAAAAAAAAAAAAAACATCCATCTGCCAATGCAGGGGACAGGGATTCTATCCCCGGTCTGGGAAGATCCCACATGCCACGGAGCAACTAAGCCCATGCGCCACAACTACTGAGCCTGTGCTCTAGAGCCTGCGAGCCACAACTACTGAGCCCACGCGCCATGACTACTGAAGCCCATACTCTAGAGCCCCTGCTCCGCAACAAGAGAAACCACCGCAATAAGAAGCCCACACACCGCAACGAAGAGTAGCCCCTGCTCACCGCAAGTGGATGGAGAAAGCCCACGCGCAGCAACAAAGACCCAACACAGCCAAGAATAATAAATAACTAAAAATAAAATAAAATAAATTTATATAAAAAGAAACAGATCATCGGCTGTTGTGTGAATAGAATGCAGAGGAGTGAGAGCAGCAGAGAGAGGCAGTCAGAAGCCATTGCAGTGACCCTGGACAGGGGACGGTGGCTCAGGCGGGGGTGGCCATGGTGGAGGCTGGAAAGCGGCTACTCAAGCAAGCAGAATCTGCTGGTGGCCTGGGCGTGGTGTCTGAAAGAAAGAAGGGAGTTGAGGATGTCTAGCTAAAAACTTGAGTTGCTGAGGCAGGAGGACAGTGTGGGGAGTGGGGGGAAGGGTGCTGCAGGTGCGCACCGGGCCCAAGAGCCGAGATGCAGGAGGCAGGGGTGCACAGGTGCACACATCCCAGCTCAGCAGGGAGGCCCAGCCAGAGATGTCAGTCTGGGGTCAAAGAGCAGGATGTGGGTGGAGGACAGCGTGGCTGGGAGTGGGATTGGGGCACAGAGGCCAGCGTGCAGGGCTTCACCTGCCTTTGGAAGGGACAGGCCTCTCTAGATTCGTTCCAAGGGCAACAGGAAGCCACGGACTGCCCCAAGCAAAGGCATGACATGAAAGAATCTGATTTTCCCTTTTAAAAGATGGAAGATGGACTTGGAGCCCAGTGGGAGCAAGCAAGGCAGTGGATTAAATAGGAGGTGGCTTAGACCCAGGCAATGGATAGACAGTAGAAAAATTGGAAGTATGTCTTCCAGGTACAGTATGTCCCTTACATACAGACCTTCAGTTGCAAACTTTCAAAGGTGCGAACGTGTGTTCACGGGTCCAATCATGTAAGTTAGTTCATATGTCTGGCGTACATTGGTTTTTCCACCACTTTATGCTGGAGGTAGAGAAATATTACTTGGAGAAGGATGTCCCATTCAACATTCTTTTGCTGCTTGACAACGCTCTGGGCCACCCCCCATTCATGGACGACTTTCATCCCAACGTCAAAGTAGTGCATCTGTCATCAAATACTGCGTCACTGATCCAACCTATGCACCAGGGACTTACAGCAACTTTCAAGAAATATTATTTATGTCACACTTTTCATCAGGCAGTAAATGTGAGTGACGAATCAGGAACAACCTTGTGACAATTTTGGAAGGACTATACTGTCTACAAGGCCATAAAAAACATTGACTTTGCTTGGCGTGAGGTTATGGCCGTCACCATGAATGGGGTTTGGAAGAACTTTGCCTGCAATTTGTTCATGATTTTCATGGATTTGGGAAAGTGGATGAGGAGTCCAAAGAGGTCTTCATCAACTTAGTGACCCTCAGCGAGAAGCTGGAGCTAGGTCTGCAAGAGGACGACTTCATTGAACTCCTTGCTGTGCAACATGAGGAGCTTACTAATGAAGGCCTGATGGAATTGGGGGCCCAGAGAAAGGACACAGAGAAACAAGAGGAAGAAGAAGCAACTGAAGAACCGAAGAGATTCATGACACAGGAAATGGCAAGGGGATTTTCCTTATTTGAGGAGGCACTGCTAGTTTGTGAGGCACAGGACCCGAATGTAGAACAGTACACGAAGGTTGCAGCAGCTGTTCAGAATGCCATCCAGTGCTACCATGTAATCTATGATGAGAAAAAAAGGGCTACTACCCAGACATCACTTTTTCAAGAGGGTAGATAGAATTGAATACAGCAAGCAACCAGAACCTGTGCCATCAGCGTCAGGTGTGAGTGAAATTGCAGCTTGCCCTCCGTCTCCTGTTGCTGACGATCCTTCAGCTCTACCATCTCCCACCTCCTCTCCCTCCTCCAGTAAGTAACTCTTCTTGCCTATTCACTCGATACCAGCCCCTGTATGCCAGCTGTTATACTGCACTACTGTACTTTTCAAGGTACTATACTGTGAGATTAAAAATGTTTTCTTTATTTTTGTGTTTGTTTGTTTTTTATGTATTATTTGTGTGAAAAGTATTATAAACCTATTACAGTACAGTACTATATAGCCGATTGTGTTAGCTGGGTACCTAGGCTAACTTTGTTGGACTTAACGAACAAATTGGACTTACGAACATGCTCTTGGAGTGGAACACGTTTGTTTGTAGGGGACTTGCTGTAGAGTTAATTGATGGGCCAACAGGTTGGATGTTTGAATGAGGAAATGAGGTGAATCAACAGTAACACTTAAGAGTTTAGTTAATAACTTGGGGATGAAGGGGAGCAGAGTATGCCACCCTAAAATATGCCACTTTGGCACATTGATTATTTTGAATTAAAGTTACTTGAGAAACAGCCAGTGCAAGAAGGACACTTTGACCCTCCTTTGTCCCCCTGAAATCAGGAAATAAATATCCCATGTGAAGATACCCTCCCTGTAACAGGAGGGTAGAAAGCATACTTATCACCAGAAATAGGGAATTTAGGGGAGTTCCCTAGTGGTCTAGTGGTTAGGATTCCGGGCTTTCACAGCCATGGCTTGGGTTCAATCCACGGTTGGGGAACTGAGATCCTACAAGCTGCGCAGTGCTGCCAAAAAAAAAGAAAGAAAGAAGGAATTTTAGGACTGAGAAGGCTGTATACACAAACCTTTTTACTTCTTCACCGTTTACTCTCTGAGCCCAAACCCCTTTGTATCATCAATTCTTCACAAATGCATTGTTTCTTTGCCTAAAAGGTCTAAAACTGCCTGCTTTGGTCGCTTCTTTGAGTCTCTTCTTTTATGTACAAAAATTACATGTGTTTTTCTCCTATTAATTTATCTTATGTCAGTTTAACTATTAGACCAGCCACAGAACCTAGGAGGAAAGAAGGAAAAGTTTTTCCACCCTTAAAGGGAAGAACAAGTTTGGGGAAGAAAACACAAAGGTAGCATACCCCATGCTAAGTGTGAGGTGCCTGTTGGACCTCAAACAGATGCCAAGTAGGCAGTGAGATAGTGAGGTCTCAACATCACAGGAGAGGCCAGCACCAGAGATACAGATCTGGGCAACATCAAAAGAGACCTGTAATTTAGAGCTATGTGATGAGAAGCTGGCACCTACAGACAGAGCGTAAATAGAGTGTATAGAAGAGACCCTGGTGTGACATTCTCACTGAACAACGTAGAGAATTGGACGAGGCAGTCCTGAAAACTGTGTCCAGCTTTCATGTACCGAGAATCAGCCCCTTTGATGGTGTGATGCTTGCTTAATTAATACTTCTGGACTAAGTGACAATCTCATTCTCAACGTTTTAAACTAACAACATTTGTTTAATATTTACTCTGTGACTGCCCCTAATTTTTTAAAAAAAGGCATAAGTTTGAAATGTGAAATGTATAAAAGCAGGCACAGATGCTGGCCATTTATTAACAAGGCACAGATGCTGGCATTAATAATGTGATTTTAAATAAATGTTAATTAATTAACATTTATTTAAAAATTATCAAAGTATAGAGCTGTAGAATATTAGGTTAGATTAATTGGTTAATGATCCATGATAATGTCCCAAATCCCAGAAATTCCAAATTCACCAAGACTCAAGTAAACATTCTATTTTAGAATGCTTGCCTGTGCACAATTTGTTCTCCTTTTCTCCAAACTAAATTTCTTGTGAAAGACAGATGATACATTTAACTGTATAGTTGTGCTGGGAAACTGGGGAAGGTATCTTCAGAAGATAGAAAGGGATGCCTGGAGATACAAAGCAGGTGAAAGTGTGTTGGTGAAGAAGTCTAATGAATATAAGGGAATGCATTATATAGTCAAGTAGGCAAGGAAGCTTTTTAAAAAGTGTTTTCCAAATATTCCCCCTGGAAAGGTCCCCAATCTGAAGAGAAGGTCTGGGAGCACGAGCCGTGCTGGGGCATCTGGGGAGGAAAGGAGGTCCATAATCCCTGCATTATAAGGACCAGGGTGCTGCTCTAGACTCCAGGCCCATTATTTCTACTAGTTGCCCTCACTGCCTGATGCACATGAGGGACCCCTGCTGAGCTTCAAAATCACACCAACACCCAAGTCTCGCTCCAGACCAGTTATATGTGGGTGATTCTACATGCAGGTGGGTTTAGACTCTGGTCTACATCTGCAGTTGTTAAGTATGAACTTATTAAACAGTCAAGAGTCACCGGATCCTTGAGCAGAACTAGTAACATGAGAGAAAGAAAACAACTCCACACAAGTTTGTCCTCTCTGAGAGAATACAGAGCTAACATTAAAAATCATTATTATCCTTAAAAAAGATCCCAAAGTCCAGCCCATGTATAGAATTGCCATGAGAAAGAAGCAAATGAGAAACAATAAATTAAAAATAGTAAAAGCTTTGGAGCAAAGGCAGGGCTGGTTACATAGTTTTTAAAAACATAATACACAATGTGAATGTACTTGCTGTCACTGAACTGTACATCATAAATGGCTAAGATGGCAAATGTTATATTTATGTATATTTTATCATAATTTAAAAAATATAATAGAGGGGAAAAATTAGTAATCTGGATGGTAAACTGAGGAAATATTTTAGAATGCAGGGCATAAAGATGAAGAAATGAAAACAGCAGAGAAGAAGCTAGAAATGTGGAGGATGGATCCAGAAAATTCCCTCCCAGATGCCTGTGCTAATGGTTGACAAGGTAAATTGGACCAACACTTCAGAGGACATCTAGAAAAAATGGACAAAACATTAATAGAAAATCTGTTTGGAAGCATCAGAGAGTGAACAAAAAGCAAAGGTAATGAGGCCAGGACCCAGAAGGAGGAAGACATCAGAGAGCAGAGTCCAGCGTCTGGGACAGGACTCTGCAGGCCCCTCTCCCTAGCAGCCTGGCTTGTCCCCTCCCTGCTGTGACTCACGCCTGATATGCTGTTTGTGGGCACTCTTCTGCAGCTCAAGACCTGAGCTCCACCAGCCCGGGCTTGGGGGCTGCTTGGTCACTGCTGCCATGCGTCCTGGTGCCAGGAGAGTGCCTCACAGGGCTGCCTCTGGAACATACTCAGCAGATAAACATTTACCTTCCTCACGTGATGGAAAAACTGCAACACTCTTCCACGGGAGGCAGATTTTGAATACAGATTTCTATATTAGTCAAATTGATATTCAACTGTCCTGGCAATTAAATGCATTGCCAGACATTCAAAAGTTCAGAGAGGCAGCCATTCATGCTTGTTTTCTGAACAACAAAAAATGTAGCTTACTATTTGTGGTAATATATCTATGAAATGAACATAATCTGCCTTTATATATTAGTGTTATTTTTCTACTTTCTACAATTAGAAAATATAAACTAGAATAAGTGACTCGGGAATAAGAAAACTATTATTTTTATGGAAGTATAGTTGATTTACAATGTTGTATTAGTTTCAGATTATTTTCCCTTATAGGTTATTACAAAATGTTGTGTATGGTTCCCTGTATACAGTAGATCCTTGTTGGTTACCTATTTTATATATAGTAGTGTGCATATGTTAATCCCAGATTCCTAATTTATCCCTTCCCCCTTCCACTTTGGTAACCATGAGTTTGTTTTTTATGTCTGTGAGTTTTGTAAATAAGTTCATCTGTATCATTTTTCTTTGTTCCACACATATAATATTTGTCTTTCTCTGTCTGGCTTATTTCATTTAGTATGATAGTCTCTAGGTTCATCCTTATTGCTGCAAATGGCATTATTTCATTCTTTTTTATGGCTGAGTAATATTCCATTGTGTATATATATATATATATATACACATACATACACACACCATATCTTGTTTATCCATTCATCTGTCTATGGACATTTAGGTTGTTTCCATGTCTTGACTATTGTAAATAATGCTGCTATGAACATTGGGATGCACGTATCTTTTCAAAGTAGAGTTTTCTCCGAATATATGCCCAGAAGTGGGATTCCTGGATCATATGGTAACTCTTATTTTTAGTTTTTTAAGGAACCTCCATACTGCTTTCCATAGTGGCTGCATCAATTTACATTCCCACCAACAGTGTAAGAGGGTTCATTTTTTTAAAAAAATTTATTTATTTATTTTTGGCTGTGTTGGGTCTTTGTTGTTGCGTGCAGGCTTTCTCCAGTTACGCTGAGCAGAGGGTACTCTTCGTTGCAGTGTGCAGGCTTCTCATTGCAGTGGCTTCTCTTGCTGTGGAGCACGGGCTCTAGGTGTGTGGGCTTCAGTAGTTGTGGCTCGCAGGCTCAGTAGTTGTGGCTCATGGACTCTAGAGTGCAGGCTTAGTAGTCATGGCACATGGGCTTAGTTGCTCCAGGGCATGTGGGATCTTCCCAGACCAGGGCTCGAACCCGTGTCCCCTGCATTGGCAGGTGGATTCTTAACCACTGCACCACCAGGGAAGCCCAGAGGGTTCCTTTTTCTCCACACTCTCTACAACACTTATTATTTGTAGATTTTTTAATGATGGTATTCTGACTGGTGTGAGGTGATACCTCATTGTAGTTTTGATTGGCATTTCTCTAATAGCTAGCAATGTTGAACATCTTTTCATGTGCCTGTTGGCCATCCGTATGTCTTCTTTGGAGAAATGTCTTTCTAGATCTTCTGCCTAATTTTTTTTTTTTTTTTTTTTTTTTTGTGGTACGCGGGCCTCTCACTGTTGTGGCCTCTCCCGTTGCGGAGCACAGGCTCCAGACGCTCTGGCTCAGCGGCCATGGCTCACGGGCCTAGCCGCTCCGCGGCATGTGGGATCTTCCCGGACCGGGGCACGAACCCGTGTCCCCTGCATCGGCAGGTGGACTCTCAACCACTGCACCACCAGGGAAGCCCTGCCTAATTTTTTATTGGGTTCTTTTGTTTGTGTTTTGATATTGAGCTGTATGAGCTGTTTGTATATTTTGGAAATTAATCTCTTGTTGGTTGCATGGTTTGCTAAGAAAACATTTTGAATAGATTAACCAGCCCCAGAAGATCTTGAAAGTGTCCTCAGAAATCCATCCTCCAAAAGCACCCAATGGAGAACATTTGACAAATTCTGCTGAAACTTCAAATAGTTTAGTTTTAAATTGTATTCATAATATAGTATAGAAAGATATTGAGACCTCTCAATTTGTTCTACAAGGCTAGCAAAACCCCCATTAAAATCAGAACGTGTAATTGTGAAGGAACCATTTATAGTTTATTTATAGTTTCTTACCCTATAGTAATATGTATAGGTATAAATATTGGAAAAGAAAAAGGCACAGTTTATCACTCTTTGCAACATCATGGCTTGTATCCAAGAAAGTGGTTAGTAATATGGTTAGTAATATCACCAATGGCAAGATAAAGACATACAATCAGTAGGTTTCTCATATACAACCAAAAGCCAATTGGAAAATGTAAGGAATCAACCAACGGGCCTCATTTTTAGAATAAATATAAAATACCTAATGAAAAGCAATTAAAAATCTGTTTGGGCTGTTTGCAAATAAGCATAACAACCCCCGACAATAGCAGCAGTAACATCTAACCTTTGGGGAGCAGGTAATACCTGATCGGTGTGTGCTGATCACTTTATAGCCTTTATCTCCATCATCCTGCCCTGAGGCAGAAGGATTTTTATCCCAATATTAGAGAACATGTGAACACGTGGCTGGTGAACATGACATTTTACTGAGGTGATAAAGGAAGATCTAAATAAAGATAGAAGTATGCCGTGTCCCTGGGTGCACCTCTCAAATTAACCTGTTGATTTTGTGCATTTTCCAAACTAATTGCAACTGGATTTTTTTTTCAACTTGACAAATTGAATATAAGTAACTGAAGAATAAATGGAGATAAACATGAAAAAAATTTTGGAGATAAGAAATTAATAACATACTGCATTGACAAAAATTAAGAAGCCAAACAATACTTAAGGCTTTTGAGAATGTGGACTAGATGGAACATTTTTTTTCACTCAGTAATTTTTAAAATTTAAGTATAGTTAATTTACAATGTTGTGTTAGTTTCAAGTGTACACAGCAAAGTGATTTAGTTATATATATGTATATACATATTCTTTTTCAGATTTTTTTCCATTTATAGTTATTACAAGATATTGAATATAGTTCTCTGTGCTATATAGTAGGTCCTTGTTTTTTATCCATTTTATAGGTAATAGTTTGCATCTGCTAATACCAAACTTCTAATTTATCTCCCCTCCTCTCCAACTATTCCCTTTAGTAACCATAAGTTTGTTTCCTCTGTGAGTCTATTTCTGTTTTGTAAATAAGTTCATTTGTATCTTCTTTTAGATACCACATATAAGTGATATCATATGGTATTTGTCTTTCTCTGCCTGACTTACTTTACTTAATATTATAATCTCTAGGTCCATCCATGTTGCTATAAATGGCATTATTTCATTCCTTTTTATGTCTAATATTCCATTGTATATATGACCACATCTCCTTTATCCATTCATCTGTCGATGGACATTTAGGTTGCTTCCATGTACTGGCTATTGTAAATAGTGCTGCAATGAACATTGGGGTGCATGTATCTTTTTGAATTATGGTTTTCTCTGGGTATATGCCCAGGAGTGGGGTTGCTGGATCATATGGTAGTTCTATTTTTAGTTTTTTAAGGAACCTCCACACTGTTCTCCATAGTGGCTGCACCAATTTACATTCCCACCAACAGTGTAGGAGAGTTCCCTTTTCTCCACACCCTCTCTAGAGGAAACTTTTAAACTTCACCAGTGGAAGTATGAATTGGTATACCCACTTCAGTTAGTGTTTTGGTGTTTCATCTGAAAGTTGAACATTCAAAGTCCTTAAATCTTAGCACCCCCATCTCTAAGAATCAGCCCAAAGAAACGTTGCCCGTGAACACTTCCATTGTAAATAGTGTATTTGTTCACAATTGGAGCGACTTGTTCCACCACTGCCTGTGGACAGTAATACAGTCACAAAGTAAAAAATGTGTGGGGCTATGAAAATGAATAAACTGCAGGTACATGCAACAAAGTGGAGAAATCTTGGAAGCCTAATGTTCAGTGAAATAGTAAGTCCTAGAAGATTACATACAGAACAACACTGTTCTTACACAGCACAAATATGAGTAATACTGAGCTAAATATTATTCAGCACATTTTATATGTGATAAACCAGTTTCTTAGAAAACGAAACTAGTGCTTACCATGCAATTCAGCAATTGCCCTCTTAGGCATTTATCCCCAATAAATTAAAACTTACATTCACACAAAACCTGTACACAAATGTTCACAGCAACAACTTTATCCATAAAATCTAGAAACTAGAAACAAACCAAATGCCTGTAACTGGTAAACGGATAAACAAATGATGGTACATCCATTTCATGGAATTAACCACTGAGCAAAAAAATGAATGAGCTATTGATGCACACAACAGCTTGGATGGATCTCAAGAGAATTATGCTTAGTGAAACAAAGGGCCAACCTCAAAAGGTTACATACTAGAGTTTGGGCCTTTTGAGTAGGATCTCCACGTTCTCCTTGCTGAGCCTTGCAATAAACCTTTCTCTGCTAAACAAACAAACAAACAAAAACCCGAACAAACAACAACAAAAAAAAGGGTTACATACTGTGTGATTCCATTCCATTTTTGAGATGATGAAATACTAGAGATGGAGAGCCAGTGTGGTTGCCAGTGGTTTGGGAGGAGAAAAGAAGGGAAGTGGCTGTGGCTATAAAAGGGTATCCCTAGGGGTCCTTGTGATGGACCTGTTCTGCATCTTGACAGTAGCAGTGATAAGATGAATCTACACATGAAACAAAATTGCATAGAACTAAACACATGTACATACATACCCACACATGAGTGCACGTAAAACATGAGTGCATGGTGAAATTTGAATAAAGTAAATAAATTTTATCATGTTAATTTTCTGGTTGTGATATTGTACCATAATTATACAAGATGTTAACACTGAATAACATTCAGTGAAGGATGTAGTGGAGCTCCATGTATTATTTCTTACAATTGCATATGAATCTACAATTATCTCAAAATAAAACTTTTTGAAAATGCAGACATTAAAGAAAAAACAGGGTGAAATGATAAATATCAAAGGGAGGCAGGGGGCTGTGATTAGGACAGGACACACTAGTAGATGTAAGTTATTAGGAGTGGACTGTTTCCTGTGCTGTATCCAGGGGCCCCAGTGAGCCCCATCTCCTGGTGTTCGAGGATACTGAGGACATGACAATGTGTTATTCTAGGCTTGGTCAGAAGATATTGCCGTTTCTGCCTCCATTCTCTTGGATCACTTGTTCTGGAGGAAGCCAGCTGCTAAGCTGGAGGGCACTCACACCGCCCGATGGGAGATCCACACAGTGAGGAGCTGAGGTCTCCAGGGCCATGAAAGACCCCATACCAGAACCACCAGCTAACCTCTCCTGAATTCCTGATCCACAGAAACTGGGATATAATAAATGATGGCTGTTGTTTTAAGCCACTAAGTTTTGGGGTAATTTGTTTCACAGTAATAGATAACTACTATTTAAGTATATCATTATACTTTGTAACAAACATATCTAACATAAAATTTATATATCAAATGATATATTTAAAAGGTGGGACACACAAACACTGTAAATTGAAATGTAAAAAAAGGGATATATCATACTTTACATCAATTAAAGCTATAATTTCTGGTTTTCATGAATTAATGTATAACTGGTATAAAAATAGAGCCCAGTAACAAATTTCTGTTTTTATGGAAATTTAGTCTATGATATATGTAGAGTTTTAAATCAATTGAGGAAAGGAAGAACTATTCGATATATTATATTGGAAAATTTGACTAGGGAAAAAAAGTCTAACTTCACACCATAAATTAAAATAAATTCTAGTTGGATTAACTATTTAAACTTTATAAAGGAAAAATATCATAGAAATATATACTATCTTTAAGATGTTGGAGTGGAAAGAACTTCCTAAACAACAAAACCCAGAAGCCATAAAGAACAAGATCAACTATATAAGTGAATACTTCTGTACTATAAAAGCCTAACATATAACATATAAAAGGTAAATAACATTTCAAGAGAGAAAAGGTATGTTCATACTATGCATACTAGGTAGCCATTTTTAAAAAATGAGGTAGAATTGAATGCGCTGGTGAAGGATATCTATACATTAATGCGTGAAAGAGGGAAGTTGGAAAAGAATATGTGTAGTAATGATATGTGTTATATCTCATTTATTGGATGTGAACAAAATGTAGAGCAATATATCCCTGTATGAGTTTGCTGGGGCTGCTGTAAAAAAGTATCCCAAACTGGGGTACAGAAATGTATTATCTCACAGTCTGGCAGAAATGTATTATCTCACATAATGAGATATGTATTATCTCACAGTCTGGAGCCTGAAAGCCCATCATCAAGGGGTCAGCAGGGTTGGCTCCATCTGAGGGCCGTGAGGGAGAATCTAGTCCTGGCTTCTCTCCCAGCTGCTGCTGGTTTGCTGGCCATCTTTGGCATTTCTTGGCTTGTAGATCTCTGCCTTCATCTTTACATGGTGTTCCCCTTGTGTGCACGTTTGTCTCCAAACTTCCCCTTTTTATAAAGACACCAGTCATATTGGATTTGGGCCACCCTCTCCAGTATGACCTCATCTTAGTTAATTACACTGCAATGACTCTATTTCCAAATAATATTCTTAATTTGTTAATATTTTTTAAAACGCAAATGATTGTTTAAGCAAACATTATACCAATTTATTGTGAGCTTTATAACAACTGAATTTAAAATATATGACAAAAATAGCACAAAAAGGAGAAGTTAAATGGAATTACATTATCACTACAACCTCCAGGTATTAAAAGAGTAATGAAGAAACATTGCAAATAACTTTATGCCAATATAGTCAACAGATTAGATGAAGTGAATAACTTCAAGAGGAATAGGAAATCTGAATATCTCTATGTCAATATATTTTTTTTTACTTTACTTGAATAAAATCCTGTTTATTTAGAAAACTAATAACCTAGCATATCACCTGACGAACAATAGCTTTTGCTTTCTGCTGAGTGGAACATCATTGTAATTAGGGTGGTGACACTTAACCTTTTTTCAGGCACAAAAGGGCTGATACCACTTTTCATAGAGACATTTTCTCAAATCAGAAAGAAAGATTGAACTCCTTTAATAGCCCAGCAGCATTGCCATTATCTTCACCATTTCCTTGTGCTTTGTTTGTTTTTTGTGTTTTTTTTTAATTTTTAAATTTAATTTTATTTATTTATTTACAGCAGGTCCTTATTACTCATAAATTTTATACACATCAGTGTATACATGTCAATCCCAATCACCCAATTCAATACACCACCCACCCCACACGCCCCCCGCCTCTTCCCATCTTGGTGTCCATAAGTTTGTTCTCTACATCTGTCTCAATTTCTGCCCTTCAAACCAGTTCATCTGTATCATTTTTCTAGGCTCCACATATATGTGTTAATATACGATATTTTTTTTCTCTTTCTGACTTACTTCACTCTGTATGACAGTCTCTACACCCATCCACGTCTCAACAAATGACCCAATTTCATTCCTTTTTATGGCTGAGTAATATTCCATTGTATATATGTACCACTTCTTCTTTACCCATTCGTCTGGTGATGGGCATTTAGGTTGCTTCCATGACCTGGCTATTGTAAATAGTGCTGCAATGAACATTGGGGCTCATGTGCCTTTTTGAATTATGATTTTCTCTGGGTATATGCCCAGTAGTGGGATTGCTGGATCATATGGTAATTCATTTGTTAGCTTTTTAAGGAACCTTCACACTGTTCTCCCTAGTGGCTGTATCAATTTACATCCCCACCAACAGTGTAGGAGGGTTCCCTTTTCTCCACACCCTCTCCAGCATTTGTTGTTTGTAGATTTTCTGATGATGCCCATTCTAACTGGTGTGAGGTGATACCTCATTGTAGTTTTGATTTCAATTTCTCTAATAATTGGTGACGTTGAGCAGCTTTTCATGTGCTTATTGGCCATCTGTATGTCTTCTTTGGAGAAATGTCTATTTAGGTCTTCTGCCCATTTTTGGATTGGGTTGTTTGTATTTTTAATATTGAGCTGCATGAGCTGTTTATATATTTTGAGGATTAATCCTTTGTCCATTGATTTGTTTGCAAATATTTTCTCCCATTCTAACGGTTGTCTTTTCCTCTTGTTTATGGTTTCCTTTGCTGTGCAAAAGCTTTGAAGTTTCACTAGGTCCCATTTGTTTATTTTTATGTTTATTTCCATTACTCTAGGAGGTGGATCAAAAAAGATCTTGCTGTGATTTATGTCAAAGAGTGTTCTTCCTATGTTTTCCTCTAAGAGTTTTATAGTGTCCAGTCTTACATTTGGGTCTCTAATCCACTTTGAGTTTATTTAAACCATTTTGAGTTTATTTTTGTGTATGGTGTTAGAGAGTGTTCTAATTTCATTCTTTTACATGTGTCTCTCCAGTTTTCCCAGCACCACTTATTGAAGAGACTTTCTTTTTTCCAATGTATATCCTTGCCTCTGTTGTCATAGATTAGTTGACCTTAGGTGTGTGGGTTTATCTCTGAGCTTTCTATCTTGTTCCATTGATCTATGTTTCTGTTTTTGTGCCAGTACCATATTGCCTTGAGTACTGTAGCTTTGTAGTATAGTCTGAAGTCAGGGATCCTGATTCCTCCAGCTCCGTTTTTTCCCCTCAACACTGCTTTGGCTATTCAGGGTCTTTTGTGTCTCCATACAAATTTTAAGATTTTTTTGTTCTAGTTCCGTAAAAAATGCCATTGGTAATTTGATAGGGATTGCATTGAATCTATAGATTGCTTTGGGTAGTAGAGTCATTTTCACAATGTTGATTCTGCCAATCCAAGAACATGGTATATTTCTCCATCTGTTTATGTCATCTTTAATTTCTTTCACCAGTGTCTTATAGTTTTCTGCATACAAGTCTTTTGTCTCCCTAGGTAGGTTTATTCCTAGGTATTTTATTCTTTTTGTTGCAATGGTAAATGGGAGTGTTTCCTTAATTTCTCTTTCAGATTTTTCATCATTAGTGTACAGGAATGCCAGAGATTTCTGTGCATTAATTTTGTATCCTGCCAAATTCATTGAATTTTACCAAATTCATTGATTAGCTCTAGTAGTTTTCTGGTGGCATCTTTAGGATTCTCTATGTATAGTACATGTCATCTGCAAACAGTGACAGTTTTACTTCTTCTTTTCTGATTTGTATTCCTTTTATTTCTTTTCTTCTCTGATTGCTGTAGCTAGGACTTACAAAACTATGTTGAATAATAGTGGTGAGAGTAGACATCCTTGTCTTGTTCCTGATCTTAGAGGAAATGCTTTCAGTTTTTTACCACTGAGAATGATGTTTGCTGTGGGTTTATCGTATATGGCTTTTATTATATTAAGGTAGGTTCCCTTTATGCCCACTTTCTGGAGAATTTTTATCATAAATGGGTGTTGAATTTTGTCAAAAGCTTTCTCTGCATCTATTGAGATGATCATATGGCTTTTATTCTTCAATTTGTTAATATGGTGTATCACACTGATTGATTTGCATATATTGAAGAATCCTTGTATCCTTAGGATAAATCTCACTTGATCATGTTGTTTGATCCTTTTAATGTGTTGTTGGAGTCTGTTTGCTAGTATTTTTTTGAGGATTTTTGCATCTATATTCATCAGTGGTATTGGTCTGTAATTTTCTATTTTTGTAGTATTTTTGTCTGGTTTTGGTATCAGGGTGATGGTGGCCTCATAGAATGAGTTTGGGAGTGTTCCTTCCTCCGCAATTTTTTGGAAGAGTTTGAGAAGGATGGGTGTTATCTCTTCTCTAAATGTTTGATAGAATTCACCTGTGAAGCCATCTGGTCCTGGACTTTTGTTTGTTGTAAGATTTTTAATCACAGTTTCCATTTCATTACTTGTGATTGGTCTGTTCATAGTTTCTATTTCTTCCTGGTTCAGTCTCTGAAGGTTATACCTTTCTAAGAATTTGTCCATTTCTTCCAGGCTGTCCATTTTATTGGCATAGAGTTGTTTGTAGTAGTCTCTTAGGATGCTTTGTATTTCTGCGGTGTCTGTTGTAACTTCTCCTTTTTCATTTCTAATTTCATTGATTTGAGACCTCTCCTTCTTTTTCTTGATGAGTCTGACTAATAGTTTATCAATTTTGTTTATCTTCTCAAAGAACAAGCTTTTAGTTTTATTGATCTCTGCTATTGTTTTCTTTGTTTCTAGTTCATTTAATTCTGCTCTGATCTTTATGATTTCTTTCCTTCTGCTAACTTTTAGTTTTGTTTGTTCTTCTTTCTCTAGTTCCCTTAGGTGCAAGGTTAGATTGTTTATTTTAGATTTTTCTTGTTTCTTGAGGTAGGCTTGTATAGCTATAAACTTGCCACTTTGAACTGCTTTTGCCACATCCCATAGGTTTTGGATCGTCATGTTTTCATTGTCATTTGTCTCTAGGTATTTTTTGATTTCCCCTTTGATTTCTTCAGTGATTTCTTGGTTATTTAGTAACGTATTGTTTAGCCTCCCTGTGTTTGTGTTTTTTATTATTTTCTCCTGTAATTCATTTCTAATCTCATAGCGTTGTGGTCAGAAAAGATGCACGATATGATTTCAGTTTTCTTAAATTTACTGTGGTTTGATTTGTGACCCAAGATGTGATCTGTCCTGGAGAATGTTCCATGCGCACTTGAGAAGAATTGTAATCTGTTGTTTTTAGATGTAATGTCCTATAAATATCAATTTAATCTATCTGGTCTATTGTGTCATTTAAAGCTTCCATTTCCGGGCTTCTCTGGTGGTGCAGTGGTTGGGATTCCTCCTGCCAATGCAGGGGACACGGGTTCGTGCCCCGGTCTGGAAGGATCCCATGTGCCGCGGAGCAGCTGGGCCCGTGAGCCATGACTGCTGAGCCTGCGCGTCCGGAGTCTGTGCTCCGCGACAGGAGAGGCCACGCTAGTGGGAGGCCTGCGTACTGCAAAAATAAATAAATAAATAAATAAAACTTCCATTCCCTTATTTTTTTTCATTTTGGAAGATCTGTCCATTGGTGTAAGGGAGATGTTAAAGTCCCTACTATTATTGTGTAACTTTGGATTTCCTCTTTTATAGCTGTTAGCAGTTGCCTTATGTATTCAGGTGCTCCTATGTTGGGTGCATCTATATTTATAATTGTTATATATTCCTCTTGGATTGATCCTTTCATCATTATGTAGTGTCCTTCCTTGTCTCTTGTAACATTCTTTACTTTAAAGTCTATTTTATCTGATATGAGTATTGCTATTCCAGCTTTCTTTCAATTTTCATTTGCATGGAATATCTTTTTCCATCCCCTCACTTTCAGTCTGTATGTGTCCCTAGGTCTGAATTGGGTCTCTTGTAGACAGCATACAGATAGATCTTGTTTTTGTATCCATTCAGCAAGCCTGTGTCTTTTGGCTGGAGCATTTAACCCATTCATGTTTAAGGTAATTATTGATATGTATGTTCCTATGACCATTTTCTTAATTGAGTTGGGTTTGTTTTTGTAGGTCATTTTCTTCTCTTGTGTTTCCCACTTAGAGAAGTTACTTTAACATTTGTTATAGAGCTGGTTTTGTGACGCTGAATTCTCTTAGCTTTTGCTTGTCTGTAATGCTTTTGATTTCTCCATCAAATCTGAATGAGAGTCTTGCTGCGTAGAGTAATCTTGGTTGTAGGTTCTTCCCTTTCAACACTTTAAGTATATCATGTCACTCCCTTCTGGCTTTAAAGTTTCTGCTGAGAAATCAGCTGTTAACCTTATGGGAGTTCCCTTGTACATTATTTGTCATTTTTCCCTTGCTGCTTTCAATAATTTTTCTTTGTCTTTAATTTTTGCCAGCTTGATTACTATGTGTTTCGGCATGTTTCTCCTTGGGTTTATCCTGTATGGGACTCTTTGCATTTCCTGGACTTAGGTGGCTATTTCCTTTCCCAGGTTAGGGAAGTTTTTGACTATAACCTTTTTGAATATTTTCTCAGGTCCTTTCTCTCTCTCTTCTCCTTCTGGGACCCCTATAATGTGAATGTTGTTGCATTTAATGTTGTCCCAGAGGTCTCTTAGGCTGTCTTCATTTCTTTTCATTCTTTTTTCTTTATTCTGTTCCACAGCAGTGAATTCCACCATTCTGTCTTCCAGGTCATTTATCCATTCTTCTGCCTCAGTTATTCTGCTATTGATTCCTTCTAGTGTAGTTTTCATTTCAGTTATTGTATTGTTCATCTCTCTTTGTTTGTTCTTTAATTCTTCTAGATCTTTGTTAAACTTTTCCTGCATCTTCTCAGTCTTTGCCTCCATTCTTTTTCCGAGGTCCTGGATCATCTTCACTATCATTATTCTGAATTCTTTTTGTGGAAGGTTTCCTATCTCTACTTTGTTTAGTTGTTTTTCTGGGGTTTTACCTTCTTCCTTCATCTGGTACTTAGCCCTCTGCCTTTTCATCTTGTCTATCTTTCTGTGAATGTGGTTTTTGTTCTGCAGGCTGCAGGATTGTAGTTCTTCCTGCTTCTGTTGTCTGCCCTGTGGTGGATGAGGCTATCTAATAGGCTTGTGCAAGTTTCCTGATGGGAGGGACTGGTGGTGGGTAGAGCTGACTGTTGCTCTGGTGGGCAGAGCTCAGTAAAACTTAAACTGCTTCACTGCTGATGGGTGGGGCTGGGTTCCCTCCATGTGGTTTTTTGGTCTGAGGCAACCCAAAACTGGAGCCTAGCTGGGCTCTTTGGTGGGGCTAATGGCAGACTCTGGGTGGACTCACGCCAAGGAGTACTTCCCAGAACTTCTGCTGCCAGTGTCCTTGTCCCCACGGTGAGCCACAACCACCCCCCACCTCTGCAGGAGACCCTCCAACACTAGCAGGTAGGTCTAGTTCAGTCTCCCCTGGGTCCCGACACGCACACTGTTTTGTGTGTGCCCTCTAAGAGTGGAGTCTCTGTTTCCCCCAGTCCTGTCAAAGTCCTACAATTAAATCTCACTAGCCTTCAAGGTCTGATTCTCTAGGAATTCCTCCTTCCATTGCTGGACCCCCAGATTGGGAAGCCTGACATGGGGCTCAGAACCTTCCCTTCAGTGAATGGACTTCTGTGGTATAAGTGTTCTCCAGTCTGTGAGTCACCCACCCAGCAGTTATGGTATTTGATTTTACTGTGATTGTGCCCCTCATACCCTCTCATTGTGGCTTCCCCTTTGTCTTTGGATGTGGGGTATCTTTTTTGTTGAGTTCCAGTGTCTTCCTTTCTATGATTGTCCAGCAGCTAGTTGTGATTCTGGTGTTCTCGCAAGAGGGAGTGAGAGCACGTCCTCCTACTCTGCCATCTTGTTTCAGGGCCTCTCTATATCAATTAAAGGTATTAAGTTCATAATCAAAACCCTTCTCATAAAGGAAACTCCAGGCCCACGTGGTACAACTACAAACTCACTAGGATGGCTAACATGAAAAGGAATGACAGCATGAAATGAGGTGAGGATGGGGAGAAACTGAAACTCTCCACCATTGCTGGTGGGAGTGTAAAACTAGGACAACCACTTTGGAATAATAATTGGTCGTTTTTCATTTCATTAAACATCTCTGATCAGCAACTCTAATCCTAGGCGTTTACGCTAGAGAAATGAGAATATATGCACACAAAAAAGGCTTGTTCATTGCAGCTTTATTCAAAATAGTTAAAAACTGGAAAACACCACAATGTATATTCCTACAATGGAATACTCTCCAGCCTCTGCTCCCTGGCCTTAATCTCTGGCATCCTTTACACTTCACCATCCCAATTTTGCTCTGCATCTTCGCTATGCTTTATCAGCATTCTTAGCAGTTTCCTCTCCAGCCTTGTGGTTCCTGATCACACAGAGAACCTGTGCCTGACCACAGCCTTTTCAGAGGGAGGATAGCCTGCTGCTTACCTCTCTGGATGCCTTACAGGGGGATAAACTCTGGCAGTGTTGCATGTCCTCACTTTAATGCTAGATGCAGTACGTCAGACTTTTCTGTTATAACCTGTAAATTTGTGAGCATTGCCATTCAGTCCTGTGAATATTCTCAGCAATCGACCTCTGTTTAACTGCCACTGTCAGTGCACTAAGTTAAATCAACTTTCCCCAGGACCTCTCAATACACTGACATTTGGGTCAGTCTTTTTTTTTTTTTTTAATGTTATTAACTAGTTTATGGAACAATGACTTCGTTCCATAGCATCCTCCTATGATGACCAATCTGGATATTTTTGTTTTGTGTCATAATGAACTCATGGATGTCAATCAATGTAGACAGCATTTGGTCAGTGAGGGTTCTTCAGGCTGGTTTCTGAGTCTTTTGGATACAACTCCAGTTGTGCTTTACAACTTTCCTCATCTCCTGGATAACATGACGTTCCAGGCTCATCTTGTACATTCCCTACCCTAGCCCTGGAATAAACCATTTCTCGAAAGAGCCCTGATGGTGTAGTGTAGAGTGGGAAATGATATTCAGAAACTTCAGTTTGTGTGACGGGGCATTTATTGCTACTGCAGAGGTCACTGCATTTACTTTGTTAATACACAGCTATAAAAATATCTTTCATATTTTTATGAAGAAAGGGACTTTGATTTGGAATGAAAAATAAGAAAAATGGCTCTTGGCATGCTGATCAAAGAAACTGAGCAGCACATAAAAATAAAAAAAAACAATTCTATCACAAACATCAGAAAGTTCGTTATTTTTTATTCTAAATAAATTATAATATATTCAAAAGAAGCATTTAAAATTAAGGCATGAAGCTTTTTCTGGAAAGACTAATAAATACACAACATTTAGTTCAGATCTCTGTTTTATAAAGGTTAAAAAGAGAAATTTTGAGGAAGTAAAACAGAAGTAAGAGCTCAGGGAGAGGAAGAGCTGGCTACTCACGTTCTCTGATGTCCCGCATGTGCTATATAAAAAAATCCTGTCCGTTCTACCCTCAAAATAGACCTTAACCCACTCCTTCTCACCAGTTCCATCTCTGCCACACTGCCCTTGCCCAAGCACCATCTTTCCCTTAAGATGCTGCCCTAGCCTTCTGCCTCGGTCTGGCCCAGAAACCACCACTCTGGTCTATTTCCCACACAGTGCCCAGGGTGATCTTTTTAACTTTGTGTATCAGATGAGGTTACTCCTCTATTCAAAACCCCCTATTGTCTTCACGAAGTCCTTTCCATGGTGGAGGAAGCCCAGCAAGCCTGCCTTTGGTTGTCTCCATGGCCCCATGCCATACCTCTCCCCCCGCTCACACCTGTACATGCAGTGCTGACCTCCTGCTGTAAACATGCTGAGGGGACTTCCCTGGTGGTCCAGTGGCTACGACTCCATGCTCCCAATGCAGGGGTCCCGGGTTTGATCCCTGGTCAGGGAACTAGATCCCACATGCTGCAACTAAGATTTTG
Source organism: Leucopleurus acutus (assembly GCF_964270905.1). Lineage (NCBI taxonomy): Eukaryota > Metazoa > Chordata > Mammalia > Artiodactyla > Delphinidae > Leucopleurus > Leucopleurus acutus. The sequence goes on from NC_139142.1 coordinate 149,839,704, forward strand.
CATGCGGCAACTAAAAAAGATCACGTGTGCTGCAATTAAGACCCGACGGAGGCAAATAAATAAATAAATATTAAAGAAGAAAACAAAAACCATGCTGAGCCTGCTCCACGTCAGCCCCCGGGTGTGCTGTTCCCCCAGCCTGGATGTCCCTTCACCCACATCTCTACTTGCCTATTTCTCTAGTCACTCTCACATATTTACTTCAAAGTCCTCATTGCCACCTGATATTATGGTCTTCGTGCTGCTTTTGTTTATTTGTATGTCCTTCCGGCACTGCCCCCTACCTATTTGAATATAAAGTCTGTGCAAACAGGAGTCTAGAATCTCTGTCTGTTTGTTCACTGCTCTAGCTCCAGTACATAGAACCATGACTGGCACATAGTATGCTGTCAATAAATATTCGAAGAATGAATAAGTGAGACAGTTGGAAAAGGGCATGAGAAGCTGATAAACACACACATGTGTGTGCAAACACATACACACATATATCATCATCATCACCATATTTCCATCAGAGGACTGAGAGACAGCAGAACAAACACAGATGTGACAAAAGACTGAATAAAAAGGGAAAAGTCAGGAGTGGAAGAAGCCAGTGAGAAAAAGTCTGAAGGGGCTCCCTGTGCCCTGTGCCCCTTGGCCGAGCCCTGTGGGCCCTCTCCTCCCTTCTCTCTCTGGCTCCGATGTCTTTGTCAAGTCTGGGGTAGAGTGTGCAAGATCAATGACTTTTCATCATGAGCTTCCTTGAGGTGTCTCTCAGCTGGTTTTCTCTGCCACAAAAGTCTGTTTGGAGAACACAAGTGCTAGGTCTTTGTTGCCCTTCTGGCCACTGTTCCAGAGCTGGTAAGACAAGAGTTTCCAGGTTGCTGCTGAAATGGGAAAAGGGACACAAGAAAATAACATTAACCTTGGTTAAGATCAACATATTATCTCACCATGCAGGTATTTGTTAGGACATAAATGGTTTGCTCCTCTCCATCCACGAGGAAAGGGAGAGAATGTGGCAGGGCAGGGGGCAGGGTGGGGAAGGGTGGAGAGACATGGGGCAATGGGACAAGACCAATGAGGTGGGACATTCAAAGTCTCCAGTCAAGTTCACCCATGCCCCTTCTCCCAGGCCCTTGTTCTGTTCCCTTGCCACTCAAAGTCTTGCCCAATTTCCCTCTTCCATGCCAGCAGCTGGGAGAGCTGTCTCGCTTGGGGAAGTGTTTCTTGTGTAGGGGAAAGGGTATGGGGCCTACATACATACACGCTAGGGAGCCGGCTTCCATGGAGCTCAAAAGCCCGGGATTTTTATCATCATATATATTTTAACTTATCAGTTATAAAATTGCACTTCGTTGCCTTAATTTGCATTTCTATGACTAGTAGCCATTTTTCCAAATGGCTTTCATTCTTAACAGGCACTAGCTGCTCTCTTGCTTTGCTCACTGTTGATTCTTCAGCTAACTTCTTTCTTTTGATGTTTAAAGCATCAAAATGGCTTTGGTACACTCTTTCTTTCTTTCTTTTTGTACATTTTTCAATACATTAATCAAATTCTCTTAAATACCTAATTTCTAGTTTGCACTTAACATTTCCTAATGTTTACTGTTTCAAGTTTTAGAAACATGAGTTCTCCTTTGTTTATCTTTTTGTTTCGCATCTAACCGCTGTACTTCTTTGGTAATTCCAGTGCTGATAGTTTTCAACCTTAGTCTGCTATATTTTTGTTTTTAAAATACATATCCTTTCCATTTGTGTGTTGGGGGGTGGGCTTCAGTGTATCACTCATTCTCTAAGACAGAATCATGGCTCTTCTTGGTCTTTTAGAATGAGAAAGAGGTGTGAGTCAGGGTCCAAGTCTGCAGGAAGAGGGATGATGGTCAGGGGCAGAAGTGTGAAGAGGAGCCCAACCACTACTCTGAAGACTGTCTCTGAGGTTGGTCAGAAATCTGATGTGATGACACCCACAGGGTGGAGAGATGGTGGGGAGGTGCTGAGATATAAGTGGAATCTGCACAGAACTCTTGGAAATATACATGTAGCTGAATTTCAAAAGAAGTGTATGATCATAAGCCTATTATAAACATTCCAACAATACAGAAAACTACAGAATAAAAACTGCAAGCCTCCTTTACGCTTTCTCGCAGAATTGCCACTCAATCTCTGAGCAGGGAGTTAACAATGAAGTTGGTGCACCGGCAACAAAATAAGACTTTCAGAATGAGGAGAAAAATCAGAACTTTGTTGGACTTACGCTTATTTTATAGTTTTGAAAAATTATTATTATATAAAGGGAAGAGACGTCTTAATGGTTTGGTGTTAGGTCCCGACAAAAGGACTTGAGATTTTTCTTAGGTAAATGGTGGTCCTGTGATTTATCTTGTGTCTTTGCTCATCGTGTGACACTGAGACTGTGAGATGGGAGTCCTTTCTCTCTGCAGGACCCTTACCTTTTGTGGTAGGTAGTTCTGTTATGTTCTCTGGCAACATATTCCCCAAACATTCTTGACTATTTACATATTCATAAGCATGTAAGTCATCTTTAACAGTTTCCTATTGTAAACAATTGTCACCAGAAACATACATCACACCTTTATTTACAAGCTGAAGAATTCATATAAATTAGATTCCTAGAACTCGTTTCTCAGTTAAAAAAAAGAAAAAAGAAGTGCATTTGAATTTACATAGACACAGACCTTCCAAAATGTTATACAACTGTGGGGAGTGAGCTGATTTCCCCCTATTCACACCAACAAGATACCATTCTCTCTCTCTCTCTTTTTTTTTTTTTTTTCTGCACCATGTGGCTTGCAGGATCTTAGTTCCCCGACCAGAGATCGAACCTGGGCCCATGGCAGTGAAAGTGCAGGGTTCTAACCACTTGACCACCAGGGAATTCCCAAAATACTATTCATCCATCCACTTTTGCTCATCTGATGGGGGAAATTGATACTTCACAGTTCCTAAACAATTTTGAATACTGAGAGATTTTGATTTTGAAGCTGTATTTTAAAGAGTTTTCCTGGTGACAATATGGAAAGATAAAAGCGAAGGTATGGAGGGTAGAACATACGCCAGAGAGGGGAAGACAGGAAATAATTATCCAGGTGTGAGGAAAGGAGGGAAGGATTTTGTGGGTAGCCAAGTGTCCGACAAAATGAGGCAGGTGTGAGAAAGCAGCAGTGGGAAGGATTAGAAAGGTGTTTGTCATATATCTCGAACCACCTCCTTGCCCCTGTCCTTCTCTCTCTGCGCCCATGATGACCCTTCCATGTATGAAGGTAGAGTTTGTCCTGAGAGATTGCTACAGAGATTGGCACGGAGGAAGACCCCAGACTTGGTATCCTCTGAGTTAACCAGCCTCCAAGAGGTTTAGATCAACCAGGAACTTGGACCAAATGACCAGCAAAGTTACCTGCTGCCCCACAGTCCTGGACACTGAGTGTGAAAAGCTTTGATCTTGGGTGGAGGAAAGCAGATTTTATTACACCTTCAAAATCTTTCTTATATCTTAAATGCAGAGAAGTGTGTGCCAGTTCATCTGGTGCCAAGATTTTTTTTTTAATGAATTAGATGGGAAATTTCTATAGGATGATAAAATTGTTATCTTCAATGTACTTCTCCTGAGCTGGGGAAGGAAATAAAGGATTAAGCAGCATAAGGGAAATGTGTTTAGGCTAGAATGGAACTGTTTATTCATACCGGTTACAAGTTGGGTAGACCAAGCTCTGAGGCAAGCCAGACTTTATAGGGATTAAAAGGCTTGGGATGGTGAAACTATGTGGCTGGCATTTTTATGTAACATACCTCCCATCTGATTAGCAGTTAACAATTTCCATAGCACTTTTTATTTATAAACACAATCTCGTTTAGTTTGCTTTATTTATTTATAATGTTGCTTTCTAGTGCCACAGGAGTGGGATGTTTGTTTGGCTGTGACATGGCATCTAACAGTCCTGCTGAATTTCTGACACCCTTTCCCCATGAGCAGTGCCACCTAGGGACACAGAAAGAGAGACTTGGGGGCTGTGAAATACGGAGAAGGCAAGAGGTATCTCAAGCTATAGCAACAACATTCACGCGGTTACCTGCAGGCAGCCAGGGATGCAGCCAGCTGAAGGAGAGGCAGCCTATGGAAGCCTGAAGGGCCACCAGACTCAGAAAGTTGAAGAGTGGAAAAGAATTGTGATGGCAACAAAATATTTCTCTGTAATGTAGTCAGGCTTAAATCTTATACAACAATGCTTTTCAAACTTTAGAAACATCTAATACTCCTCAAATAGAAGGTAAGCTCCTGAAACAGGCATGGGCCACCTTCAAGTTCTTGCTTTAATAATAGAAAAGTTGTCTACTGACCTTCCTCCATGGCTATTCTCGGGGGAAAGGTAGGGGTAGTATTCAAAATTTTACGATACATTTTTTTTTAAATAAATACAAAAGTCAGGAGAATAACACGACAACCCTAACACAGCCACTGCCCAGAGCCCTCCTTCCTTTTTACCATTTCAGGGTATACATAGCGCAATCAGTTCCTGCTACTTTGGCATGTGGGCTGTTTCTGGTCCTTTGCTGCAATGAATACTCTTTTGTCTACATCTTTTCACATTTTTGCAAGTGTGTCTTTAAGCTAGATTCCAAGAAGTGTAATTGTAGGGTCAAAGAGTAAATATACATGTCATTTTTCTCCACATTGCCAAATTTTCCTGTGTTGCATTACACCCCAAATATTTGAGAGTGCCTGCTTCCTCATTGTCTCTCCAGCAGTTTTTTGTCAATCTTCTGTATTTTTGTCAACATGGTAGGTGAGAAATGGTATCTCGGTTTACTATTTTTTTGATTTTCTTTTTTTTAAATTGAAAGAGTTGATTTACAATGTTGTGTTAACTGCTGCTGTACAGCAAAGTGATTCAGTTATACATATATACATTCTTTTATTTTAATATTCTTTTCCATTATGGTTTATCATAGGATTTTTTTTTTTAGTATTTTGTAATTAATTTATTTTTGGTTGCTTTGGATCTTTGTTGCTGTGCACGGGCTTTCTCTATTTGTGTCGAGCAGGGGCTACTCTTCATTGTGGCGTATGGGCTTCTCGTTGCAGAGGCTTCTCGTGGCAGAGCATGGGCTCTAGGTGCATGGGCTTCAATAGTTGTGGCACATGGGCTATTTGCTCCGCGGCATGTGGGATCTTCTCAGACCAGGGATCGAACCTGTGTCCCCTTCATTGGCAGGGAGATTCTTAACCACTGTGCCACCAGGGAAGTCCCTATCATAAGATATTGAATATAGTTATCTGTGCTATACAGTAGGACCTTGTTGTTTTCCACCAATTTAGTTTTAATTTGTATTTCTCCTATTTTTTTCTTTTGTTCAGAATTATGAGGGCTTAAACGCTCTTACACTGACTATTTATGTTTTCTTCTGCTCTGATTTAAAGATTGTTTTTGCAAAGGCAGAGGATGTCAATAGGTGCTAAGGGTTGAATTGTTGGCACTGACTTAAGTACTAGGATGAAAAACGTTCTGCAACTGAATCCAGACTCGACAAAATTAAATGTTCCATGATCAACTAGTCAACTAGTGATGTCTGTTTTGGGGCAGGGTGGGAGGGTGGTAAAGATACCTGTGGTATGTATGTCTAATCTTAGCCACTCCTGTTAAAACCAACTCCTGCTTGGGTCAGAATCAGAACAATCAGAATAGTCTACAAAAATGTTTTTCCTTCTATTTGAAAGTAAATCTCTTGGCTTGAAGAAAGATTATATTACATATTCAGTATAATTTTAGAGATGCATTTTTCAGTTGTCCTAATTCATTGGAATGAATCATTTTTACATGCTGAACATGATATCTCTTGTAGAGGAATACAACTTGATGATATAAGTGAAAATTGAACTTGAATGTCAACATGTATTGCAATCTAAATAATATTGACATTAGTTATTCTAACTCAGCTATCTAGAGTTCAAACCTTATTAATAACATGTATATCAAAATATGTAATTTGCAAGTCTTTCCCAAATTCTTTTTTTTAAAAAATTGAGATATAGTCGACATATAACATTAGTTAGTTTCAGCTACATAACATAATGATTTGATATTTGTACACATTATGAAATGATCACCACAATAAGTCTAATTAACATCCATCACCACATATAATTACAATTTTTTTTCTTGTGATGGGAAATTTTAAGATATACTCTTTAGCAACTTTCAAATATGCAATACAGTATTGCACAGTCATCATGCTGTATATTATACCCCCAGGACTTACTTTATAACCAGAAGTTTGTGCCTATTGCCCCCTGTCACCCATTTCACCCCCGCTCCCCCACTCCCCTGTGCTTTTCCTATATTGAGTGAGTTTGGTCATCTTTTCATATGGTTAAGGGCTATTTTCACTATTTCTTCCCGTGTGAACTCTCTCTATATCTTGCCTAATTTTTTACAGATTGTTGGTATTTTCCTTCATTGCTTCTACATTTTGAATTTTGAGTCATAATTAGGGAGGTTTTCTTACTCCAGGTAATAAAGAGGTTTACTCTTGTTCTCTTCTAGAACTTAGATAGTTTCAAAACTCTACATTTAAATTTCTGTTACATGTGTAATATAGTCTGGTGTAGAGAGTGAGGCATGGATCCAATTTTACTTGTCTAAATAGCTATCCAGTTGTCCCAACAACATTTGTTTGAGAATTCTTCTACTTACTGACTTATGAAGTCATTTTTATAATATTCTCTATCTCCATATGTCCTTAGTTCTGTTTCAGGACTTTATACTCTTTAATTGTCCTGCTGTACTTTCATTTTCCAATACCACACTACTTTTATGAAGGAAGATTTATAATATATTTTATTATCAGGTAGGGATAGTTTCCTCCCCTATTATTTTCTTCCAGAGTATTTTGGACTATTCTTACTTGTTTTATCTTTCCACATGGACATTATAATCAACTTTACATTCAGGTCTTCTTTTATTGCTGGATCATTTCTGAAGGCAAGGTGTCTGCCATCCCACAGGTGCCGTGAGCAGCCACCTGGAAGTGTATAGTTACGCTGGCTTCCTTTGACTTTGATCAATAACCCAGGCACAAAGCTAAGGAGAGGAGTCTCTGCTCTCAGTAAGCTCACAATCTAGTGAAGAAGAATGAACACCAATTACCACAGCACAAGAAGAACCCCTAAGTTACTAAAGGGTAGAGACCATCTGAGAGAAAGTTACCTAAACATGTGCCAGAGGCCAATATATAAAGTACTTGATTATATCAAACAGATGGCTGTGGGGAAGGCTGGAGTAGAATCCCAGGTTCTCAGGGGGAACAGAAGAAGAGGATATTCATTTGGAATTGGAAGCCTTTGACAAGATGGTGGCCTTTGTGATTGGCTTTGAAGAATGATTGGATTCCAATAGCTGTCAGGCGCTGTGTTGTAAGAGAGAGACCCAGACAGGGGAACAAAGTGTGTAAAGACCAGAAGCCAAGGGGCATGTGGTATGTTTGGGAAATGGTGATGACTCCTTGGTGCTGGAGCAAATGTTGGGGTTGAGGTAGGAGAATATGGGGGCACAGGGGTATCACGGGCACAGCACGAAATGAGATTGGAAATGAGGGCTGGACTCAGAAGTTGGAAAACAGGGGACATTTGGCATGTGCACACCTGTGGTCATTGTGAATTTCTGAAAGCTTGGGGCAGGGAGGAGACACCAGCAACATGGTTAATATCCATAGGGAGAATTAGGGTTTGGATGTGGTTAATTTCAGAGTAATCAGTGATTCTTTATTGTTTTAGTTAAAAACAATATTTAAAATATCTCCAACAATTCAGGGTCCTTTGAGCCTCATACCCAAAGTTAACATGGTACACGCTCAAAGTGGGAAAACTTAGTCTGGACTTCTTTAAAAGAAAGTGAAATGAATACATTTATATCTGACTTGGGTTCTTTACAATAATGTAGCAATTCTAGAGAATTGGGCCCTAATAATAACAGAATGTGAGAGCTGATCCAGGTGCAAAGACAGTCGTTTTTTTTCCACAATAAATCCTAATTCTCTGTTTTAATATGATAAAAAATGGCATTCTTTTAAGAAATGTCATATTTTATACCTTAAAACTCTCAGGGTCCTTTTTTCCCCATAAGGAGTCCATTTTTTGTTCCTATAGATTTAGAGGAAAAAAAATGTCCTTTTTAATCCCTTGCTCTCCTAGGAGAAAATATGGTGCTTCAGACTATAAGCATTCATTCACTGCATTTAACTTTCAGATCTTCTACTTATTGATCATAAAAGCATACATTTTGTTAAAAACTGTAATAAGTAAATTACTGCCTTACTTGGAACTCTTTCCCAGGACAGCAGTGACTAAGTAAGCACTGTGTGTAGTTTCTGCTGACTGATATGCTGCTCTCTGTGGGAGTGGGATGGGAAGGAGAGCAGATCTGCTCATTCCCTGTGCCCTCTGGTTCCTGGCCTGAACCGGAGGATGGAGCAGAGAACAGCTAATGAAAACAGAAAGATGGAATGCCACAATTAAAAAATGAAGAAAAGATGCATCTTAATTCAGGCATTAGGAATTCAAATCAAAATGATCACAAAAGACTATTATTATCTCAAATTCTACTTGGTCATTGCTAGTATATAGGAGAGCAATTGACTTTTGTATGTTTGTATGACTTTTGTATGTCTTGCAACCTTGCTGTAATCACTTATTATTCTAGGAGTGTTTTTTCTCAATTCTGTCAGAATTTCCACATAGACAGTAATGTCATCTGCAAAGAAAGACAACTTTATTTCTTCTTCCCAGTCTGTATGCCTTTTATTTTCTTGTATTATTGCATTAACTAGGACCTCTAGTGTGTTGCTGGAAAACATGGTGAGAGGTGACAACCTTGCCTTGTTCCTCATCTCAGTGGGAAAGCTTTGAATTTCTCACCACTAAGTATGATATTAGCTGTAGGTATTTTGGTAGATGTTCATCCAATTGCAGAAGTTTTTCTCTATTCCTAGTTTGCTGAGAGTTCTTATCATGAATAGGTGTTGAAGTTTGTCAAATGATATTTCTGCATCTATTGATATAATCATGTGATTCTTCTTCTTCCAGCTGTTGATTTGATGAAGTAATTGATTTTCAAATGTTGAACCAACCTTGAATACCTGGGATAAATCGCACTTGGTCATGGTATATAGTTATTTTTATATATTGTTGTATTTGAAGGAGCATTATTATTATTACTATTATTATGTGCAAAAAACATTGTACCAATAGATCAAGAGAACAATGTAAGGACAGGAGAGCCAGTAGCTCTTGGAGACTGAGTCCAGTGAGTGGTAGTGAAGATTAGAAAACAATATAACAGAGTGAGGAAGCTTCACTCTAAATCAGCCAAAGTGTGTATATAGACACAAAAGAAATACTGAGAAGCTGGTTTCTATTGCAAAAGAGTTTTGGAACGCCTTCAGTATTGGCACTCAAGTTACGGGGGTAGCCTCCCCTGTCTCACTCTCGACCTCAGGGCCTGTGGGGCAGGGTTCAGTGGTCGACAGAGGCTGGCGAGGGTGCCCATCACCGGCAAAACCAGAGCCAACTCCAAGGGGCCTCATGCATGGCACAGGGGACTGGGCTATGCTGGCACCCCTGGGCCCTGTGGTCTGAGGAGGATGCCCTGGTGTTCCTGGTGGAACCCTGCTTTGTTCACAGTGCAGACTCACTTGGGGCGGGGACAGGGGGAGGTCATAGGATTTGAAAAAGAAATGGAAAACTCAATTTTCCTTAAAATTTCATTAAAATATGAAATGCAATAACCACAAACATGAATTAGAAACAAAGAGTTACATCTTATTCTAGTTTTTTCATAATCACGTTTCTGCGTTTGTGCCAGAAGGAAATAATCTTGATTCTCAGAACCACTGTGCTCAGTGTGTTTCCTTTTCCCTTCTTCTTCCCTGTCTCTGATAAAATCATGTTTTCCAGAGTAGACATTCTTTAAATCGACATCCATTTTGTTATGATGTGTTTTATCTTTCAGCTCCATGGCAGGATCAAAGAAAGAAGGGTGTATTTTTAAACAAACTCCTTTCTCTTTTGAAGAGCTATGTACCAACAATTTAAATCAAGGTCATTCTTTTCCTTTGAAATTTGTCAGGATGAACTCTGACCCACCTGCTCTGATATACCAAATCAGCTTCCTTTTCCAACCACTGACATTCATGTTAGATAATAAAGGAAAACTTTTTCCGTTTCATCTTAATCACTTGATTTATCACCAGTTGATGTCTTCTCATCTTTCCAAAGTAGAGTCAGATCGGTTCTGTGTATGGCCTCAATTTTGTATTCAGCATTCAGGGGTTACTTCAAAATCTTTGGGATTATTATCCAAGTCTGCTTCATGATGAATGTGCTAATTGTAGATGAGTGTTAGTAACAATGTAGCTTTTTGTTTGTTCCTCACAGAAAATGAAGGGGCTTATTACCAAGAACAGGTATTTAACGAAAATTACTTGGTTCTGAATAGAAGTTAGGTACCATCTAGGGCACACCATCCTGTTAATGTTACCTGATACACAGTGAGGCCAAACAAACCGAAATGTTGGAGTTTGGAGCAGAGAAGGGTTTTGCAGGGCTATGCAAGGAGAACGGGTTCATGCCCCACAAACCCCAGACTCTCCGAAGAGTTTCAGCAAAGCATTTTTAAAGGCAAGGTGAGGGAGGGGTGTGGTTGGTTGTTGCAAACTTCTTGGTGTTGCAGTCCTTTGTCCTTGCAGGTGTCCAGGTAGGTCAAGTCACAATGTTCTTGTAAACCTCCAACAAGACAAATGTTTTCTCTGTTCTGCAACTTTTTATCTCTATATGAATGGAAAAGTGTTAAATCCTTAAAGATCATAGACTTGAGAATGGGCTATCCTGTATATTTCAGGAAATAGGCAACATTCTTTTAGTGATTAACTTGTAGCAAAAGCAATAGAATGCAAATGTTAAGGTAAAAGAAACAAATCTAATAAGGAGTCAGATTTGTTCTTCCTTATTACACTAAGGCACTTAGACAAGCACATGCACACACTGATGTGAATGAGTGGTGATGCACACCACATGCAGCAGCCACTCCATCCAAACAATGGGCCGAAGAGATCAAAGACTGAATCATCACTCTGCCCTTTCTTTTAAATTGGGTATAGTTCTAACACACCTGGCAAGTTTTCCTCAGAATGGTAGATTAGCAATTGCAAATTATTTGAGGGCGTGAGAGGTGGGTATTCTGCCCGCTGAAAGGATTGACAGCCAAATTCCCACCATCCAAGGAGGGGTCAGAACAACCTGGGAAAGCTGTCTGGAGAATCCAAGTGGCATCAAGCCTGAGTCCCTTTGTGAAGAACTCGATTGACCTCCACACTTCACCGGCTTACGAAGACATTGCATAAGTGGTACAGCTTGAACGCCACCACTCGAGAGGCTCCAGCCCAGGGTCACCAACTGGAGCCCCCTCCCACGCATGAGCAGGAGCTAGGGTACACCTGCTGGGGTTTCCTCCTGCTGTGCTCTGTCCTCTGCTGCATTTTACCATTTACTTATCCAGTCAAACCATGAGGGAGGGGCCACTATTCCCTCCTTCTTACAGCTTGGAGAGTGGGACTGAATTTCCCAAGGCCAATAAATGATGGAGAAATGTCAAACAAACCACCCGGCTCCAGGACAGACCTGTTCCCAGAAGTTAGTCTGAGCCCTGACATCAGATGACCAGGTGCCCTTGTTAAGTCCTGAGCTCCAACCTAACCTACTGAATCAGAGTATCTGAAAGTGGGGCGGGGGGTTCTTCTTCCCTGGAGAAAGCATGGCAGCCCCACACACTGACTGCAAGAGGGTGCCCAGCCCTCAGCCAACGCCCAAATCCCAGGTCTTAGGAGACAGGGTGGATGGCAAGAGGAGACGGTTGCAGCCGTGGCAGGATGCGATCACAACGGCAATGCAGATGTACTGGCAGCCCGACCCCTCCTCCAGGTAGACAGAAGAGATACTTTTGAAAAGTAAGAAAATACATGGGTACAGGAACATAGGAAAGGAGACATCAGTGGGCTGTGAATTTTGAGGAACTCTTGAGAAATATAATGCAGGTGGGTCTGATTGAGCAGGAAGGGATAAAACTAGGATCTGAATAGCCAAAGGTCAGCAGGGGTTGTCTCCGCCAGACTGGAGGGACAAGCTGGGGTCTTTTGGCACAAAGGCAAGATCCAGTGAATCACTACATGGGGTCACTGGCAGTGTGGTGTCCTTATTTTCTACCCTTTGCTCCTAAACAACACGAGGCACGAGGCCCTTGGCTGAGGCCTTGGTCCTGATGGGCTCTCGGTGAGGGCGAAGATCAGCCCTTTCGGAACAAGGCTCCAGCAGCCTGTGCACCGGCACCTTTGGCTGGCCTGCCTGCCTGCCTGGGAGCTCTGCCCTCTCCCCCACTGCCTGTACTAACCCTGAAGGCCTCTCTTCAAAGGAAAACCCCACAGGTGAGGAAAACTACCAACCGCAGAGAAAGAGCGAGTGAACAATCTGACTCTGGAGAAGAGAGAAGCCAAAGATCTGGAGGAAACTTAATTGGATGTAACTGTTAATTGAGTGCATGTGTGTATGTTGTTTTACAAATATTGTATTACCTAGAATATTATATATAATGAATTATATGTAATACACATATCTACATACATAGATAATATGTAATATACAGAAAATTAAGGCATAAGTCACACATGATTACATATACATATAATAATAACATATGCATGTTACATATACATGCATGTTGCATATACTTACATGTAGAATGCATATATACACACTATAGGAAGACACAGCTTTAAAATGAAAAAGGAGCCTGGGAGAATATGAACGTGTTCTTGGAATTTAGAAACATTGTAAATAAAATATGAGTCAAAGGGAAGGGCGGGATAATAAAGGGGGGATGGCTGAATACAAATTTGCAGACCTGGAAGCTGACATTGAGGAAATCTCTGAGGATTTAGAGCAAAAGGACATAAAGGGAGAGCCCTCTGAAGACCTGAAGCCAGCGACCTTGGCCAGTGGTCACCCCGTGGAGTGTGGCCAGAGGGAGAGAAGAAAGACTTTGATTGAGGGCCCTGCTGAACCACGTGGATTTCTTCCTTTGCCACATGCAGACATTGCTTAATAAAAATGATGGATTAAACTTGCATGCTGTTTTGGAGGTGGCTGGGAGGCTCTGGATAGGAATATTCAATCACACTTGGCACCGTTCTTCTGGGCTCTCGTTGAACAGCAGACAGGACTTAAATCTCACTGAGCAGCTCCCTCTGGCATCTGCATTTCCATACCTATTGCAGGAGCTCCTGTTCTCTCTCTCCGGTCTCAGGAAATCTGCCTTTCCTGTGCCCCATCTGGTGTGTAGCTTGACAGGAGGGGGAAACGGATCCAGTCTTCCATGCTGAGTGGGGAGGAGAGCCCGTTCGGCATGGCTGGGGCTAAGGTGGAGCACAGTCCTCATCTGTCCAGACAAACTTCCACTCTCACAGTCAGCAACTCATGCCCAAGCTTCAGGAATCTCGGGATGGGGCAGAGGGCAGGCTGGTGCGATGACAGGTAGGGCAGGAGGGGTGCACCCTTTGACTTGCAGACTTGCTCCTCCCTCTGTCACCAGTTGTCACATGGTGGCCACACAGCCTCCTGAGTTCCTACGAGAGCTGAACACCCATGTGACTGGCCCTGTTTTCAAGTGGGAGTGCTTCACCGCTCTGAGGGGCCTAAGAGGGAATGAGGCTCCATAGTCAGCCTTGGCCCCTCCCCCCTGGTGCATGCTCTGCATAATGCCCTCCCGTTGAACAGGGGCTGCGCATGGGATGAGCTTTCACCCTGCACCTGTGACTAGCACAGATCACATGATGCGGCATGAAGGGCCTTTGCAAATGTAATTAGCTCATTCCGAGTTAATCAAATGGGGGCCACTTTGGGTGGGCGTGACCTAATCAGGTGAGTCCATAAAAGAGAATGAAGCCCTCCTGCTGGCCCTGGAGAATTTGACTCCATGTTTTGACTGGAGGGGCTGCATGGCTCGGACCTGAGAGTGACCTCTAGGTGACCCCGGTTGACAGCCCACAACAGTGTGCAGATCTCCATCTTACAGCCACAAGGAGCTGAGTTCTGCTGAGAACCAGGGAGCTTGGAAGAGAACCCCAACCCCAGACAAGACCATGGTCCACGCCGACACCTTCATCTCAGCCTGTTGACACACTGAGCAGAGGACCTGCTAACTGTGTTCAGAGTCCTGGTCCACCAAAGCCAAGAGATAATCAGTAGGTGTTGTTTTGAGTGGCTAAGCGTGCGGTAGTTTGTTTTCCCACAATGGGACGCAAATATAGGGTGTGAGAGGCCCAGTACCTCAAGGAAGCTTGAGAGCAGGTTCCTTCAGCTCAAGAGGAATCTGGCACTAGGTGGATCCACTGTGATGGCCACACATTCCGAGGGGTCATCTCTGAGGGCAGTCCTTCAGTGAGGGATTCCCCTCCAACCCAGCATTGCTGCTCTATGGTCTTCAGGAAATAGCTCATGTCTTATGGACTCTCTTGCCCGTCTATGAAACAGAGAAGCACATTCCCTCCCCGCCCACTCCCCCCAACCTCGCAGGACTTTGGGGAATCAAGTGAGACAATCCTTAGCTGTAGACTCAGTGCTGGTGCTTAGAAGGTGCTTAGTAAACTCTGGTGCATTATTACTGTATTTCAAAGGGTCACTGGAGCACCCTGGGTGGGGTCACCAGATATACTCACTGCCAGTGTCCCAGGGGCCTGGCTCTGAGCAGGGGTGGGTGGACCTGTGGGTATCTGACACCAGGGCCAGTGTCAAGGCTGGTGCAGGGCCAGCACAGGGACCGGCGGTCACTGTGAAGGGCAAAATAACACTGGATTCTAGTCAAAACTCCAGTTGCTAGGAAGAGGGTAAAGAGAAGGGTGGATCCTTTTGAGAACATCTGAACAGTGTAGAGAGAATCAATGTAAATCACAGGGCAGGCAAAGTTGGCTGGGACCAAAGAGGAGACTGGATAAGGGGTGAGAAGCCTGTGACCGTTGCTGGGGGCAGGGAATGAGGCCCGCCTGTGACGGGGCTCACAATTATGACCTCCAGACAGGGTAGGTTGCTGGCCTGGGTTGACCATCGTGGCTACATGCAAAGAGACTGAAACTCAGGAAAACAAACAAAGCAGAACCAACTCCCACTCCAAAACCTCAGAGAGGAAAAGGGCAGGTCAGTGGGGTCACTGGTGCGAGTGCGGTGGGCAGGCTTCCTACACTTGAATGCAGTGTCAAAGATAACAAACCAGACACCAGTTTAAGGGGTAAGGACAGATTTTCATCAGAAACATACTGTTGTCATAGGGAAAGGGCCCAGTGTGAACTGAGCTCCACGTGTCTATTTGATCAGAGGTGACTGAGCATTTTAAAAGGAGGATGAGGGAAGAGGGAAGAGGACAGGGGTGGGGGGTGGGCAGCGGTCAGTAGAGTCAGGAAAGTGGAAAGTTACAGAAAGTGGGAAAGGAGGGCTGTTCCCTGTAACCCATCTGGGTTTGTTAACCAGCACTTACCAAACTTAGGCTCCCACAGAGACGGGGCCTATCTCAGATGGAACAAACAGTAAATTCCTTTGGCTGAGTTTTCTCAAGCCAGCACTTTAATGGGAGTGGGGAGGGTCCAGGGTTAGCTTAGGGAGGCAGCTTGGGCTGTTAGAAATTAGGTTAGTCTTTTCAGGTCTTTATAGGTAGAGGTTGAGGCTTAGTTCAGAGGAGGGCTGATAGGGGCCTGGCTAGAGTTTGTCAGGAAGAGACATTTGTCCAAGAGCCAGGTCCTGCCCTTACCCCATGGCCCTGCTCCGACCAACCCCAGGAGGCCTTCGGGGCTCATCACTGAAGAGCCCTAGATGTTGGCCTGGAGGAGTGAGGGTGTCACATCACATGCTTGCCAAGAGCTCACCAAGAGCTGTAACCTGAGAAACACCAGGGAAGAGACAGGCTCTTTACTGTCAGGATAGTCTCCAGCCTCTCCTCAAGTTCTTAGTGTCTGTCTTCCTTATCACCACAAGATGGGCCCTCCCCTCACTGGCCTCCGGTAGCCTTCCCGTTGGGGGCACTCTGCTGGCCCCACATGCTTGGCCCACCCAGTCCTTTGGGCTGCAGGCCACGTGATCCGAGGGCCTGGCACGCTGGCCTGTACCTAGGGGTACAGAGTGTCCTGGCCCAAGAGCATTCTATTCATTCATTAACACCAATTGTGACATTAGAGATATTCCTGGGAGAAAAAAGGAAGTGACCTCTAGGCCAAAAAAACCTTCAGATCATCTCTTTCTAAGGAAACAAGGTATTATATACCTTATAGATACCTGCCATATATCCATGTGTACCATATTTGTTGGTAGACAAGTTGTTTTTTAACAACAGCAGTAGTGCAAGCATGACCACTAAGAGGACACTGTATTTAAAATCAGATGCTGTGCTGAAAACAGTTTTGCTAAAACACAGTGTATCCCCTGGTTTCAGCTGTGAAGAGAACCAGATTTGTGACAGAATATTTGTTTGTCTTGGGGTCAGGGACTCCCGGGCTCTTCATTTCTTTCCTTCTTTGGAAAGGAAGTGTCATGGGGTCTGGGGTCTATGGACAGCATGATGTTCCTCCCTTGGCCATCCCCCTGGGCCACTGAGCTTGAGGCTGGGATAACGTGTCTTTGGTGCCCAGCACAGGGGGACCCTCAGCAGTAAGACTGGCCATGTGGCATAGGGGCCTCCACAGCAGTTTGCTGCATATGTAGATAAATAAAGAGTAAGACTTTAGCAAAAAAAGAGAAAGCTTGGGGTGATGTACTTCTGTCCTCACCTGACATCTGTGCAGGCAGCCTTCAGCCGACAAGGATCTGCAAACCCCAGCAAGAAGCAGATTCCAAGGGCACAGGCAGTTTCAAGGGAACCGTGGTCTAGACCCTCGCTTCCTGAAACCAGTGCTAAGCCACCTGAGGAGGGGCATATCCTGTCCCCCCCCTCCACAGTCTCCCCCCATCCCCACAGTGAGGAAGGGCCATGACGCATCCACCTGGTGGAGGGTAAAGGCCTCTGGGCAACTTTAGCCAAGGGGACGGTCATAGTCCTGGAAGGTGTCCAGAACATGAAGGATTAACAGTGTCACAAGTCCTCCTGCACATCAGAGAATTCTAGATCTTTGCTTTCCATGGACTGAAGGAGGATCTAATCAATTTATAAACTGACAGATTAGATCATTAAGAATAATCTATCATGATCAATCACCAGGTAATTTTCAGCACATAATATGGAAGGAGTGAAATCTTTATAACAAAACTCCTTTCATTCACACATTACCATTTGTAATCATACATTGAAATAGTTTCAAAAGATTTAACTCTTTTAATGTGAAGAAGTTTATTTTATTGAGAAGAAGTTTTTCTCCATGCTTACATATATAAAAAAGAATGGTAGTACAGTTGATACAGAACCCTATCTCATGAATAGGTAATATTCATCCATGGATACATGAAATAACCTGGAAAAAGACTCAGGACCATTTGTCTCATTATAAGATGTATTTCTGGTAAATGTATATTTTTAGTAATTATTTACCAAAAGTTATAACATAGTAATTTGCCTTGATGAATTGAATGTTAATATTAATTACAATAATAACTTAATCTAGAAAAAATCACCTAAATTTTAGAGACTTATGTTTATAGAAAAAATGTTAAGTTTCTATACATATTTTTGTTGCAGAAAACTTGATAGTGTGATCTGCAAAAGACTTTAAAGCATCATAAAAATTATTATAAAAACTATTTTAAAATTATAAAAACTGATATAGTAATATCCTATGGGGGAAGGGAAATTTAAAAAATAAGTTGAAGGAGAAACATAAATAGTATAAAATTAAGCTGTTAAGGAGGAACTTGTTGATGCATTTTAAAAATGGTGGGTATCAAATTTTTAGGCTGTTTAGACTCCACTGGACACATTTTAAAGAGTATGTACATTTTGTAATGACAACATACGCCACATGCTGAAAGTTAAATCTTTTGAAACTATTTCAATGTATGATTAAAAATAGTAAATGTCAACTTAAAAATATGCAAGGCGGTACATGGAAACTTGCATTCTTTTAAAGAATGAGTCCAAAAACTTGCAGACCCCTGGCGGAGAGAACCAGGATGGGCAGGGAGCGTTTCTGAGGTCGGGGAAAAGGTGTTACTGGAAAGAGTGATTATAGAGATATTAGGGGAGTGCTCTGCTCAAATCCACTCCCAGGAGCTATTAAAAACCCTAGCCTATATAAATGAACAAGGAAGTACTAGCTAAGCCTCAAGACAGTGAAAGTAATCGTGAGGAGAATCACAAGATTTGAACGGAGGGTGAATTTAAACATCTGTATGTCAAAAGACACCCCAACTAAAATTAAACATCAGTAGTTACAGTAATGGTTTTCAAACTTTTTCTCACAAATTCCTAAAAGTACACTGAAAAACTGCACACATTTTTACCCACGGTAAAAAGGGCTTTTGACATGTTTTATCCTGAGTTTAAATATTTGAAAAGAACGTAGTTTCTGATATATTGCAAATATTGACATTTAAATATATATATTATGTCATTCTTTGAAATGTATACAATGAAATCTAAATCCTCTAGTAAAATGAAATACACCGTCATTCTTAAAAAATATAGAAGAACAAAACCTCTGACAGCTGGAAATTATAAGTTTTTTTCTTCTGTTTATTTCTTTTTCACTTCCTCACACAATTTTATCTTACATAATTTATTTTTTGCTTGAATGTCTTTTACTGATCATTCTATCTCATACTTCTCTGTCACAAAGCATGCATGTAAATGGATGAAAACACAAATGCGCTGGAACTGTTATTAAATAATTATGAAAATTGTACTGGAGATACATCTCAATGAAATAAATGAGGATACGTTTCCAATTAGTCCATGCACCCGTGGATGAGCACTGCTTAATGCTAGACTGTGGTAGAGTTCAGCATTGACTCTATTCCTTTTTACAGTTTTTTATAGCTGTAGATGGGCTGATTTTTATTACAGCCATGATATTCAACTCTTTGGATGTCTTCGGAGTTACATGCTCCAAATCCCATAATAATCCACCATTACAAATTATTTTCATGAATCTACCTGCTGACTGCTTGATTCAATTTTGTTAAAAGTAAAAACTGGAAACCGCATACTTGCCGTGGGGTTTGTTATTGAGTCAGCAAAGTCATTTACGTTCTCAATTTCTGGGAGAGAAAAAGGCTTTATCGGGATTAGGAAAGTGAAAGATAATTTTCAAAAAAAGGTAAAATCATGATTCTCATACATGTATAAAATGAGTCCATGTTAAAGATTTTATTTCAACTCATTATAAGTGAGGGAACTAGTAGTACATTACCATCAGTTCAAAGGAGAATCCAAGATTATAGGCCAGGAATATTGACAGGAGTGTGCAAATGAGACTGGCCGCTTCTGCTGTGGGGAGGGGTCAGCTGGACCCCCCACAGGATGCAGGTTTACAGGGCTGCAGGCAGGAGGTATTTTTCATGGAGATCAGCTGTCTACAACTAGAGATGTAAAATAGCTCAATGGCAGGAAAAGGCAAGAACTGGATGAGCTGGAAGTGTGTGTAGACAGTGCACAGTTCTCCATGGGAGCACAGATTTTCTCCTACAGAGACTCTCCTAGTTTGTTTATTTTTCACTTTTATTCTCTTAATAAAGGGTTGGGAAAATTGAAACATTAATTTCCAAAACACCTTTGCTGATACAATATTTTTTGAGAAAACTCTTACCACAAACTTTAATTATATTTTTCTCAAAACTTTGAAGCTGTAGATTCGGATTACTCAATCTAAAGAAAATGTCTGCCAGGTTAACCTAATGGTCAACCCATGTGTCACATCACAGTCATTTTCTCTTAGAAAAAAATGGACTTCATTTTTACATACAAATAAATGAGTTAACATGCATTTTGAGGAATGTTACAAAAAACATTGAGAAATAAATTATGAGACCTGTCTTTGAAGATAGACTTCCAATAGCAGTCAAGATTAAAACTGTTGATTAAATATAATTCAATCATCTATTCTATTAAGTTATAAAAACAAGATAGTGATGCTGTTTAGCATCACTTAACTTGTAATAATGAAATGTTATATGTAGCTAGACTCACATATATGGGTGAGGAACATAAGAGGAACCAGGGTATACCTTCAATAAATGTATAGGCAAGCATGTATTTAACTCCAGTGTTTGGCTTCAGAAATAAACAAGAATTATTTTTAAAAATTAACAAGAGTTGTTTTTTAAAACACCAGAAAATAAATCCATTATTTTTTTTATAGAACGTGGCCAAATTTTCCTTGGTCTCACACCTAGGGTATAATTTTGTTTTTTGTTAATAAATGGTTTGTTTTTTATTTGATCATTCTATCTGATCAAATAAAAGTGAGAATTTGTGATTAGAATAAATATTTCATGATCTTGTTTGACCACATAGGTTTGCTTTCCTTATTGAATAATGATACACTGAACCTGAAAGAAAGCTTATAATTTATTTATTTGCAGGTCTTGTATATCTTTAAAACTTTGATAGTCCTGAAAAAATATTCTATTTAGGACAAAAAGAATCAGCATCACTAACACGCATTGCTCCTGCTGGTTTGGAGAGACATTTATTTTTTGCTAAGGATCTCTCTCCTAATGCACTGGGAGGAAAGAACAAAAGATATTTTTAGAATCTGACACTTTGCTTTGCTCTCACAGAACCCTTGCTCAGAAGCTGTGCATCCTTCAACATAATGCAGGGCGTGGTTGGAAAGGGATGAGGTGACTCTCACCACTGCACTAAGTAACACTGAATTCAGAATGTCCCAACAAAGACCTGGTCTCAGCTTATAGGGGCAGCGTCAGTGAAAACAGTTCTGTGCATACGAGCAGGAAAGAAGCCTTAGGAAGCCTTAAGGTGCTTTATCAGTTATTGAAGGATGATATTTTATTTTATTTAAAAATTTATTTTATTGAAGTATAATTGATTTACAATGTTATGTTAATTTCTGCCGTACAGCAAAGTGATTCAGTTATATATATGTATATATATTCCTTTTCATTTCTTTTCCATTATGGTTTACCACAGAATATTGAATATAGTTCCCTGTGCTATACAGTAGGACCTTGTTGTTTATCTATTCTATATATAATAGTTTGCATCTGCTAATCCCAAACTCCCAATCCATCACTCTCCCACCCGCCTCCCCCTTGGCAACCACAAGTCTGTTCTCCATGTCTGTGAGTCTGTTTCTGTTTTGTAGATAAATTCATTTGTGTCATATTTAATTAATTAATTAATTTATTTATTTATTTTGGCTGCACCCGGTCTTAGTTGCAGCATGTGGGATCTTTAGTTGCATCATGCATGCGGGATCTAGTTCCCGGACCAGGGATCAAACCCAGGCCCCCTGCCTTGGATGCCCGGAGTCTTACTCACTGGACCACCAGGGAATTTTAGATTCCACATATAATTGATATCGTAAGGTATTTGTCTTTCTCTTCCTGACTTCACTTAGCATGATAATCTCTACGTCCATCTATGTTGCTGCAAATGGCATTATTTCATTCTTTCTATGCCTGAGTAATATTCCATTGTATATATGTATGACATCTGCTTTATCCATTCATCTGTTGATGGACATTTAGGTTGTTTGCCATGTCTTGGCTATTGTAAATAGTGCTGCTATGAACATAGGGGTGCCTGTATTTTTTGAATTACAGTTTTATCTGGGTATATGCCCAGGAGTGGGATTGCTGGATCATAGAGCAACTTTATTTTTAGTTTTTTAAGGAACCTCCATACCTTTTTCCATACGGGCTGCACCAATTTATATTTCCACCGATAGAGTAGGAGGGTTCCCTTTTCTCCACACCCCCTCCAGCATTTGTTATTTGTAGACTTTTTAATGATGGCCATTTTGACTGGTGTGAGGTGGTACCTCATTGTAGTTTTGATTTGTGAAGGATGATATTTTAGAAGGGTCTTTGGTTTGGTTGTCTTTTACATACACTCTTTTATATGACTGGGCATGGGTGAGGCACACACCCTGCCTCTGCTACGTGGGAGAGGTGTTGTGGAAGGAAATGCTGGGGGAACCAGCTGCAGGGAGACCTGGGCAAGAACTTTCAGAATGTACAGAACTTACAGAATTGTTACCTTACAACGGTCTGTACCCCGTCCTCTTTGGAAATGCACTGTTTACCCCCAGTATAAGCAGCTTTTGGCAGGAAAGAGCTCCTTGCAGGAAACCGTCCTCAACTGGAAGCCCCTTTTCTTGTCACTTTAACAGAGCTATATTCTAACTAACCTTAAATCAGGCACCCCCATACTCTACTCATCTCCAGCCCAAGCACACCTTGCAAATCTTTTGATCACACAATACCTTGCCTAACTTGTTGGTTCCTTCCATAGATCAAAGAAGTAGAAGTGAAGAATAAGTAATTAAATGATGACCAGATCTCTTACCTAGCTTCCCCTTCAGTAATCTCATGAACAAATGAACAAGATAGCATCTAAAGAAAAATCACAAAAAGTCGACAAGCCTGCACACAGTGGGGGGTGGCGACGACTCTGACCCCTGTCTCCATGATTAACTGAGATTACTTTCCTTTTTCCCTTTAAAAACTTTCATGGCCCAGCAGAATCTTCGGAGGTGGTTTTTGGAGGACACTGAGTCTAGCATCTCCCCAGATTGCTGGCATTCTGATTAAAAGCAACTTTCCTTTCTACCAATATTGCTTCTCTTGAGTATTGATTTTTGAGGATGGCCAGCAGCTGGACCTGATTGGGTAACACTAGGGTTAGCTAAAAGGCCTCTGAGAAGAGGGAGCAAAGAGCTGGTGCAGGTTAGGTGGGTGCTTCTAACCTGCATGTGGCCACAGCCCCCTGACCAGGCACTCCAGCATCAGCTGGGCACTGGTTGGAAATGCACATTCTTGGGACTCACCCCAGACCTACAGAATCCAGCTCCACGAGAAACCAGGTCCTTTGCTGGCTGCAGAGCAGATTTCTCAATTGGTAGAGAATTTGAGGGGGGAGGGAAGGAGGTGAGTATTATCCAAAAAAATTTCAATAGAAATCAAGGAAAATGCTGAATATTCTTAATATTGATGAATAGAAAATGAGTAAAACACACAAGAGGTAAAATGCAATCTCCTAATAAATATAAAGAAATTTCTACTCCTCAAATATAAAAATGCAAATGAGAAAGATAAGCATTTTCCCTATTGTCAAAGATTGAAGGGAAAAAATGAGATAATAGCCAGTATTAGCAAGGGTTGTAGGAAAGATAAAACAGTAGCTTTATATCCTGCTCATGTGGCTGTACTTCATTGAAAGATTGTATTTCTGGAGAGCAATTTGGCAAGTGGATCAAGTATCATACACATGCTTACCCTTCAAAGTCATATTTCACTTCAAGGCATTTGCCTACAAAAACAAAGCACATGTAAGTTTTCTCTACAGGGTTTTAATTTTAGGATCATTTATTTATGATAAAAATTGTCCTTACCATAACCACTACTTAAGTGGAAAAAGTAAATTTATTAGGAAATTCATCAGATGGATATTATACATCCATTTCCAATCTGCATTCTTAGAAAATTTAATGACATGGCAGCAATGCTGGCATATGTTACGTGCAAAGAGTGGGATCCAAAACCTTGCATACAACACACACTTTATTAGGAGAAGAAAAAATCAAGTCCTTGGATTTCCTATATCTGGCATGTACTTTCCTCTTTCCTTGCTGATTGAACACTTTATACATCAACTGACCAGCATTTTGAGTGATCTCATTGGGACACTGGTCACTGGCCAGACGTCTAATTTTGGCAGCTTCATCATTGCAATGTTTGAGCAATTATTTGAATAGCTTTTGTTACATTTTGCCCTTATTATTTTATGAAAGAGAGAAGAAAATGGAATCATGCAAGTACTACAGCAGGAGAGGTCTTTCCTAACATAATGAAATCAGTGTGAAGTTGGAAATCTGAAGGGGGCCATTAGCCCAATCACAGCTGCTTTGATTTAATCTTTATGCTCAGTGGATTAGGAAAGATTCAAAATTAATGATGCCATTCATAATGCTGGAAACAAACTTTGAAGATCATGTTTGGAAGGACAGATTTCATTAGGAGTTTGTAATATTCTTTGTATTATGTTTGAAGGTAGGAATCTGTATGTATGGAAAAAAACTTGGAATGCAATATAGGAGAATATTAAAATATTAAAAATGGTTGTTTCTGGTTGGTGAGATTATCTGTATTTTCTAAATATCCTGAAGAGAATATGTATACCTTTATAATCTGATAAAATTATAGATGTTCTTCTTAAGGGGGAAAGAAGAAAATTCACCCTATTTACTTGGTAAAATGTAACTGAACATGACAATGTTGCTTATAATAAGATGATGCTCTTTTCTGAGCCTGATCCAGCTTGTAGAATTCCTTCTGAAATGTGGTCTTCAGAGCCTACCATGACTCTCCAGGAGTGGCTGACCCCTTGGTTCCCTGGGGAGATTGGATGGAATCAGAGAGTCTCAGAATCATCTAGATTGACAGCTCCCCTGACACTTGCATCCCTGTACCATTTATCCATTTATCCTCATTTGATTTTCTATGAGAGCCCTTCAGATGTGTGAAGGCAGCTGTCCTGTCCCCCACCTTTATTTTTCAGGGGCTGGGATACCCCATAAGCTCTGTCACATTGTTGAAAGGCATTTTCTCTTCTCAGAAGCATGTGTCTACTTCTTTCCATCATTCCCCCTATGATGCAGTGTTGGGTGCTCTCACGATCTTGGACACATTTGTCTCTCTGCTCTGATCTGCCGATGCCGTTTACCAGGTGTCAACCACGGTGGGCACAGAAGGGCTTTGCTGGTACCCAGCACAAAGGGAGAGTGCCTCTGTCTCATCTCTGGAGGTGACATGCTGCCCGTGTTCTGCAGTGGGATCACACGGACTTGTGCAGACTGCGACGTGAAGCTGTTTGCTGAGGGATGGGTGCAGCCTGAGTGGGTTCCCTACTGGCAGACAGATATCTCACTCTGTCCCTCAGCCTCTACGCTTCCTGTCCCGCCCATCCTGCAGCGCAATCAGACTTCTCCTCCTTAGATGTTGTTCCCCGCTTTGTTACCCTGCAGGGTCTCCCAGCCTGTGCTGTTGTGTCCAAGGACCTTTGGGGACATTCCTCCCAGTTCACAGCATTGCTCTGACCCACCTCCCAGGAGCTTCACTTTCCTGCCAACACTTTCCTGCTTGGTGGCCGCACGGGGCAGTGGTTCTCCCCTGGTTGACCCCCAGCAGGCACTTACTGGTGTGTGGAGGCAGTTTCAGTGTCCTAAATTGGGAAGGGCATCTAGTGAGTGGGGCCAGGGATGTGGCCAAACCTCCTCCAATGCCCAGGATGGTCCCCACAACAAGGAATTATCCCTTCCTGTCAAGGTTGAGAAACCCTGCCCTAGGGGCACGAGGAGTAAAGAAAGAATAAATGTATAGGGTTTAGACGGTCTTTGGGTCCACAGGGAGCCCTCAATAGATGGTGGCGATTGTGGGGTGGCCTGCCTGATGGTGACCCCTCTCTGCGCACTTATCCCATTGTCCTACCAAACTGCTGGTGGACTCTTAGTTTTCACAGTTAACGTGGCTGCAGAGAGGTGCTCAGACCCCACCCAGGCCTGGGCCTCGCCGCAACACAGCCCCTCTGCACAGTGAGTCTCCCACGTAGGGATGGTCGACAGGAAGAACACAGCGCTGACTGCCCAGCGGGTGGGGGACACACACCCTCAGTGCTTGAATTCTAAAACTAAGTGGGAAGAAAAGAGGTTGTTGGAGTGCGTTTATTATGAATCTCACAAATGAAAAAATTCCTACAGTTAAGCGAATTTGAATGAGGCAATAGAGAAAGGATTACCCTGTCCTATGAAGGAAACATACATTTTCTTTTGTCTTCGTGTACAAGTTGGCTGTGACCTAGAGGTATGAAGATACCATTTCCACACCAATGGTAGACTTTCTCAGTGAATCTAGGAGTGGAGAGAAGAGTCCAGCCAAAGGAGATATTACCCTGCACCTGCACCCCTTCAGGGCTTCTGCAAAAGCCTGTGATCCTTGACAGTCTTGGGGCCCCACGTACCCCGGCAGTGTCAGTCCATGTCCTGGCAAACTGAAAATGTTTGCATCAGGAATGCAGCTTTCAGAACCTGGGAAGTACTTCCATAGGCAAGAAATTGGATGACTCAGGGAGAAGGTTAAATATTGGCCAAATCTTCAAAGGACAAAAATAGCTTTTTGTAACAGTTCTCAGAGCATTCCAGGGTTCTGGGAAATTTTAGTTCTTTTTTTTTTTTTTTTTTTTGCGGTATGCAGGCCTCTCACTGTTGTGGTCTCTCCCGTTGCGGAGCACAGGCTCCGGATGCACAGGCTCAGTGACCATGGCTCACGGGCCCAGCCGCTCCGCGGCATGTGGGATCCTCCCAGACCGGGGCATGAACCCATGTCCCCTGCATCGGCAGGCGGACTCTCAACCACTACGCCACCAGGGAAGCCCTAGTTCTTAAAATAAGAGTACAGGGGCCCTTTCGGTCTTCGGAGCACATGCCTGCCTTGGGGACTGGGAAGGTGGGAGCAAGTGCCTGAAATCTGTAAGTTCCACTGAAGGATGCAGTTGGCTTTTCCTTACAGGGGTTACCAAAAGCAGAATGTGTTTGGTGCCCCTGCAGGGGAACGTGTTGAAAGTCCCTCACAGAACCCTCTTGTTTCCCAGTCTGAAAGGGGGATTGTCCTGATGTAGGGTGGCTTGTCCCCAACATGATGTACTGGCTGTCTTGTTCCCAAATGTTCCCAGCTCTGTGCTGGGAAAGTTGACAAGCCACCCCCCCCCAACCCTGCCAGTCCCTGCCACCCTTGGGGTGCTCGGGTTGTGGGTCCCAGAACTGACCTGGAGGGGCTCTTGGCTGCACCAGCACCTTCTCTTGCTCCTTCAACCCTCAGCTGTTGGAGTGCCTCTCAGGAATGACTAACCCTGTTACGGAGTCCAAGCTTGTACTGCTCACAGCATGACAGGCCAATAGATGGACAGATGAGGTGCTAGGGCAACGAGTAATGACTTTATTTGGAAAGCTGGGAGGCCGAGAAGATGGTGGACTCGTGTCCCAAAGAACCATCTCACCTGGGTTTGGGTGCTGGTTTCTTTTATAGAACAAACAGGGGGAGGTGAGGAGGTAAACTTTAAAAGGCTATAAGTTGTTGCAAATATTTCCTGGTTTCTGCCAGCCTCCGGATAGGATGTGTTAATTTCTTCTTTCTTGCAGCCATTCACAGGTGGCCCTGGTCAGGATGTTTCCTGTGAGTTAAAATAAACAAAGGTGTTTTAGCTTAACTCTCAGGCATGGGAGGCAGGGTTCCTGGAGATGAGCCATTATGTGCACTTTAAACTGTAGGCAACCTTCCTTTAGTGATTAACCTGTAGCAAAAGCAATAGAACACAAAGGTTAAAGTAAAAGAGATGGATCCAATATGGAGTCAGATTTGTTCTTCCCCATTACAAACCCACTGGATTCAGGAGTCAGGACAGCCCTTCATATGTTTGAGCAGCTGCCGAGGTGCTCTCAAAAGCTGCCGATGCTAACATTTGCCTGAAGACTGATGAAACTCTCACAGCAGTGCACCCATCGAGGAAGTAATCGGGGTGTACGCCTCCTGCCTACACCTGTGGCTGAAGCAAGTGGGCAGTGTCTGCCCCTCGCTCACCTTCTCCTGGATAACAGCTCCTCCCAGGGGCTCGCTCCTGCCCTCCTGTTGCTCAGGGCCTGGAATCCCATTCACTCCGGGTGGTATCCCTACTTTACAAAAAACAAATGCCACGGGGATGAGGCATAGAGTTCATGGTTAGGTAGAGGATCAGGCCTGGACTCTTTGCTTTAGATGCTGTAGCCTGCGTGTCACCTGACAGATGGGGACAGTGGTCCATGCCCCCATGGCCTGCTGGCATCTGCAGACACAGCAGCCTCCGGCCACTCCGTCTCAGGCCTGGACCCTGAGGCTCTCCTTCCCAGGCCTTCTCTCCTTCTGCTAATGAGTCCCTCATGCGGCTCCCACCCTTCCCAAACCTGGCACAGCCACCTGCCCTGCTTCTCTCTGGAAAAACCTTCCAGGGTCTCTCTTGAATCTGATCCTCTCTTTGGGATTCTGGTTGATCCAGCTGGCAGGCGGGATGCCTTAATGCACATTAGCATATGGGGGGGTCCTGTCTTTTCCTCACCTTCCAGGCCCTGGGGGAGACTGTGGAGGGTTCTGAGCTCTGCTAACAGCCTCTGATATAGGCAGCACACAATAGAAGGCAAGGAGGCATTTGTGATCTTTAACGCTGAGCGCAGGACACTGGGTTGGGGGTGAGGGTAGGGGTGGGGGAGTGTGTGTAACTGGGATTTTTCTTTGCCCCTCAGGAAGGCAAATCCTGCAGGGGTAAGGAGTGTGCTGTGGGCAATGGTGTCACCTAGTGGTGCATACACAGCCTGCACCGCCAACTACAGAACACAAGATTTGTTGGAAAAGTCAGATTTAGAAGATGCAGTCGCACTTGACTTCCTTTTGAGGTAAACAGTACAAATAGCTTAACCCCAAACACTGCTTTGCTTTTCATTTTGATTCCTTTCCTGGACTTTAAATAAAGATATAAATTTTATCATGTATCTTGCCCTACTTTACACATTTTCCCTGCAAGTGTCTTATTTACTAAAATAAGAAAGCTGCTAATGTTTCTAAAATGAAATCACTCTTCAGTCACTTACCACCTAGACAGTAACCATTGCCAAACCCATTTTCTGTTTTTATTGGAAAAATATCATAAAGAAAAATCTCTTTTTTCAATTTGTATTTGATAGAAAGGTGGTCTAAGAAATGAGGAAGCTCTGTGTTTCTAAACCTAATAGTCAAACATTTGAGGCGTTTAAGAAGAGCAAGGCTGAGGTGTGGGCTGATTGGCTGGCAGGAGAAGGATGGGCTCCCTGGAATTCATGGGGGCACTGTGGACGTGGTAAACAGAAGAAAGACCTGAGGGTGAGGACGCCCCAGGCAGTCTGGGTATCACCCAGGGAGGGTAGGGGAGGGCTGACAGCAAGCGAGACAGAGAATAGAACCTGGACTTTTAAAACAGGGGTCACTGCTTTGAATTTCATTCAGGAGGCAAAATACACACCCAGCCCACTGTGAGCTGTCTTCACCCCTACATTTTTCAGCCACTTAATTCATAAAGAGAGTCCTAAAATTCATGCAGAAAATGAATTAAATTCCATATAATGTGCTTGGTAGGTTAGATACAAAGATGTTCTCATTAAATTTATTTTTAATAACATTATAGCCTCAGCCAAAGAAGGCTTCTTATTGGAAGCCAGCATCTGAAGTGGGAAGAGTTAGAAAACAAAGATGGGACTTACTGTGGCTCTGGGAATTCTGTAAGAATCCAGGAAAGCAGCTGGAGCGGTTGACATCCTGATGACATGAACATTTGTCAAAGAGTCCCAGAGAACATTCATGGCATTCTAAATGTATAACTCATGTGCGTCATGATTCCATTTCCCTTAAAACCTCTGACTTTCCCATGAGCAATTTCTCTTCATAAAAATAAATTGAACTTGACATCCTCCAAGTAAGAACAACACAATGTTCTGTGCCAGCGTGAGATGCAGTTACAGAGAAGTTTGTGGTGTAATAGAGTTTCTGACACAGAAGAGGTATCATTTGGACATTTACAAATGAAATGTAGTGCTGTAGAAGGTTGAGCTTTTACCATTTACACAAAAAGAGAAAAGCATCTCCTAATATTTCCCAGTTTTGTTTGTATATGATATATTATACCATCATGGTACCAAGATTTAGTCCAGTAAATTTATTGGGAAATGTATTTTAGTGACAAATGCAAAGAGTTTTGTAGAGATTGAGAAAAATAAGTCAAACTGGGTGGGAGATTAATACAGTTTAGCTATTCAATAATATAAATGTCCAGTGTTTGTCTTTTTTGAGTGTGTGGGTGTGTGTGTGATCTTGGGTGAATTTCTCTTTTTCTTTTTTTTTTTAACATCTTTATTGGAGTATAATTGCTTTACAATGGTGTGTTAGTTTCTGCTGTATAGCAAAGTGAATCAGGTATACATACACATATATCCCCATATCTCTTCCCTCTTGCGTCTCCCTCCCATCCTCCCTATCCCACCCCTCTAGGTGGTCACAAAGCACCGAGCTTATCTCCCTGTGCTATGCAGCTGCTTCCCACTAGCTGTCTATTTTACATTTAGTAGTGTATATATGTCCATGCCACTCTCTCACTTCATCCCAGCTTACCCTTCCCCCTCCCCGTGTCCTCAAGTCCATTCTCTACGTCTGCGTCTTTATAACTATCCTGCCCCTAGGTTCTACAGAACCATATTTTTTTTTAAGATTCCATATATATGTGTTAGCATATGGTATTTGTTTTTCTCTTTCAGACTTACTTCACTCTGTATGACAGTATCTAGGTCCATCCACCTCACTACAAATAACTCAATTTTGTTTATTTTTACAGCTGAGTAATATTCCAGTGTATATATGTGCCACATCTTCTTTATTAATTCATCTGTCGATGGAGACTTAGGTTGCTTCCATGTCCTGACTATTGTAAATAGAGCTGCAATGAACATTGTGGTACATGACTCGTTTAGAATTATGGTTTTCTCAGGGTATATGTCCAGTAGTGGGATTGCTGGGTCGTATGGTAGTTCTATTTTAAGATTTTTTAGGAACCTGCATACTGTTCTCCATAGTGGCTGTATCAATTTACATCCCCACCAACAGTGCAAGAAGGATCCCTTTTCTCCACACCCCCTCCAGCACTTATTGTTTGTAGATTTTTTGATGATGGCTATTCTGACTGGTGTGAGGTGATACCTCATTGTAGTTTTGATTTGCATTTCTCTAATGATTAATGTTGTTGAGCACCCTTTCATGTGTTTGTTGGCAATCTTTATATCTTCTTTGCAGAAATGTCTATTTAGGTTTTCTGCCCATTTTTGGATTGGGTTTTTTGTTTTTTTGATACTGAGCTGCATGAGCTGCTTCTAAATTTTGAGATTAATCCTTTGTCAGTTGCTTCATTTGCAAATATTTTCTCCCATCTAAGGGTTGTTTTTTCATCTTGTTTATATTTTCCTTTGATATGCAAAAGCTATTAAGTTTCATTAGGTCCCACTTGTTTATTTTTGTTTTTATTTCCATTTCTGTAGGAGGTGGGTTGAAAAGGATTTTGCTGTTATTTACGTCATAGAGTGTTCTGCCTATGTTTTCCTCTAAGAGTTTTATAGTGTTAGGCCTTACATTTAGGTATTTAATCCATTTTGAGTTTATTTTTGTGTATGGTGTTAGGGAGTGTTCTAATTTCCTTCTTTTACATGTAGCTGTCCAGTTTTCCCAGCACCACTTATTGAAGAGGCTCTCTTTTTCCATTGTATATTCTTGCCTCCTTTATCAAAATAAGGTGACCATATGTGCGTGGGTTTATCTCTGGGCTTTCTATCTTGCTTCATTGAGCTATATTTCAGTGTTTGGGCCAGTACCATACTGTCTTGATTACTGTGGCTTTGTAGTATAGTCTGAAGTCAGGGAGCCTGATTCTTCCAGCTTTAGTTTTCTTTCTCAAGATTGCTTTGGCTATTCAGTATCTTTTGGTTTTCCATACAAAATGTGAAATATTTTGTTCTAGTACTGTGAAAAATGCCAGTGGTAGTTTGATAGGGATTGCATTGAATCTGTAGATTGCTTTGGGTAGTAGAGTCATTTTCACAATGTTGACTCTTCCAATACAAGAACATGGTATATCTCTCCATCTGTTTGTATCATCTTTAATTTCTTTCATCAGTGTCTTATAGTTTTCTGCATACAGGTCTTTTGTCTCCCTAGGTGGATTTATTCCTCGGTATTTTATTCTTTTTGTTGCAATGGTAAATGGGAGTGTTTTCTTGATTTCACTTTCAGATTTTTCATCATTAGTGTATAGAATGAAAGAGATTTCTGTGCATTAATTTTGTATCCTGCTACTTTACCAAATTCATTGATTAGCTCTAGTAGTTTTCTGGTAGCATCTTTAGGATTCTCTATGTATAGTATCATGTCATCTGCAAACAGTGACAGCTTTACTTCTTCTTTTCTGATTTGGATTCTTTTATTTCTGTTTCTTCTCTTAATGCTGTGTCTAAAACTTCCAAAATTATGTTGAATAATAGTGGTGATAGTTGACAACCTTGTCTTGTTCCTGATCTTAGAGGAAATGGTTTCAGTTTTTCACCCTTGAGAATGATGTTGGCTATGGGTTTGTCATATATGGCCTTTATTATGTTGAGGTAAGTTCGCTCTTTGCCTACTTTCTGTAGGGTTTTTATCATAAATGGGTGTTGAATTTTGTCAAAAGCTTTCTCTGCATCTATTGAGATGATCATATATGGATTTTATCCTTCAATTTGTTAATATGATTTATCACATTGAGTGATTTGCATATATTGAAGAATTCTTACATTCCTGGAATAAACCCCACTTGATCATGGTGTATGATCCTATTAATGTGCTGTTGGATTCTGTTTGCTAGCATTTTGTTGAGAATTTTTGCATCTATGTACATCAGTGATATTGGCCTGTAGTTTTCTTTCTTTGTGACATCTTTGTCTGGTTTTGGTATCAGGGTGATGGTGGCCTTGTAGAATGAGTTTGGGAATGTTCCTCCCTCTGCTATATTTTGGAAGAGTTTGAGAAGGATAGGTGTTAGCTATCTAAATGTTTGATAGAATTCACCTGGAAAGCCACCTGGTCCTCGGCTTTTTTTTTGTTGGAAGATTTTTAATCACAGTCTCAATTTCAGTGCTTGTGATTGGCCTGTTTACATTTTCTATTTCTTCCTTGTTCAGTCTCGGAAGGTTGTGCTTTTCTAAGAATTTGTCCACTTCTTCCAGGTTGTCCATTTTATTGGCATAGAGTTGCTTTTAGTAATCTCTTATGATCCTTTGTATTTCTGCAGTGTCAGTTGTTACTTCTCCTTTTTCATTTCTAATTCTATTGATTAGAGCCTTCTCCCTTCTTTTTCTTCATGAGTTGGCTAATGATTTATCAATTTTGTTTATCTTCTCAAAGAACCAGCTTTTAGTTTTATTGATCTTTGCTATCTTTTCCTTCATTTCTTTTTCATTTATTTCTGATCTGATTTTTATGACTTCTTTCCTTCTGCTTTGCGTTTTTTTTTTTTTTGTTCTTTTTCTCTAATTGATTGAGGTGCAAGGTTAGGTTGTTTATTTGAGATGTTTCTTGTTTCTTGAGGTAGGATTGTATTGCTATAAACTTCCCTCTTAGAACTGCCTTTGCTGCGTCCCATAGGTTTTGAGTTGTTGTGTTTTCTTTGCCATTTGTTTCTTGGTATTTTTCAATTTCCTCTTTGATTTCTTCAGTGATCTCTTGGATATTTACTAGTGTATTGCTTAGCCTCCATGCGTTTATATTTTTTACAGATTCTTTCCTGTAACTGATATTTAGTCTCATAGCATTGTGGTAAGAAAAGCTACTTGATACAATTTCAATCTTCTTAAATTTACCAAGGCTTGATTTGTGACCCAAGATATGATCTATCCTAGAGAATGTTCCATGAGCACTTGAGAGGAAAGTGTATTCTGTTTTTTTGGGATGGAATGTCCTATAAATATCAATTAAGTCCATCTTGTTTAATGTATCATTTAAAGCTTGTGTTTCCTTATTTATTTTCATTTTGGATGATCTGTCCATTGGTGAAAGTGGGGTATTAAAGTCCCCTACTATGATTGTGTTACTGTATATTTCCCCTTTAATGGCTGTTAGCATTTGCCTTAGGTATTGAGATGCTCCTATGTTGGGTGCATAAATATTTACAATTGTTATATCTTCTTCTTGGATTGATCCCTTGATCATTTTGTAGTGTCTTTCTTTGTCTCTTGTAATAGTTTTTATTTTAAAGTCTATTTTGTCTGATATGAGAATTGCTACTCCAGCTTTCTTTTGATTTCCATTTGCATGGAATATCTTTTTCCATCCCCTCACTTTCAGTCTGTATGTGTCTCTAGGTCTGAAGTGGGTCTCTTGTAGACAGCATATATATGGGTCTTGTTTTTGTAGCCATTCAGCCAGCCTGTGTCTTTTGGTTGGAGCGTTTAATCCATTTACATTTAAGGTAAATATTGATACGTATGTTTCTATTATCACTTTCTTAATTGTTTTGTTATTGTAGGCCTTTTCCTTCTCTTGTGTTTCCTGCCTAGAGAAGTTCCTTTAGCATTTGTTGTAAAGCTGGTTTGGTGGTGCTGAATTTTCTTATCTTTTGCTTGTCTGTAAAGGTTTTAATTTCTCCTTCGGATATGAATGAGATCCTTGCTTGGTACAGTAATCTTGGTTGTAGATTTTTCCCTTTCATCACTTTATATATGTCCTGCCACTTCCTTCTGGCTTGCAGGGTTTCTGCTGAAAGATCAGCTGTTAACCTTATGGAAGTTCCCTTGTAGGTTATTTTTTGTTTTTCCCTTGCTGCTTTTAATATTTTTTCTTTGTGTTTAATTTTTGATAGTTTGATTAATATGTGTCTTGGCATGTTTCTCCTTGGATTTATCCTGTATGGGACTCTGCACTTCCTGGACTTGATTGACTATTTCCTTTCCCATGTTAGGGAAGTTTTCAACTATAATCTCTTCAAATATTTTCTCAGTCCCTTTCTTTTTCTCTTCTTCTTCTGGGACCCCTATAATTTGAATGTTGGTGCTTTGAATGTTGTCCCAGGGGTCTCTGAGACTGTCCTCAGTTCTTTTCATTGTTTTTTCTTTATTCTGCTCTGCACTAGTTATTTCCACTATTTTATCTTCCAGGTCACTTATCCGTTCTTCTCCCTCAGTTATTTGGCTATCGATTCCTTCTAGAGTATTTTTAATTTCATTTATTGTGTTGTTCATCATTATTTGTTTGCTCTTTAGTTCTTCTAGGTCCTTGTTACATGTTTCTTGTATTTTCTCCATTCTATTTCCAAGATTTTGGACCATCTTTAGTATCATTACTCTGAATTCTTTTTCAGGTAGACTGCCTATTTCCTCTTCATTTGTTTGGTCTGGTGGGTTTTTACTTTGCTTCTTCATCTGCTTTGTGTTTCTCTGTTTCTCATTTTGCTTAACTTACAGTGTTTGGGGTCTCCTTTTCTCAGGCTGCAGGTTCATAGTTCCCATTGTTTTTGGTTTCTGCCCCCAGTGGCTAAGGTTTGTTCAATGGGTTGTGTAGGCTTCCTGGTGGATGAGACTGGTGCCTGTGTTCTGGTGGTTGTGTCTGGATCTTGTCTTTCTGGTGGGCAGGACTGTGTCTGGTGGTGTGTTTTGTGGTGTCTGTGGTCTTATTATGCTTTTAGGCAGCCTCTCTGTTAAAGGGGGTGGTTGTGTTCCTGTCTTGGTAGTTGTTTGTTATAGGGTGTCCAGCACTGTAGGTTGCTGGTCATTGAATGGAGCTGTGTCTTAGTGTTGAGATAGAGATCTCTGGGAGAGCTTTCACCATTTAATATTACATGCAGCTGGGAGGTCTCTTGTGGACCAATATCCTGAACTTGGCTCTCCCACCTAAGTGGCACAGGCCTGACACCCAGCCAGAGAACCGAGACCCTGTCAGCCACATAGCTCAGAAGAAAAGGGAGAAAAAAAGAAAGAAAGAATAAAATTAAGTTATTAAAATAAAAAATTATTAAAAAAGTTAAAAAGTAATTTAAAAAGATAAAGAAAAAAAAGAAAGAAAGAGGAGAGCAACCAAATCAAAAAACAAATCCACCAATGATAACAAGGACTAAAAACTATACTAAAACAAACAAACAAGACAGAACCCTAGGACAAATGGTAAAAGCAAAGCTATACAGACAAAATCATACAAAGAAGCATACATATACATACTCACAAAAAGAGAAAAAGAAAAAAAAATTATATATATAAAAAAGGAAGAGAGCAACAAAATCAATAAACAAATCTACCAATGATAATAAACTCTAAATACTAAACTAAGATAAACATAAAACCAGAAACAAATTAGATGTAGAAAGCAAACCCCAAGTCTACAGTTGCTCCCAAAGTCCATGGCCTCAATTTTGGGATGATTTGTTGTCTCTTCAGGTTTTCCAGAGATGCAGGGTACATCAAGTTGATTGTGTGGATTTAATCTGCTGCTCCTGAGGCTGCTGGGAGAGATTTCCCTTTCTCTTCTTTGTTCGCACAGGTCCTGGGGTTCAGCTTTGGGTTTGGCCCTGCCTCTGCGTGTAGGTCACCTGAGGGCATCTGTTCTTCGCTCAGACAGCACAGGGTTAAAGTCGCAGCTGATTAGGGGGCTCTGGCTCTCTCAGGCTGGGGGGAGGGAGGGGTACGGAACGTGTGGTGAGCCTGTGGTGGCAGAGCCCAGCATGACATTGCACCAGCCTGAGGCACGCCATGTGTTCTCCTGGGGAAGTTGTCCCTGGATCACGGGACTCTGGAAGTGGTGGGCTGCACAGGCTCCCAGGAGGGGAGGTGTGGATAGTGACCTGTGCTCGTACACAACCTTCTTGGTGGCTGAAGCAGCAGCCTTAGCATTTCATGCCTGTCTCTGGTGTCTGCGCTGATAGCTGCAGCTCATGCCCATCTCTCGAGCTCGTTTACGCAGTGCTCTGAATCCCTTCTCCTCACGCACCCTGAAACAACAGTCTCTTGCCTCTTAGGCAGGTCCAGACTTTTTCCCGGACTCCCTCCTGTTTAGCTGTGGTGCACTAGCCCCCTTCAGGTTGTGTTCACGCAGCCAACCGCAGTGCTCTCCTTGGGATCTGAACTCTGAAGCTGGAGCCTCAGCTCTCAGCGCCCACCCACCCCGGGGGTTGAGCAGACAAGCCTCTCAGGCTGGTGAGTGCTGGTCGGCAGCGATCCTCTGTGCGGAAATCTCTCCGCTTTGCCCTCTGCACTCCTGTTGCTACGCTCTCTTTTGTGGCTCTGAAGCTTCCCTGCCGCCCCCCCCCCCACCCCGAGCTTCCCCCCCACGTCTCCGTTAGTGAAGGGGCTTCCTAGTGTGTGGAAACTTTTCCTCCTTCACAGCTCCTCCCAGGGGTGCAGGTCCTGCCCCTATTCTTTTGTCTCTGTTTTTAATTTTTTCTTTTGCCCTACCCAGGAACGTGGGAAATTTCTTGCCTTTTGGGAAGTCTGAGGTCTTCTGCCAGCGTTCAGTAGGTGTTCTGTAGGAGTTGTTCCACGTGTAGATGTATTTCCGATGTATTTGTGGGGAGGAAGGTGATCTCCACGTCTTACTCCTCTGCCATCTTAAAGGTCGCCCCCCCCAACCAGGGTTTGTCTTTTAAAGAGTTTTAATTCCCCAGGGAGTCTCAATGTCTCATCTTTCATTTTTATTTGAGGCAGTAAAATCCTATTTGTTTGAAATGGCTTGGATCCAGAAAGGTCAGACAGATCAGTGCCAGTGTACTGGCCACCCTGCCCCACTGAGCATCTCCACATAAGCTGGCATCACCTTTCCCAGTCCTGGGCCCAGGGCCCTTGGCTGCCTCCTGAGTACTCTCAGCAGTATATTTAGACTAAATAAAGATCTGTCTTTCATCTATACGTATTATTTCCTAAATATCCACAAATTTTCTATAGACTAATATAAAATAAATCAAAAGTATCCTTGAGTTATGGTGTTTTTTTTTTATGGGCAATCTTTCAAATTAAAGCTACCAAAAGTACAACTTTGATATTTGTTCCAATATCTGAAACGTTTGGCTTGGACATGTCCTGGCATCTGATTTTAAACACCATCCCTATCTATAACATGACCTTTTAAATCATTTTTACAGTTTCTTCCTGAATAGGGTAGTCATGTACCACTTTTGCTAGTGATTTTATAACAAGTGAATTATTATGCTCATGGCATTCAGTTCCTGGTCATCAAGATCTTACAACTCGGCAGGCATCATGGCAGACCTGCGAGGCTTGAATGCAGACCTAGCCCCCACTCTACATCTGAGGCTGTATCTTGTATTTTTAGAATCTAGGTGTGCTGCTTCACATATACTGATGGATCATCCAGGCTTTCTCTCTGCTGTCAGCATCTCTGAGTTCCTTGAAGAGGGTTATCTGAGGGCTCTTAGTTGATTGCAAAGGAGCCTGAGGTGAGTCTGCACCTGAAAGTCTGCAGTATTTTTGAATATTTACAGAATATTTCTGAATATTTACAGAATTCAGAGCCAGACAAAGCTTCAACATCTCCTACCTTGATGTGCAGATGCCAGCTGTTTGGTTTTGTTGGAGCTTTAGAATTTTACCATCCTTGGACAGTAGTGGTTACAGCATCAAGCCTGACATGTTTTAATAGGAGGAACTTCTCAGAATGGGAGGCTGTCCCCAAGATGTGACTTGGGTGGTATGATGGTTAGTTTTATGTGTTTACCTGACTGGGCTAAGTGATGCCCAGATAGCTGGTAAAACATGAGTTTGGGTGTGTCTGTGAGGATGTCTCCTGAAGAGATCTGAATCTGAGCTGGCAGGCTGATTAAAGGAGCTGGCCCTCCCCAAGGTGAATGGCATCCCCCAACCTGCTGAGGGGCCAGATAGAACAGGATGGCAGAGAGAGGAAGGAGGGATGTGTTTTTTTCCCTTGAGCTGGGATCCTCTCCTGCCCTCAGACATCAGACTCCCGGTTCTCAGGTCTTCAGACTTGGCCTGGAGCCTCCAGCTCACAGATGGCAGGTCATGGGACTTCTTGGCCTCCATAGTTAATCCTCCATAACAGATCTCTTCTTATTGTTAGGATTGAAGAAGACAGTTTAGGTGATACAAACTGTATTTAACACCTCACAAAGCAGATAATCTCCTTTTGGAGAACAGCAAAATGAGGCAAAAGGCAGGAAGCTTTCACAGGATAAAGAATAAAGAACAAGGGAAAGACAAATAGAACACACCTGATTGGTTGGGGCCCCAGAGTAACCCTTGTTTGGGGTGAGAAGGCCCAAAGTTGACTTGGCGTTTGGGGATTGACTGACTGCATAGATTGCATTTCTGGTCAAGCAAAGCATCTAGAGGGACACAAAAGTGATCTAGGTTTTGGTTTGCTGATGCGGCATTCCAGGCAGGAGCTGCTCCATTTTGGGCCTAGAAAGGTATTTCAACACTACATCTCTATATATCTTATTGGTTCTGTTTCTCTGGAGAACCCAGACTAACACAGGTGAGGTCTCTGTAAAACACAAAGAGGGTGTTGGAAACAAGTCTCTGTCTGAAGAAATTTGAATCCAAGCTGCAACCAATGTATGAAAGAAAGAAAGAAGGAAGGAGTGAAGGAAGGAAGGGAGGGAGGGAGAGAGAGAGGAAGGAAGGAAGGAGAAAGAGAAAGAAAGAAAGAAAGAAAGAAAGAAAGAAAGAAAGAAAGAAAGAAAGAAAGAAAGAAAGAAAGAAAGAAAGAAAGAAGGAAAGGAAGAAGGAAAGAAAGAAAGAAGGAAAGGAAGAAGGAAAGAAAGGAAAAGGCAGTAAAGAGGGCTCTGCCAGGGCTCTCCTCCGAGGCTCAGAGCGCCTGCCCCTCCTGTGGGCACCTGCTGGGCAGAGGGCCTGGTGGGCTGTGGGACCCTCCCTCTGCCTCCTCCCTTCACCCCTCCCCTGGCCCCCCCAGCAGCACCTTCCTCTAGAGAAACCCTTTCCCCAGACACCTGATCCACTTTCCTTCCACTGTCACTGGTGGGTCAGCTCTTTTGGTGGAGCGAGTTGTTTTTAGCGGGAGTGTGGGCTGCATTCTGATGTACTGTGCTACTTTAAACTTCCTCAGCATTGCTGTTTTTGTTGGTGTAAAACCGCTTTTTCAGTGTTTTCTCATTCATATGGAACGTTAAAAACTCCATTGCAATTTTACATCCAGCAGAGAGGTCCACCCATTTCGAAGTTGTTCTGACCACATTCTTCTCTGGGTAAAATCCTTCCGAATTCTCTTCCTGCGGTTTTAACTCCCAGCTGTCAGCTGACAAGCCAGCTTTCTCTGTTTCTCATCTTCCAGGGAAGCCAGACTGGATGGTTCTCTTCAGAGGGGTCCCCGATGGCCCCGTCTTATAGCTGGTGGAGGGCGGGTGGGAACCAGAGCAGAACAGAAGGGGCCACACTGCACGAGGGGCCTGGGTCAGGCTGGGGGCCTGGGAAGCAGCTCCAGACCTGGCTCCCAGCACCTCCCTCCCCAGGACAGAGCCCCTCCCCTCCTCCGCTCTCCCTTCTCCAGGATGGACTCCTCTTCCCCAGATGAGTCATCTAAGTGTCACCTCGTCCCGTCAGGCCTCTGGGAACCTGGTCTGGGAGGAGAGCAATCCTGGTCGGGCCTCACCCCACCCTCTGCCCACGGTCTCTGTGTCCTAGGAAAAAGTGGAGGAAATAAGAGGGAACCTGTCTCCCTTTTTAAAACAAAGTAACACCATTAGCATAGGAAACATGCTGCTGAGTGGTAGTTTCATGGGGAGGGCAGGGCGGGTGGAGGAGGACGGAGGAGAATGTTGGCTTCTGACGGCTGTCTGTGAACACACCTCCACCAGGCCCTGGCACCAGGAGAGAGGCAGCTCCTGGAAAGGCAGGTAAAGAAATTGCACCCAAGTGTCTGAGGAACAGCCTCTCCTATATGCAGCCAAGGCTCCCTGCTTGTTGCAGAGCTTGCAGACACTCCTTGGAGGGAGATTTAGCGGCTTTGCACCCGCTTCAGGCTGGCTCTGGTGCACCCCCTCCCGGTGAAAATGAGGAGAGATGAGGGGTCTCCCAGGAGGTTCATTGATTCTAGGCCGTATACATATTCTAAGGGAAGGCTTCTGAGTAATTATTTTTTGAAGAAAGTTACTTATTTTTAAAAATTCTGGTAAAATATCCATAACATAAAATTTATCATTAAAAAATTAATTTTACTGAAGTATAGTTGATTTACAGTGTTGTGTTAATTTCTGCTTACAACAAAGTGATTCAGGTATACATATATATATTCTTTTTCATATTCTTTTCCACTGTGGTTTATCACAGGGTTTTGAATATAGTTCCCTGTGCTACATAGTAGGACCTTGTTATGTATCTATTCTCTATAGAAGAGTTTGTGTCTGCTAATCCCAAATTCCCAATCCATCCCTCCCCTACCACCCCTCCCCACAAACTTATCATTTTTAAGTGTCCAGCTCAGTGGCGTTAAGTACCTACACATTATTGTACAGCCATCACCACCATCCATCCACAGGACTCTTTTCATCTGGCAAAACTGAAACTCCATACCCATTAAGCACTAACTCCCCCTCCCCCCTCCCCCAGCCCCTGCCACCCACCATCTACTTTCTGCCTCTATGAATTTAGTTACTCCAGGTGCCTCAGAGAAGTGGGATCATACAGGATTTGCTTTTTGTGACTGGCTTATTTCACTTAGCATAATGTCCTCCAGGCTCATCTGTGCTGTAGCACGTGTCAGAATTTCCTTCCTTTTAAGGCTGAATGGTATCCCATTGAGGGATAGACCACATTTTGTTTATCTGTTGATGGACATTTTAGTTGGTTCCATCTTTTGGCTATTGTGAATAATGCTGCTATGAACATGAGTGTACAAATACCTGTTTGAGTCCCTGCTTTCAGTTCTTTGGGGTATATACCGAGAAGTGGAATTACTGCGTCACATGGTAATTCTATTTTTCATTTTTGAGGAATTGCCATCCCAGAATATTTCTGCTTTCACATCAGACTTGGTGGACGGTTGTGCTTCCATTCTTCACCTTTTCGCCTGTTTTCAGTTGGACTCACTTAGTTGTGCTCTAACCATGATAGGCTTTAGAAAGCTAGTGTATCAGAAGTCATGAGCGAGGTTTGCTGCATTCACCATCAACATCTGTGCTTTTCAGGAAGTCATTTTTAGGAAGTCACATTGAAAGTACTTAATTACTCTATAAAGTAAATACTGCCAATTAAACAGCACAGAGGTTTGACTCCAAGTTCTTTAGACTTATTTCAAGCGTCTTCCTAATTTGGGAAAAAGATTTATTTTTGGCCAACACCAAACTGACAGAGCTAACAGGTGGCCAGTTCATGGGATGTGCACCTTCTCAGAGCTGCCTGCACAGGGTGTTCATCAATGTGACCTTCAAGTTACTGAACTGAGGAAAAGCTGAACCCATAGTTCCCCCCTTGAGGTGGTGGAAGCACTTTGCAAAGTCCTTTATAGCACAGAGCACTCCTAGAGGTTTCCACAAACACCCTTTGGAGTGGCGGGTGGGGGGGTGGGGGAAAGGTGCAAGATATTTTCCCCAAATTTTAAAGCCTTTTTTTTAAGAAAAAGAGCATTTCAAACACTAACAAAAATAAAATAGTATTAATCATCTTCATTACCCTGTTTTGGCAACTTTGCCATCCTATTTCATCCATCTCTCCCACTCCTTTTTTCTTCCAAGTTATGAAACCAAGTCCCAGATATCATGTCAGTTTCACCAATAAACATTGTATCTCTAATTGACAAGAACATGATTTTTTGTTTGTTATTTTTTCCCATATAGCTGCCTTGCTCAATGAAATTATCAACAGTTACTGAATATTTTCTTATGTGCATTCTATAATGAAAATACGTATGCCTCAGGAATGCCTTTTACTATTGGATTGTTCAGATGTGAATCTAAACAAGGCCCAGATGTGGCACTGGGTTATGTCTCTAGTCACTGTCAGGGAGGGGAAATTCCCCCCCCCCTTTAAAGTTCTTGTGGCTGAACTAATACACAAAACAGGTTAACAGGAGAAAAAGAAACACATTGTAATTCATGGGAATGGAGGACTCCTGGAAATGGACCTAAGTGGTCAAAATATCAATAGGCAGCTTTTATACTTTTTAGACAAAGAAATAATAAATTTCTGAGGAATTTACAGAACAAAGAAACTTAGGTTTTGGGTGCTCAATTAGAAACAGATTAAAGAAGTAACAAGGTTTGTTTATTATATATGCTTCTTGGCTGGAAATCACTCTTTTCAGTGATGGGTGTTCTTTTACCTCCAGAAGCGGACAGTGCACCTTTCACATGAGAAATTTACTTCCTGCTCTCAGGGGGACACAAAGGAGGGTCAGACCATCCCTCTTGCATTGGTCATTTCTTAAGTAACGTTTTAAAAATTTTAGGAATTCTTTTTTTTTTTAAATTGAAGTATAGTTGATTTACAATGTTGTGTTAGTTTCAGGTGTACAGCAAAGTGATATATATATATATATATATATATATAATTTTTCAGATTCGTTTCACATACAGGTTATTACACAGTATTGAGTATAGTTCCCTATGCTATACAGTAGGTCCTTATTGTTTATCTATGTATAGTAGTGTTTAAGTAACTTTAACTCAAAATAATCAATGTGCCATTTAGGCACATTTTGGTGCAGCCTACCCTGGGCTGCAATATCACCCTCTTTTGTTTTTCTTATTTTAGCAGATTTTATTTTTTAGAACAGTTTTAGATTAACAGAAAAATTGGTAATACAATACAGAGAATTCTTGTATACCCCTGTTCACGATCCCCCCTTTTATTCACATCTTACATCAATGTGGTACAATTGTTAAGATTAATGAACCAATATTGATATATGTACAAGTCAGTGTTCCCCAAATAGATAGAACCAATAGGATGTCTATCTCTATCTCTATTTCTTCTTTTTCATTGAAGTATAGTTGATGTACAATGTAAGTTACAGATGTACAATATAGTGATTCACACTTTTTAAAGGTTATACTGCACTTATAGTTATTATAAAATATTGGCTATATTCCCCATGCTTTACCATATGTCTTTGTAGTTTATTTTATACCTAGTAGTTTGTCCCTTCTAATACCCTACCCCTATAATGCCCCTCCCCCTTTCCCTCTCCCCACTGGTAACCACTAGTTTGTTCTCTATATCTGTGAATATGCTTCTTTTTCATTATATTCACTAGTTTGTTGTATTTTTTATATTCCACATATAAGTGATATCATACAGTATTTGTCTTTGTCTGACTTATTTCACTTAGCATAATCCCCTCCAAGTTCATCAATGTTGTTGCAAATGGCAAAATTTCATTCTTTCTTATGGGCTGAGTAGCATTACACTGTGTGTGTGTGTGTGTGTGTGTGTGTGTGTGTGTGTGTGTGTGTACCACATCTTCTTTATCCATTCATCTGTCGATAGACACTTAAGTTGCTTCCACACCTTAGCAACTGTAAATAGTGGTGCTATGAACATTGGGGTGTATGTATGTTTTCAAATCAGTGGTTTTGTTTCTTTTTCAGATATGAAAAAGAAAGGAGTGGAATTGCTGGGTCATATGATAGTTCTATTTGTAGTTTTTTGAGGACCCTACATACTGTTTTCCACAGTGGCTGCACTAATTTACATTCCCACCAACAGTGTAGGAGGGTACCCTTTTCTCTACATCCTTACCAAAATTTGTTAATTGTGGTCTTTTTGATGATAGCCATTCTGACAAGTGTGAGGTGATATCT
This sequence comes from Leucopleurus acutus, assembly GCF_964270905.1. Classification (NCBI taxonomy): domain Eukaryota; kingdom Metazoa; phylum Chordata; class Mammalia; order Artiodactyla; family Delphinidae; genus Leucopleurus; species Leucopleurus acutus. Next base: position 149,884,304 of record NC_139142.1, read on the forward strand.
TATTGTGGGTTTTGATTTGCATTTCCCTGATGATTACTGATGTTGAGCATCTTTTTATTTCTCATCTGTTTGATAGAGAAGTGGTTTCTCCAAGCCCTAGATCCACTACTCTTTCTCACAGATTCCAGGATGGATAATTAGCATCAAAACAAAAAAACCGGGCTTCCCTGGTGGCGCAGTGGTTGAGAGTCCACCTGCCGATGCAGGGGACACTGGTTCGTGCCCCGGTCCGGGAAGATCCCACACGCTGTGGAGCGGCTGGGCCCGTGAGCCATGGCCGCTGAGCCTGCGCGTCCGGAGCCTGTGCTCTGCAACGGGAGAGGCCACAACAGTGAGAGGCCCGCATACTGCAAAAAAAAAAAAAAGAAAGAAAAAAAAAAGAAACAAAAAAAACCTCCTTGTTTCTTCTTTGCAGTATGACATGGAAATAATCAAGAGTGTGATCATAGCTTCAGAAATAGCTGAAAAAAATTGCTTTACTCTCCTTAAACTCAAGTTCATGTACTCCTCCTTCTTCAAAGAGCAGCAAGAACTATCATCATTTGTGTTTGTGTCAGGGATGATTGGAGAAGTTCATTTTCCTCATTAAAGGCATTAGATTTAGATTCTATCACTCAAGGCAGTTTCCTGTATTGAACATACAGAAATTTTCATTTTTAAAGCTATTGGTAACACGTCTTATTATTGGTGTAGAAAATGGAAGGATCTTATAATCCTCTTAGTTCTTCAAGCCGTGGGTACAGTCCATTTGTCACTGTGAAATAAATTTTGTCGCAAATAGCATTAAAAAAGAAAGAAAGAAATGAAACAGACTACAAAATATCAGAGTACATCACGTATTAATCTGCTCAGGCTGCCGTAACAATGTACCACAGATTGGGTGGCTTAAACAACAGAAATGTATGATTTAACAGTTCTGGAGGCTGGAACTCCAAGTTGTCAGGGTTGGTTTCTTCTGAGGCCTCTGTCCTTTGCTTGTAGATGGCTGTCTTTTCCTTGTGGCCTCACACGGTCTCTCTCTGTGCCTGTCTGCATACTGATCTCCTCTTCTAGGATGTCAGTCAGATTGGATTAGGGCCCACACTACTGACCTCACTTAATTTAATCACCTCTTTGTTTCTAAGTACAGTCACATCCTGAGGTACTGGTGGTTAGCACCTCAAATTTTGGGAAACCACAATTCAGCCCATAATATGTCACATCATGTATTTTTTGTGAAGCTTTGCCTTAAATATGTGTGTGTTGATTGGGTTGCAATGTAAATCATATTTCCTATTGTATAATAGGTGTTGATGTTTAAAAACACAGAGCTTGATGATTCGCTGGTAGGATGCCCTGCAATGCCCTTTTTCTCCTTGGGATGAGGTGGAGACTGCAGGATCTGGAAGCCAGTGAGGAAGGGTATGAGTGGGTTATAAGGTGGACTGTTTGCACTTCTCATACTCTGTCATTTGTTGGTTGTTGTTTGCCTTTAGTTTTCAGTAACATTCAGGTTGTTGGTAGCTCCCTAAGGTTGTAGGATTGAGGTCCCATTTCCTTGCTTATCACCGGTCTGGGACACACTTAACTCCTGTAAGCTGCTCTTAGGTCCGGGCCACACGCCCCACTGCATCACAGCAACCCAGAGCCTCTTCTCATAAATCCCCTCTCTGGTTTTCCCTTCCGCTTTTACAGGCACATGTCATGAGACTGGGCCCACCTGGGCAGTCACCCTTTTGATGAATTCAGAATCAGTGAATTAGTAACCTTAATTACATCTCCACAATCCCTTTTGCCATGTAGCTATTCTATCATGTTCACCATCCCAGTGATTAGGGTAAAAGTCCTGGGGCCATTTTATTTATTTATTTTACTTTTTTTAACATCTCTATTGGAGTATAATTGCTTTACAATGGTGTGTTAGTTTCTGTTGTATAACAAAGTGAATCAGCTATACATATAAATATATCCCCATATCTCCTCCCTCTTGTGTCTCCCTCCTACCCTCCCTATCCCACCCCTCTAGGTGGACACAAAGCACTGAGTTGATCTCCCTGTGCTATGCAGCTGCTTCCCACTAGCTATCTATTTTACATTTGGTAGTGTATATATGTCCATGCCACTCTCTCACTTTGTCCCAGCTTACCCTTCCTCCTCCCTGTGTCCTCAAGTCCATTCTCTATGTCTGCGTCTTTATTTCTGTCCTGCCCCTAGGTTCTTCAGGACCTTTTTTTTGATTCCATAAATATGTGTTAGCATACGGTATTTGTTTTTCTCTTTCTGACTTACTTCACTGTGTATGACAGTCTCTAGGTCCATCCACCTCACTACAAATAACTCAATTTCGGTTCTTTTTATGGCTGAGTAATATTCCATTGTATATATGTGCCACATCTTCCTTATCCATTCATCTTTTGATGGACACTTGGTTTGCTTCCATGTCCTGGCTATTGTAAATAGAACTGCAATGAACATTTTGGTACATGACTCTTTTTGAATTATGGTTTTCTCAGGGTATATGCCCAGTAGGGGGATTGCTGGGCCTGGGGCCATTTTAGATTCTGCTCAGCACAGGCTCAGACCCTGTGAGGTGACCAGTGAACTTGCATTTGGTCAGTAGAGATGCAAACCATTTGTGTCCACTGGAGATGATCATACCAAAGGCTTGAGTGGTTTTTGTTTTTTTTGTTTGCTTTGGTTTTGGTTTTGGTTCCATTAGGACATTAGCCAGATTTGTCTTTAACTTGGCAAACTTATTTCAGTGGCACTTTTTCTCCTTCCCTCCTGAGTGATGGTCTAGAATTTGTTCCATGAACTCTTTGAATCACTCTGCTGTCCTGCTGGACACTTTAGTGTTGAGTAGACAAAGTTCTGACACATGTCTGTTCTATATTTGTATGGAGTTGTGGGTTTAGCTTTTTTTTTTTTTTTTTTTTTGCAGTATGCGGGCCTCTCACTGTTGTGGCCTTTCCCTGTTGCGGAGCACAGGCTCCGGACACGCAGGCTCAGTGGCCATGGCTCACGGGCCCAGCCGCTCTGCGGCACGTGGGATCTTCCTAGACCAGGGCACAAACCTGTGTCCCCTGCATCAGCAGGCAGGCTCTCAACCACTGCACCAGGGAAGCCCTGGGTTTAGCTTTTTGACAGGGCAATTCAGTTTTCCAGGAGACCTGGACTTGCAGCTTCTGAGACTTACTGTTCCCTCTTTTTCCTACCACAAACCCCTGACTGACTGAGCTCTCCCATAGCTCTGCCTTTTGAACAAAAAGGTATAAAAATCCACCTCATGCATGGCTTTCTGTCATTAAAAGTTTGCACAGTGAGTGACATCTTAAAAAGAAACCTAGTGGAACGTATTCTGCCACATGTGGGAGTTTTTGGAGCAGACGGTGATGGAAAAGTTGAGCAAAAGGAAAATGACACACATCACACAGCTGTGACTTGCGTGTCCTTCCCTCTGTGCGAAGCTGGTGGGCAGAGAGGGCAGGGCTTGGCCAAGGTCTGGATGACCAATTATGGAACTTTCCGACCATGGACAATCTCCAGACTCACTGAGACGGAGCTTTCCTTACCTGAGAAGTGGGGGAGACCACCTGCGGACCCACCTCTGCATGTAGCCCTATCTCAGGGCCAAAGCAGACTCTGTGAGGTATCAGGTAAGTAGTCTTGCTCTCTGGCCTGAGATAGAATACGGTGACTCAGCCACGCTCCCAGTCTACCCCTAGCATGGCCTTTGTCACTACCGAGGCCAGAGACCCAGAGCACCCAGCTGGAGCCTTTGAGACCAACCTTCCCTGATGGTGCAGTGAGGGTCCACTCTGGCATGTCCCTATTACCCCAGCTCTGCCTGAAATGCATGCAGGATCTATGGTTCTGATGCAGGGGGATATTTCTCACACCACCAAACAATTCTGCGATACCAGCTGAGTATCCTACAGTTCAAGAGGTCTTGGAGACAGAACCAGATTCTACAGGTTAAAGTCTCTGTCCTACAAGACCACTCCCACCTTGGATGCCAACTCCAAGTCCAGGATGTCACCTGTGCTTATGACTGACTGGCTGTAAATCAGAGGTTCCCAGGACCCCTTCCTTGGGTTCCATTGATTTGCTAGAGTGGCTCACAGAACTCTGTGAGGTCAGAGAAACATTTTACCTACTAGATCACCAGTTTATTATAAAAAGATATAACTCAGGAACAGCCAGGTGTAAGAAATGCAGAGAGTGAGGTATGGGAAAGCACGGAGCTTCCCCACCCCCTCCAGGCACCACCCTCCCAGCACGTGAACATCCTCACCAACCCAGAAGCTCTGCAGCTCTTTCCTTTTGGGTTTTTTGGAGGCTTCCTTACATAAGCACGACTGATTAAATCACTGGACATTGGCAATAGATTCACCTCTGTCCCCTTTCCCCTCCCTCGAGGTCAGGAGGGTGGGACTGAAAGTCACAACCCTCTAATCACATGGTTGGTTCCTCTGGTGACCAGCCCCCATCCTTAGGTGACCTAGGGGGCTTCCAAAAGTCACTCATTAACATAATAAAAATACACCTTTATGATGCTCGTCACTTAGGAAATTCTAAGGTTTTAGGAGTTCTGTGCCAAAAACAAAGACCAAATATATATTTCTTATTATAAACCACAACATCACACCTACTTTCTGGAAGCTTCCCCACTCCACTAGAGATGCTTTGAGGTGTGGACAATATACAGAGAGAGGGGAATTCACTCACTTCCCGTTTGACAGGACTCACCTTCTGAGTTCTTGTCTTGAGGATATTTCTTCCCTGGACCACGGAGCCCATGAACACACACTTGGTATAGGAATTGGTGGGAATCAGGGTTGGTGGAAGCAGCATGGAGGAGACCAAGTTAAGGTGGTTATATTTTTTTCCTGTGCCTACAGGGGGCCCACAGATGGCTTTCGGGAGGGGGAATGAAATGATTGGATTTTAGGGAAGCAGAGCAAACGTCAGAGAGAGGGGCCTGGCTAGGGGCAATGACTTTGGCAATGTATAGGAAGGTGCTGATTTGAGAGACTCGGGAAAAAAAATTGTCTACTGGACTAGAAACTCCTTATATGTATGTCAAGGGAACGAGGGAGATAGGGATGCCGGGGCTTGGTGCTTAAGAATGGAAGCTCAGGAATAGGAAAGTTGGTAAAAAGAACAGATTTGGACAGTATGATATAAGGCAAATAAAAATTACTGATAATACTAGCTAACATAGCTAGGCATTCAGATTCTAGAAATCCTGTGAGGTAAGATGCTTTGGCTCTGGCTGTCCTGCTGGCTTGTGTGGGGCAGAGAGAAGCCCTTCTCACTGTGTGTCTCCACTGCCATCTCTGGAACATGCACTGCCCTCCCTGGATCGCTGGCCATGGTCCTTCCCACACACTCTCCACACCTGTGGCCTCCAGAACAGCAGCTGCCCTGGCTCTTTCTGACCGTCTCTGACTGTGCCTTCTTTGGGTCCCTTGCCTTCTTTTTTACTGTCTCTAAATGGGGGTTCTCCCCACCCTGCTGCTTATAGGGCAGGGAGGTTCTAGTCACGGTCAGGGTTTCAGCAACTGCATACCTGGCAGTGATGCTCAGATAGAAACTCTCAGCTCACACTCTTCCTCCTGGTTCACACTGAAGAACCCCCGTCAGCAAAACACTACACTCACATCTCAAGTGGGACATGTTCCCAAAGGAACTTACCATCGTTCCCCACTACCTTTCCCACAGCATGACTGGGGATTTCTCCCTCCTATTTCACTTCCAGTTGGTCCCAAATGTTTCTCCAGGTAACACCCCTACCCACCCATGCTCTTACCTGACCCAGACCCCTCAGATGGCTACCACAGACCTGCCAGGCTCTGTGCCTTAAGTTCAGGCAAATCCCCCTTACAGAAGACAATGGAATGGCTCTCTTTTGCCTGTAATAGTGACCCTCAACTAGGGTGCTATTCCCCCCAGGGGACGCTTGGCAGTGTCTGGAGACATTTCTGGGGGCAGAGGTGCTGGTGGGTAGAATCCAGGGCTGCTGCTAAACAAGCTACAATGTACACCCCCCAACAACACCACAATCATCTGGCCCCACACGGCAATAGCACTGAGGTTGGGCAATCCTCACCTAGAATAAAGCCTGCAGGGTGCCCAAGTCCCTGGCCCACTGTGAACTACCCGCACCTTTGCTCCTGCCCCTCTGGCTTTACCTCTTATGTCCAGAAACACAGATTTGTTTGTAGTTCCCTCGAGCTACTACCTGCCTTGTCTTGTCCCACGTCCTTGCCCTTCTGTCTCCTCTACTTGTCTTGTCCTCTGCTTTCCCTCCCTCACACCTGTTCTTTGCATTATTTATGCCTCCTGCATCCTCTGCGGTTCATGCCAGGCTGTCACCCAGCACGAAGTGGTCCCTGGCACTCTGGTTCCCTGGAATACGTGCTTGCCTCGAGGCCCGCTCTGTGCTCTCATATACCCTGTGCTAACCTACATTTTTGTTTCTAAACTGTGAGATTCCTTATAATGAGGTTATGCCTTTTACAAACCTAGTGTGTCTCATGCCAGGCATATAGTGGGCATTCAAATTGTAGATTGGATCCATTGGTTTCAGTTCAACAATGAATCCATAAATAAATGAATGAATGGAAGAAGTGAACGAAACCCTATATTTTAGCATTTATTTCCAGAACATTTTCCACTTTATGGTACTGATGCCCCAAGTGTTGGCAACTTACATTAAGTAAGTAAACAAGAGCAAATTAAATTGGAAACCAGTACTTTATTTTTTATGAAAATGTATGATGCTTGTTAAGCTGTAGGACATTTAGTTCAATATTAACATACTTTATTAAATTGTCAAGCACATGAAGACTGTTGGGAGGGAGAACGTACAAGTGAAATGAAATGTGACCAACTAAGAAATGTTGAATGATTATTATACATCTTTATAAATCATTATAGCTCTTGGAGCTTCTGTGACAAGGAAAGGTACTTGGGTTCCAGGGCGCAGGCTCAGTCCTCCGGGCAGTCAGCTGTGTGGTCCTGCACAAGGCTCTCCATCCTTTTACTTTTCAGTGTCCTCGTGCAAGACGAGGTCTTCATAATACTTAGGGCTCCTAATATTTTTTATTTTATTAAATCCAAGGATTCTTATTAAGAACATTGCTTTTTATGCATAAGTATATTTGTGTGAGGGACTTTTATGTATTCTCCAATTTCTATAAGTTGTAGATAGAGATGGAAAGTTGTGCAATTTAATCAAGCACCACAGGCATAAGTGGGTGTGAGAGGCAACCCATAGTGAGAAAAATAAGTTGGGTTATTGTGTTGGGGTCACTGGGTTGTCAAACCCAAGTTCACGTGCCTGATGCACAGTGAGGCTAAACAAGCCCAAATATCAGAGTTTGGAGCAGAGAAAGGTTTATTGCAAGACCAAGCAAGGAGAACAGGTGGCTCATGCTCAAAAAGTCCAAACTCTCCATTGGTTTTCAGGGAAGAGTTTTTATAGGCAAAATTTGAAGAGGAATGCAAGGAGTGTGATTTTCTTCTTATTGGTTGGTGGTGAGGTAACAGGGCGGTGTTCCAGGAATCTTGTGCTCAGCCTGAAGTTATCATCTCCACCTGCCTGGGGGCCTTAGTTTCTGTAGAACTCAGAGATTTGTATCAGCTTGTTACATATATTCCTTGAGGAGGAACCAGGACCCTGCCAGATTGCTGAACTATTGTTTCTTGACTGCCTTTCCTTTGTTTCTGCATTCCCTCACTCCTCTCATTAGTAACTGTTTGAATCTGCCCTTTGGAACTCTGGGAAGGTCTAGGAGGCTGAAACCTTTTTCCTAAAAATAAGAAATGGGGGACATAGAAGGGCTTTTGTACCGGGAAGGTCCTGCAGGGTCCTGCAGGTTCTTGCTCAGTTTTAATCCCTTCTTTTCTTTGATACTCCTCAATCTTGACAGGGAACAGGGGCAGAGCAACAAAGGGAATAAAGTTTTGGATAGAGAGGTTAATCATAAACTTGGCAGAGGAACTTGGTTTCAATGAGGAGGGAAAACACAACTAAGCAACCAGGAACAAAACCTATCTGACTCACAAAGGGAGAAACCAGCACTGTCTATGTATGTGACTGGCTGGATTGAACACACCCATCAATAAAGTGAGTGGAACTTGTCAGTTTCTAGGGACTGCAGTGGCCGTGTCTTGTTTCCATTTTTTCCTCTGGACAAAGTTGGCTTGCCTGGACAGAGCACCAGTGAGAGTGGGATCTGGACCCACTGGGCTCTGGACCATAGGTCTGGGTGAATATGGCTACGTGTTATCTCCTGACGTCTGTTGTGTCAGGAGGAAGAATCTTCCCGCTATCTTTGTAGGTTCTTCTGGCTGGTCTAAGAATTACATTGACATGAGACAGATTAACAGGAGAAAGTTCAACAAAAATTTAATACCATGTGTACATGGGAGATACCCAGGAAGACTAAGTAATGCTCCAAAACTGAGACCGAGCAGGGCCCTGTGGGGAGCCTCGGCATGGATGCCTTTTTGTCCCCCATTTCTTGTAGGCAAGACTCCAGCCTCCATAACCTTCCCTGAGTTCCAAAGGGCAGATTCAAACAGTTGCTAATCAAGAGAGGGGCAGACATGAAACCACCAGATTAAAGGGACTAGAGAATCTCATCAAGATTAGGAGACCCTACACTTGAGACCCTGCACACATCCTAATCTTGTTAGCAACCCCACCCTTTTGAAACTTTACAGAAGAAAGAAGAATGCAAGACTGTTACTGTCTTGATCCTTATTGCATACCCCTGACCACTTTAATACTATAAGACCTCTCCCTATTCCCCAGGGAGAGGGGCACAGTTCTTGAGGCACTGGCTTGCTGTGTTCCCTCTTTGCCTGGCAAAGAAATAAAGCGACCCTTTCTTTCTCCTCCAAAACTCTGCCTCCCTGTCTCATTTTGGCATCAGTGTACAGATAGCCAATATTTTGGCATCAAAATATCCGAAATCCTCACTTTAAATACTATCTTCAGCTAAAGACAAAAAGGATGTTGAGGGTGGATAGAGTCAGTTACAGGAGGGATCAGGAAAAGCAGAGTCAACGAGAGTGATTGTGATGCAGATTTAAGTCATTGCCTTCTCCATTGATAAGCATTTCTAGAGATTTGGTCATCTTCCTCTTCCAGGTACTGAGAGGTAGATACCCTTGGGAATGGAGGTTACCTTTACAAATGTACATGTTTCTTACAAAAGGGTAATTCCTACTTGGTTTCCATAGTTTTTCCCATGCCCGGTGTTTATTAGAAGATAACCAGTTTAAAATAATTAATATGTCAAGCAGACACACTTTGGGGTAACAAATTCTCCTGCCCTACACCTCTATGTGGTGATGATCTTGGGGGGACCTCAGCCTGCAGCGGCTTGAAGCAGGATTTTGGTTCCCGGCCAAAGACTGAATTCAGGCTGCAGCAGTGAGAGTGCTGAATCCTAGCCACTAGACCACCAGGGACAGTGGCCAGTGACAAGGCCCTGGCCCATTGGCTTTGTAGAAGTGAATTTCCACAAATAGAGGGAAAGTAGTGCAATAAGTAAAGTGTTTATTTGGAGGAAAAAGAGTACGTGTGAATAGACTCACATGGGTGAGCTCAGAGAGAGAATGATGTGCTTGTGGTAGTTTGAATCCCTTATATGGGGCGTTTCTTCCGAGTTTCCTCTGGCCAATCATCTTCTTTGCCTTGCTCTGAGTTAGTATTTGGTTTATCTCAGGGTGTGTGCGCATGCATCTCTTAGCCAAGATGGATTCTAGGGAAAAGGCTTATGAGTAGGTTGACATCGCCTACTGTTGGGTGGTGTCCCCTCCCCTTTTGGTCCCTGAGGAGCCTTACTGTACCTGTGTAGTCAGGAAGGTCTTCATGACTCCAAGAATGAAGAATATGTGGTCTCTTTAACTCTTATCTGGGCAGAGTTCAGCTCCTCTCTGCCCCTGCTATTATCTTTATCTTGGAGTATCTGTCCACAGGGACTCCAGCTGCTCAGCCTGGGGCCCATCTATCTCCTGCCTCAGTGATATAAGCAGAGGAATGGAGGGTAAATATTTGGACATTTTTGTAGAAACCTGACACTGCCCCAGAATCCGTGTGTGTCATCAGGGGACTCAGTGAGCAGGTATGGACCAGTTCAGGGGCTGCTGGACTCTGATGGGTGGGAGCCACAGACTAGCCACAAGTGCAGAACTGTTAGGACATGTGACCTTTATGGCTGACTTGTCAACTATAAGGCGAGCTTCTGCATCTGAAAAAAATGGGAGCATTTAGTCTACAACATCTGATGTTTATGATCATTATAATTTTAAATTAAGCCAGTGTTAATGTTATTAGCTAAAGCAACTAAGTGAAATTTTTTAAATAGATCTTTATTGGAGTATAATTGTTTCACAATACTGTGTTAATTTCTGTTGTACAACAGAGTGAATCAGCCATATGCATACATATATCCCTATATCCCCTCCTTCTTGAGCCTCCCTCCCATCCTCACTATCCCTGATCATTGCAAAGCACGGAGCTGATCTCCTTGTGCTATGCTGCTACTTCCCACTAGCTATTTTACATTCAGTAGTGTATATATGTTGATGCTACTCTCACTTCACCTCAGCTTCCCCCTCCCACCCCGTGTCCTCAAGTCCATTCTCTAGGTCTACGTCTTTATTCCTGCCTTGTAACTAAGTTCATCAGTACTTTTTTTTTTTTTAGATTCCATATATATGTGTTAGCATATGGTATTTGTTTTTCTTTTTCTGATTTACTTCACTCTGTATGACAGACTCTAGGTCCATCCACCTCACTACAAATGACCCAATTTCATTCCTTTTTATGGCTGAGAAATATTCCATTGTATATATGTGCCACATCTTCTTTATCCATTCATCTGTCAGTGGACACTTAGGTTGCTTCCATGTCCTGGCTATTGTAAATAGAACTGCAATGAACATTGTGGTACATGACTCTTTTTGAATTACGGTTTTTTTAGGGTATATGCCCAGTAGTGGGATTTCTGGGTCATATGGTAGTTCTATTTTTAGTTTTTTAAGGAACCTCCATACTGTTTTCCATAGTAGCTGTATCAATTTACATTCCCACCAACAGTACAGGAGGGTTCCCTTTTCACCAGACCCTTTCCAGCATTTATTGTTCCTAGATTTTTTGATAATTACCATTCTGACCAGTGTGAGGTGATACCTCATTGTAGTTTTGATTTGCATTTCTCTAATAATTAGTGACGTTGATGTTTCATGTGCCTCTTGGCCATCTGTATGTCTTCCTTGGTGAATTGTCTATTTAGGTCTTCCATCCATTTTTTAACCAGATTGTTTTGGGGTTTTTTTTTGATATTGAGCTCCATGAGCTGTTTGTATATTCTGGAGATTAATCCTTTGTCTGTTGTTTCATTTGCAAATATTTTCTCCCATTCTGAGGGTTGTCTTTTTGTCTTGTTTATGGTTTCCTTTGCTGTGCAAAAGCTTTTAAGTTTAATGAAGTCCTATTTGTTTATTTTTGTTTTTATTCCCATTACTCTAGGAGGTGGGTCAAAAAAGATCTTGCTGTGGTTTATGTCAAAGAGTGTTTTTCCTATGTTTTCCTCTAAGAGTTTTATAGTGTCTGGTTTTACATTTAAGTCTTTAGTCTATTTGGAGTTTATTTTTGTGTATGGTGTTAAGGAGTGTTCTAATTTCATTTTTTTATATGTAACTGTCCAGTTTTCCCAGCACCACTTATTGAAGAGGCAGTCTTTTCTCCATTGTATGTTCTTGCATCCTCTGTCATAAATTAGGTGTTCAATTTATGCATGGGTTTATCTCTGAGAATTCTATCCTGTACCATTGATCTATATTTCTGTTTTTGTGCCAGTACCATACTGTCTTGACTACTGTAGCTTTGTGCCAACAACCAGGAAAGGAAAAATCAACAGTAACACAATAATAATAGGGGACTTTAACACCCCACTTACACTAATGGACAAATCTTCCAAATGGAAAATAAATAAGGAAACACAAGGTTTAAATGACACAATAGGCCAGATAGACTTAATTGATATTTATAGAACATTCCACCCCAAAGTGGCAGAATACACTTTCTTCTCAAGTGCACATGGAATATTCTCCAGGATAGATCACATCTTTGGTCACAAATCAAGCCTCTGAAAATTTAAGAAAATTGAAAGCCTATCAACATCTTTTCTGGCCACAACGCTATGAAATAGGAAATCAATTACAGGAGAAAAACTGTAAAAAACACAAATACATGGAGGCTAAACAGTGCGCTACTAAGTAACCAAGGTATCACTGAACAAATCAAAGAGAAAATAAAAAAATACATAGAAACAAATGACAATGAAAACATGATGACCCAAAACCTGTGGTTTGCAGCAAAAGCAGTTCTAAGAGGGAAGTTTATAGCAATTCAATCTCACCTCAAGAAACAAGAAAAATCTGAAATAAACAATCTAACCTTACACCTAAAGTAATGAAAGAAAGAAGATCAAAGAAAACCCAAAGTCAGTAGAAGGAAAGAAATCATAAAGTTCAGAGCAGAAATGAAATAGAAACAAAACAATAGCAACTATCAATAAAACTAAAAGCTGGTTATTTGAGAAGATAAACAAAATTGATAAACCCTTAGCCAGACTTATCAAGAAAAAAGTGAGAGGACGCAAATCAATAAAATTAGAAATGAAGAAGGAGAAGTAACAACCGACACTGCAGAAATACAAAGGATTTTAAGAGACTGCTAGAAACAACTATATGCCACTAAAATGAACAACCACGAAGAAATGGACAAATTCTTCGAAATGTACAATTTTCCAAGACTGAACCAGGAAGAAATAGAAAATAGAAACAGACCTATCAAACAAGTAATGAAATTGAAACCATAATTAAAAATCTTCCAACAAACAAAAGTCCAGGACCAAATGGCTTCACAGGTGAATTCTATCAAACATTTAGAGAAGAGCTAACACCGATCCTTCTTAAGCTCTTCCAAAAAATTGCAGAGGGGGAAACACTCCCAAATTCATTCTACAAAGCTACCATCACACTGATACCAAAACCAGAAAAAGATATCACAAAAAAGGAAAATTATAGACCAATATCACCGATGAACATAGATGCAAATATCCTGAACAAACTACTAGCAAAGAGAATCCAACAGCACATTAAAAGGATCATACACCATGATCAAGTGGGATTTATCCCAGGGATGCAAGGATTCTTCAGTATACGCAAATCAATCAATGTGATACACCGCATTAACAAATTAAGGAATAAAAACCACATGATCATCTCAATAGATGCAGAGAAAGCTTTTTACAAAATTCAACACAGATTTATGATAAAAACTCTCCAGAAAGTGGACATAGAGGGAACTTACCTCAACATAATAAAGGCCATATATGACAAACCCACAGCAAGCATCATACTCAATGGTGAAAACCTGAAAGCATTTTCACTAAGATCAGAAACACGACAAGGATGTCCATTCTTGCCACTCTTATTCTACATAGTTTTGGAAGTCCTAGCCACGGCAATCAATGAAGAAAAAGAAATAAAAGGAATACAAATTGGAAAAGAAGATGTAAAATAGTCACTGTTTGCAGATGACATGATACTATACATAGAAAATCCTAAAGATGCCACCAGAAAACTACTAGAGCTAGTCAATGAATTTGGTAAGGTTGCAGGATACAAAATTAATGCACAGAAATCTCTTGCATTCCTATACACCAACAACAAAAAGATCAGAAAGAGAAATTAAGGAAACACTCCCATTTACCATTGCAACAAAAAGAATAAAATACCTAGGAATAAAGCTGCCTAAGGAGGCAAAAGACTTGTACTCAGAAAACTATAAAACACTGATGAAAGAAATCAAAGATGACATAAACAGATGGAGAAATATACCATGTTCTTGGATTTGAAGAATAAGTATTGTGAAAATGACTCTATTACCCAAAGCAATTTACAGATTCAATGCAATTCCTGTCAAACTACCAATGGCATTCTTCACAAAATTAGAACAAAAAATTTGACAATTAGTATAGGAACGCAAAAGACCCTGAATAACCAAAGCAATCTTGAGAAAGAAAAATGGAGTTGGAGGAGTCAGGCTTCCAGACTTCAACTAAGTGAAAGTTGTAGTGTTTATTTTATATCCTACTTTGCTGATAGTGAAACAAGTTTTATTGGAGTTTTTTGAACAAAGAAAAGACACACATTGTAAGCCAAGTGGTGATGATGTGTTTCCGAGGACATGAAGATGCTACCCATACCCACCCATGAGACCTAAAGGATCCTCCTTGCCTTGATTTTTCTCCATGTTTATTTCAACAGCTGTGCTTCAAGAGACCTGCAGTCACCCGTCCTGAATGGCTCTGACTTGATCAGAGGAATGCGCCTGCATGGATGAGACCTGGAGGTGTCCGTCTAAGAGTTCCCTTTGCTACAGTACTGTGCTAAAGTCTCCATCCAGGGGGGAATTGGTGCTCTGCTGGGCACAATTCCTGCTGTGTGCAAAGAAGTCTGGAAAACTGGGTATGCCCCAGCTGCCCCTGGAAATCTCTGTCCCTTTCCTAAATCTATCCACGGGTTTTTTTATTGAGAAAGTTTTGCGTTCTCCTTCAAAATGTCAGCAGACTTCAGTAATGTAACTAAAGACAGAGAAATTCATTAGAACAATTCACCCGGTTTTCTACCCTGTCCAGTTTCCATGCTCTTTGTGGCTCTTACCACCAAGAAATGGAGTCCATTTTCTGTCTCTGTGAATCTGGTTTGGCCTTTTAATATGTATTGGCTGATAGAATGCATAGGAAGTAAAGGTGTGTCTGTTTTGACTCTAGGATTCAAGGGGCCTTGTGTGCTTCTCCCTTGGAGCCCTCCTGAGCCTGGGCTCGTCTGAAGGGTGATGGGAGACACAGGCTCACAGCCCGCCTGCTCCCAGACTAGTGAAGACTTCTTGCAGAGCTGGTTCCTCCCTGAACAAACAGCCAGAATGGACGGAGTCTGGCCTAGTTGTCAGAACTGACCAGCTGACCAGAAGACTACAGAGCATTCATCAATAGTAGTTCTCAGCCCTTAAGTTGAGGGATAATGTAGTAAAAACCTGTGAATGATATAAAGATTAAGGTGATACATTTGAGATGATTCTTTTTATAATGTGAAAGCTGATCACAAATACTGGTATTACATGCTGATGTGTGATGGTTATTGAGTAGGAAAGTTCTGCCAAGAATGTTTAAACTTCAGGGCAAATTCTGAGTGTTTCTTCAGATAAGAAGCCAGTTTAGTTCCACCTTTCCCATGATGTGACTTGGAGAACCAGATCTGCTCACTAGTCTGTTATCCTCAGGATTTTCAATGATCCTAGTACATAGGACTGCGGGTGGATGGTTTCTGTGGCAAGAACCCACTGCAAATCCCGCCACAGTCCTTAAAGCTTCTGCCCAGATTGTTAGATTATTTTTTTGTTCACTATAAATTATGATTTGGAATTCAGTTATCCTATTTCTAGTCTATCTAGCTTTGCCATTAACCTTTTGGCAAACATGTTTAAATATATTTTTCTATCAACATTAAGAAGTAATGAGAGCTCTTGTAATTGCAGAGGGAATGTTTAGCTGCTTTAGAAAACATTTTGGCAGTTTCTCAAAATGATAAATGTAGAGTTATCACATGACCCAGCAATTCCACTCCTAGGTATTGGACTTGAATAAAAAAAAAAAACTTGTGTGCAAATATTTAGTTCAGCACTATAGACAAAAAGTGGGGATGACCTAAGTGCCCATCAAGTGATGGAAGAATAAACAAAATGCATTCTCTCCATATGATGGAATATCATCTAGTCTTAAAGAAGAATGAAATACTGATTCATGCAACAATATGCTGAACTTCAAAACATTAACCAGAAACCAAGAACATTGACTAAAATAACCAGATGGGATGGACCACATATTGTATGGTTCAGTTTGGATTAAATGTTCCAAATAGGCAGATACACAGAGGCAGAAAGTAGATTGGTGGTTGCGAGGGGCTGGGGAGAAGTGGGTATAGCGATTACAAATGTGTGTGGTGTTCCTTTACACAGTGATAAATGTTCTGGAATTAGTGGTGATGGTTACACAAGTCTGTAAATATAATAAAAACTGAATTATATACTTTAAAATGGTGAACTTTATGATATTTGAATTGTATCTTAATAAAGCCATTATCTGAAGAAAAGAAGTAATCAGAATCTGTAAGCTTCGTATCCTGAACAAGACAAGACCTTTAAATATTTCCAGGACCCTCTCTGCCCCTTTCCTTGGGTTTCTTCAAGGGACTATCAAACAAAGAATGTTGCTTGCCATTCAGTTCTACAAGGATTAAGTCATTAGCCATTGTAGTTGCTGACCCTGAAAGGAATTCAGGACAAAAAACAGGATGAAGTGTTCTGTGTTTTTGGATAAACGGGCCCCTAGATGGTTAAGATGCATATCTAAGGAAGAATTTCAGTGACCCCAGATTCTTTCATCTTCCCATACATAGAAAAGCACTAAAATCATTAATTTGAGATGTTCTTTGTGATTAACAATAATCTTTTACTAAGATGTATGCTTGACTACAGGTATTTCCCAGCCAAAAAATAATGTACATATACATTGGCTCCTCCTCTGTCTCTTCAGAGAAGTTTCTCAGACCTGCTGAGTGGCTGTCTTCTGTGCTACAGTCCTCAGTAAGGTCCCCGAATAAAACTGAAACTCACAGATCCCATGTTGTGTGTTTTTTATTTCCGTTGACTGGATTTCCCACCCACCCTGGCCCTGACCTAGATCATCCTTCCCATCAAATTCACAGCCCTGCAAAGTGAAGAAGGGGGCATCTAAGTCAGGGCTGTCAGATTTCAAGTCCAGGCTATATATCCAATAATATCCACAAATTTCAAGATTTGAAATGGAGAAACATGGAGAAACAAAAGCAAGAATGACAATTTTAGGATCACTGCTGTTACATATTCCTTAAAGACAGTATTCAGCAGGGCAAATGCCAACTTTGTGGTTGTGTATACATGTTGCAAAAGAGGGAAAGTGTTATTCTCTGTGATTTTCAACAGAGCAGAAGGGAAATATGGAGAGAAAGTATGTTTGAAAAATCGAATTTCAACTACCATTGCTTTCATTCGTTTTCAGTCATGCTGTTCATTAAGATGTCCCAGATAAATCAAAGGAGGGCATGGCAATTTCTGTTTGTCAAAAAGTCTCATAGGTCAAACTGCATTATTCAATTGCATTTGGTCTGTCGTGTGTGTCCCTATGAATGCATATCATACACGAATGTCCTGCTCTCCTGATAGATAACACATCTCCAGGGGATGGGGTCATGTCTGCTGTGTCTCCCAGCTTGCCCAGTGACAGGAGCTGAGCCCTCAGTTGCCATGAAAGCCACAGCCACTATTGCCATGTGGTCTCTGAGCCCTGTGGTCCTTGTTCACAGTCCTGGGACTCTCCCCACAGTCTGTCTTGGAGAAAGTTGTGGCTGAACCCACTACAACCAATTCAGACCATTCTTTGGGATGACGAGGATCAAGGCCAGTGTGGATGAATCTGGGATCATGTTAAGTACTTTCTTGCTGTTCGGTACATTGAATATAGGGCTGCCTGCCGGAGTTAGCAACAAAAATATGGGACACCCCATTATATTTGAATTTCAGATAAATGACAAATAATGTTTTAGTATGTCCAAAATATTTCGAATTTAACTGGGTGTCCTGTATTTTATCTGGCAACCCTAACTGGCTGATATTTCTATATCAGAGATAGCATAGAATCATAGAGTTAAATGGGACCTTTAGTGCTTATTTACTGACCGCATTACTTTAGTCAAAATATATCTGAACAGACCTAAGTAGGATTAGATCCTACCCCTCTTAACAAACTCTTTTATTTCAAGGAAATTCTAACTTCTATCTTAAGTCTACTCTTGTGATATTATTATTATTTTAAAAAACTTTGCATCTCAGTTTATTCCTCTGTAAAATGGGAATATTAACATCCACTTCCTTGGTTTGCTGTGAATCTTAAAATGAATTAATGTATACAAAGTGCCTCGCACAATATCTGGCACATAATAGATGCTCAAAACATTTTAGAAACCTCCATCCTTTCTGTTCTAACAGTGAAGTTAGCAATGTCATTAAAACAGATCAGTAAAAACATACCTCCATTCCCTCTAATTATCTTGTGATATTATTAATCCTTGTGTGTGTGTGAACCTGTGTGTGCATGTGGGAGTGCATGCCTATAAATGCATGTGTACAAGTCTGTACATACACCTGTGTGCATGTTTATGTGTGCGTGTGTGTGTGTGTGTTTGTGTGCGTGTCCACGTGGCTGGTAGAAAGAGCATCTGAGTTCCGTCCCTTTGCAGAACAAAGAAGCTTGCAGACCTGGATTAGGCCCTGTATCAGCCTTGTCTTGTCTTGTGCCATTTGTGAGCATTGGAGTCACTGGTGAGTCACAGGGCCTGGCAGAATGGGATGTTTTGTAACAGTCTCAGAGAATAGAAGATGAGCTTAACAAAGACGTATTTATTCCAAACTCTCAAGCTAGATCTCTTCAGAAAATGAAAGGTAGGATGACAAAAACATGCCAAATGATACTTTTAAAGACAGGGGTATTGTGTTTCTTGCATCTTAATATATAATTTACTGAACTGAAATATCAGTCACTATAAATTCCCTTTTTTCGAGGTGTATAAACATCCTAAAAAGAGAAATGAAGGAAGCACTCATGAACAACTCTTGCCAGGAGTCTGTTTATGAGGAAATTTTTTTGCATGTTGAAGTGTGGCTACTACCAAATTTAATAGAAGTTTATTCCTATATATGGAGAAGGAAATGTATATTTTGACCTTCAGAGAAGAAAAAGGCACTTGGTGGCCTTATCCAATTTCATGGCGGACATCTATATAAATTACGTAACTTGCTCTCGAGAAGAGCAGGGTGTTCTGTTAATATTTTCTTTCTCTTGGTTTAGGTCCAAGATTAAGACATTGATGCAGCTGAATGGAAAGAACATTTTCATTATTACCTTCTTCAAGTTTTTATCCATGTAAATTGTTTTCTGCAAAGAATAGAAAAGAGTGGTATAAATCATTGCCTGGTTGCCATTGACGCTCCAGCTGTTTCTATATCTTCCAGCGCACTAGGAGGGATGTATGCCCTCAGGATCTCCTTTTCTCCCCATCTCGTGGTTAAGTTGGATTTAAAATAAGCGAGGACCTTTATTCTAATTCATAGGTGATGTTTCTGCTTTGAATTTCTGCAAAGGCAATTTCTCATTCCTGCTGCACAGACTCTGGCCCAGTGTCCGCTCTCTCCTGGAATTATCATGTTTTTAGTAGAATTCCGAAACTCTTTATTTGCTAAGTTCAATATCTATCATCTCTGGGTCTATTTATTTTGACCCCCCCCACCACCACCCGGTTTTGGATTATATTTTCCTGCTCCTTTGTATATTTAGTAATTTTTTATTGTACGTTGGATATTGTGTATATTCTGTTGTGAGTCTGAATTATGCTGATTTCCTCTAAAGAGTGTTGAGTTTTGTACTGACAAGCAGTCAATTTAGTAGCAGCTAGACATTATCCATTGGGGTTTGGTTTTGAGCTTTATGAAGTTAGGCCAAGAGTATCACTTAGCAGGTCTGGAGAAGCAGAGCTAGAGCAGGGTTTCCCAACAGTGGCATGAGTGAATTCTCTTTATTGAGGGGGGCTTGTCCTGGCATCACTAACCTCTACTCACTAGATACAAGTAGCATCCTCACAGTTGTGACAACCAAAAATAGCTCTAAATATTGCTAAGTGTCCTCTGGGAGATATAATTGCCTCTTGTTGAGAACTGCTAGGCTAGATAACACTACACCACCTTAGCTATGACACTTTAGTAAACCTTTTTGGGATCTCAGTGGAATGCTTGGGATGTATAGCCGACCTCACTGCTCTGGATGTTGGAACTTTAGTCTCCATTCAGCTCACAAACCCCAGCAGTTGTTCTCTGAGAGGCCTCATGGGGTCTCATTCTATGGAAGAGCAGCTTAATATGTGGCCAAAAATTCAAGGGGACCCTCAGGCAGACATATAGATCTTTCTCTCTGTGAAGCTCCCCTTCCCCCTGTGTCTTGCTCTGCAGATTTTATTCTCTTTAGCAGCTTAGAACTCATCTTTCTCTTTGGGCTTTATCTTTCTCCCTGAAGTTTGAAAAATGCCCCAGGCAGAAAGCTTAAATGCATGTGAAGCTCAACACTTGAATTTCTCTTCTCTTAAGTATCAGAGCCCTGTGTAGTCTGCTTTTCAGCAGAAACAACAGCTTCATATATTTTGTCCATTTTTATAAGTCATTACAGTGGGAGGTAAGTCTGACAATCATGACTATCTTAGGAAGTTACTTGGCTGTCTCTTCACTCTAATACCATATTTTTCAATTGATGATTAATTATTTAAATGGACACAGTTATTATTATGCATGAAGAGAAAAAGATACCAGCCAGACAAAACAAAAACAGCACATAACTGAAAAAAATCCAATATTTCATACATTTGAAGTACTTTCAATGAACAAGTCTGACATTTAAACCTCTTTATTTTAGAGTTCATTTGACTCTCAGGAGCTGGAATTAATTCATGGCACTGTATTATAAAATAATTGTCATCTGTATGCCATGGAATTGAGTTCTATTCAATTATTTATCAAATGCTTATCACTATAGAAAACAGATCATTTGATAATCCAAACTTCTTTTCTAAATGAAGAAACTGAGATCCAATGAGGGCAGATGGCTTCACAGAGTCACACGTAGGGTAAATCTCAGAGTTGGATGTTGAAGTCAGGTTTCTTATCTTTCCTCTGCTCAGTTTACCAGGCTCACACCTTGGACCTCTGAAGCTCTTCCTCACGCTACCCACAAATGCACTCTGGATATGAAAAGGGAAGAGCTTGGGGGTCTCCTCTCTGTTCCTTTTTTGGTTTGTTCAATAAAATTTCTGTAACAAAGAGATCTTTTGCTATAATGAGAAGCACTTTGGCTTGGAAGATGGGCGATATGGATTCCACTCTTAGTGCGATGATTCCATGATCGGATAACTGATTGGTTTATCGCTCTGGATTTCGGTTTCCTCACACCTAAAATAAGGAATTAGGTTATATCATTTCTAATGTTCCTAACAGTTCTAACACCCAATAGAATATTGGAACATGGCACATGTTTACCTCTTTGAAGAAGATAATAAAAGTGGAAGGGAATCAGTGTTGTCTTTTATCCCTGTGACTGAATAAGTAAACATCTATGATTATGGGAGAATTGTTTCTTCCTGGGGTGTGTGTGTGTGAGTGTGTGCGTGTTTTGGGGAGAATAAGGAGGGAGTGTAAGCAGCATTATGGAATTTTTAAGGGTAATTTGGGATGTGTGTAAGAAAGCTGACAACATGTAATGTTTAATGAAACTATTAGAACAGTAAATCATCAAGACCAAGAGAGGCTGTGATATTTTCCCATTTGAAACCTACACAATTTACTAAAGTGTCTGCTTATTAAAACTACGGCTTTCTGTATTTTTCCTTTCTGTTTTCAGGAAAGGAACACATTTTTAAGCACTTTAAGTTCTTATGGAAATGAACTGTGTAGTGGCATGTCATGTTTAAAAATACACTTAAAACCCTTTTAGGCATCTTTTTTTTTCTTTTCTTTTCTTCTTTTTTTTTGTTTGCTTTGTGCTAGGTTACCTTGCACATAAATAGTATATCATATTGATAATATTGGTGAGGTTAGAAGTGCTATAAGTGAGGTCAGGGCAAGAAGCAGAAGCAGTGCAACTAGAATAGAAAACTTGAAGATAACATATAAAAGAAATGTTCCTTTGTATCTTGGTGTTTCACTTATAAGTTATTTCCCCAAGTACTTCCAGTAGATACAACTCTGTGATTCCCATATTAAGCTTGTCTTCTTCAATGTACAGGGATAGATTTATTGAGCTGATATTTGCTCACCCTACTTTTTAGTGATGATTTATTTAAACTCTCCAACAAATTTAACTTTAATAAAAAAGGAAATTTGCACATTGCTTTATTGAAGCTAGATTCATCATCTCCAAAAACTACTGCAGTATTCAAGATTAGTGCAAAAGTGGCAATAACTGTTACTGGATTTAATTAAAAGCAACAAATCATTTGATCAGTAGTAATAGATGCTCCAAACAACCCATTAGATACACGGCTATTTAAGGAGCCAATATTTTAATCTCAAAATATCCAAGTTGACGAGATCATTGAGCTGATGGCTATTCAATAAAATGATGGCTTTCCTTTGATGTGGGGACCATGAAGTCTGGCTGGCCAGGAGGAGATGAAGTTGTTTTTTGCTCCCCTTTAATTGCAGTGTTAGAGAAAAAAAAGAAAATGAAACCCAGGATGCATTTTTACGGCTGAAGCTCAGTAACGGGATTTTCTGGGGAAGCCATTTCCTGCTAATTATAGAATGTGCCTAGAGCTCTCCATGGTACCATGAAGTTTTCACTCAGCTCTGTCATACAGGGCAGACAGCAGACAAGAAGGTATTGAATTTATGTGCAGCTATTCATAACACGATGGCCATTCATCTCTCCTTGGAATTTTCGCAGGGCACACAGCCTCACAGGCATTTTTCTCATCCCCTTCCTCTCTCCTCTTTGGCTCAGGAAACAGCTTAGGACCTGGTTATCTCGAGAATGAGCAGGGTGCTGGGCATGGCGTAAAATGGCCGTAAGAGGAACATCTTGCTTTGAAATAAACAAACGGGATCTTTAGACTATTTGAACTAATAGGTGTTTCTACAAATCCTGATGAGAAAATTATATAATGTCCATGAAAGAGTCTTAGAAACCATACTTTATATATGCGTGTGTGTGTGTAAAATATATGTGCATTATAGCTATTAAAATATATATCCATGCATAATGCATATATACATATGCATTATACACTAAGGTAGAATGATTATTTTATGTAGATTTTACAGAGAAATTTTGCTAACGCAGTTCAGGCAGACTGGCCCATGGACACAAAAGACCAACTCTGCAGCAGCCTTTGGCAAGCTCCATCCAGAATGTGTCCTTCCAGCCAGGTGCCTCAGAGGAGCTCCAGTAGAGGCAGGTATGTGAGAACTGTCCCCATGTCCCAGGCACTTCCCAGTACTCACCCCTCACTTCCCCTCCTGGCCTTCAGGCATCCTGTGACACTGTTTTCCCCTACGTTTTTATCTGTTTGACAAAAGCTTAATTATGAATGTTTTAGTATCAGCTAACTTGTAACCTCCTTGGGGATATCTGCTTTTAGAACAATAGATACTTGTAGAAGACATGGTGCCATGTTTTTTAGGACATTTCAGTCCTCTTCCTTCAGCTAGAGCTCCAGTGGGAGCACAGGAGAAACAGACCCAGACAGGACATTCTCCTGATGGTTGTAGTTGATTTCAAAGTTAGAGTTCCTTTCTAAGACATAAACTGGAGAGGTTTGTATCCCAAGTTTTTTTTTCTACAGAGATATATACTTTTGAGTGAATACCACTTATTTGTAAAGGCTAACAGCTAAAATGGAAAGGATGTGTGAATTTGGCCGACCCAACTATTTATTGAAGGTGGAAATAGGCCACTTAATATTAGGATGCAACTGTTGATGTAAATCTGAAAGAAAAATGGGAGCTTGGCCTTTGCAGGAAGCTTTTTGTTAATGCCAAGAGTTTGTAACAAAGGCACTGTTCCCTTTTTGCTGGGGCTGGGTAATTACAGGAAGTGAATTACAGCAGATTCCCCAAGCAGGAGTCAAATTGATGGTGAGGATTCAGAGGGCAGCATTTGAAATTCATGGATTTCTAAATGTACAGACTGCATTCAGCAACTGATATTGCTCAAACTGTATTTTTTATTTTTCTTTTGTGGCTTCCGCTTTGGAATTTTGTTTACACCTCCTGCCAAATGTAATATTCCAAGAGTAGAACATTACAGGCTCAATGACTAGAAACACTAAGGAGGATGGGCCGTGAACATGAACTCTTGACAGCAGCAGAATGGAAGACACACAAGACATGGAGAGAAGAGCCTTCCTTGGTCTTGGACCAGGAGTCAGGCTTTGAAGAGCTCCATTTGCTGCAGGTTTATAATCCCTGAAAGCTGGTGGTCTCAAGAGCAGCCTGTTAAGTGGCTCTGAGCCGGTGGGGAGCTGGGCACGGGCTCGGGACCTGAGCCTCTGGGCTGGAGGAGCCCCTCCTTGCTTCCAGAGGGTCTTTCAGACTCTGAGATGTTGTTAGGCTTTGAAGCCCATCAGGTTCCTCCATGCATAAAAGCTGAGGTGCTTAGGAAATAGGCTCCCTGCCTGCTCCCCTAATTTTTCCTTCTCTCCACGATGGGGGGAGGTCTGACCCTTTTGGAGAGAAGGCATTTCACTCACATGTGAGGGACCCATTCAAACAGTGGGACCGCAGCCAGTACATGGGTGTGGGAAGAGTCCTTGGAGGTCAGAAAGGTCACCGCAAAATACCAAAGTTGTCAAAATTCACTGTGCTTGTGTGGGGGAGGGGATCCTTGGTCTTCCCGCAGTAGCCCCCTCCCCCCACTCAGGGTTGTGCCAGGAGGTGCCCTTGGTGGGCTTCAACTCTTCCAGGCCCAGGACTGGGGGCCCGGGCCCTTCCCGCAGTGATCAGAGCAGTGTAGACAGAGGCACAGAGCATCTGAAGAATAAATGGGTTAAAATACGCGTGAAAAAAGTGAAAAGACAGAAAACCTGTCAAGAGCCAGGAATGAATGGAGGCTATTTTTTGGGAGTGGAGAAGAGGGAAAGGAGGAGGAAGAGGAGAGAATAAGAAAAATAAATTTTTTCTTATTCTCTTCTCTCTCCCCTTCTCCTCTCCCACTTCCTCCTCTCCCTCCCCATTCCCCTCTCCCTCTTCCTTCTCTCCCCGCCTCCCCCTCATCCCCCTCATCCCTCCTCCTCTCCCCTCCTCCTCCCTCTCCTCCTCTCCCTCTCCATCCCGCTCTCCCTCCTCCTCCTTGACCTCCTCTCCCCCTCCTCCCCTTCATCCCTCATCTTCTCCCCGTCCTCCCCCACTTCCTCCTCTCCCTCCCCATTCCCCCATCCCTCTTCCTCCTCACCCCTCCTCCTTCTTCTCTGCCTCTCCCCCTCCTCCCCTTCATCCCTCCTCTTCTCCCTCCCTCTTCTCCTCCTCCTCCTTCCCCCATCTCCGTGAGATGAGAGTCACAGATGGGTGATTAGGAAACATTTGGGAGAGAAGATGAGCACAAGGATGTCAAGTGCAGGACTGCAGGAAATGGCCTGATGTTGACCTGAGATGCCATCTGCCTGGAGGAGTGCTGAGCTTGACGGTGAAGAGTCTTCTCCTCCTCATTCCCTCACTTCCAAGTGATCTTATCTAATGATCACTTCCTGAGCATGTTATCTGCTGTAGGTAAACACGTTTTGCCTGCATATGTGAAAGGGCTTACAAACATCATTTGGCCACAGCAGAACCTAGAGAATCCATGAGTTCATCTGGTCAGTATTTCCTGAGTGTGTATAATGCCAACGTTCTACTGCGGAGGTTAAAAAAAAGAAAGAAAGAAAGAAAAAGGAAAACATGTTTTGACCTGAAATAAGTAGACTGCAGATATTTCTCCAGCAAAGATAGAATTATTCAGGATCAGCAGAGAACTGCAATTTGAAGTCTGCACCCATAGAGAGCCATGTTCAAGCCCTCTTGCAAGGGAAGGAGAACTCTTTTATAGAGGGGAAAAGGAATTTGGGTGGGGGCATCCCTGAACAAAGAGGCCATAGCTTCTCATTGGCTGAGTCCTCATGGGGAAGGAAGAAGAGTCTTCCTCATTTTGGGCTCTGCTATTGTTGCAGGGTATGTGAGCACCCACTGCTGGTCTCCCAACTCTATTTAATTGAGGTTTCTGTTAATTTCTTACAATAGACCTTATCCTGAAAGAACCTTTGGTTTGGAGAGAGAACTTCCTGCCTGACTACCTTCCACACCTGTTGTATTATTATTTTATTGTGTTTTTCTTTTGCCCCTGATTAATGTGCCAGCCACCGTGCTATGCTCAAGGACGATGAAGATCCCTACAGCAGCAACAAGCTCTCACATCCAGGCTTAGCTCTGGGGAAAGATGTTGTGGCAATGGCTAAGACAGGAGGCAGTGCTGGGTAGGGTGATCTCTTGAGAAAATTCCTAGAGAAAGTAAAATAAGGGTTCAGTTTATCAAAGCACATCTTTTGCCAGAGTTTTGCAAATACCCTGAGCAACATATTTAATTTTAATTGCTTTTTACTGAATCCCTGAATTCCTGTTGGACCCTAAAAAGAGAAGCACTGAAATACAACAAGACCTTCCCTTAAACAACCTATTTGAAACCACATTAAAAAGTTTTATTATCACATGTCTAGCTGGATTTCTTTTCATGAGTGAGATGAAGAGTTGAAAGTCATATTTGCTAGAACAACCTTCTTCAGATGACTGATACCAGCACAAAGGACAGCCCCAGCATTCAGCATGGTGGTGGTAATTTGCACTCAGCAGACTTAATCTACTTGGGAAAGTGTCCTGGCAGGGCAGCCTTGGAGGTAAAGACCAGATACGTTTTTCCCAGTTTACGACTGAACATTTGGTAGCATTTACTTAGATTTTCCTGCTTTCAGTGCACAAAATAAGTCAGTTTGACTACTTTCTCTATGCAAAGTTATCCTACACAATCCTATTTTTGTGTTTTAAATGGCTCCAGTAGAAAGATCCAAAGTACTTAAACTTATCACTGAAAGTTTTGGTTCATGACATGCAAAAATATGAATCCTTATTTCAAATAGAGAAACAAGGAAGTACTTGCTAAGTACACCAAGGAAATGGTTCAGTTATTTCTTGATTTCTAAAGCAGTAACTGATGGACCATTTTATTCAACCCCAAAAGAAGGAAAAGAAGAGACAACTATTCTGAGGCAAAAAAGAAATTATTTAGTTTCAGGGTTTTTTTTCTTTTTCCAATTAAGATAAATTAGCTTTATCAAGATTTAAGAATCTTTTGGGAATATTGGATGCCTGTTCTGACACATAATTTATTTAAGTTTCTAAACTTAATTTGTTTATTTTAGGGAGTTACTTTTAGATCTTTGATACAAAGTTAGGCTTGTCTATGATTTCGTCTATGTATAGATTCAAGAGTTGTTTTTTTTTTAACTCAAAATTAAAATAAGTTGCAAAGGTAGGGATGGGGGTAAAAGGAAGACTATGATTTGAACAATTTGAAATACATTTCGTTTAAAATGGCTTATGTATTTTATGAAAGGCATATGATATTCAAGATTCTGTTTCCTTGTACCAAAACCAGGGACTCTGTATCAAAACATATTGCCACAATAACGCCATGTAAGAAGTAACAAAAATCTCAGTAGTATGCAATACGTGTTTGTACCTCCTATGTCTGGGATTAGCTTTGCACGTTGCTAGGGGGTTTTGCTGTCTTGACTGAGCTTGCTAAAAATCCCAGAGTCAGGTGGGGATTGAGAGATGGAGTCTGGCCTTGGCTGGTTGACTGAGGTGACTGGGCTTGTGCCACATGACCCTCATCCGCCGTCAGGCTAGGCTGGGCAGTTTTTCATGGTAATGCTATTAGCAAGAGCGATTAAGTGGAAACATGCAAAGATTCTTCAGGCCTAGAATCAGAATTGACATATCACACTTCCACTTTATAGACTAACTGCTTCTCAAGGCTGGTGCAGATTCAAGGGTTGGGGAATAGACTTTGCTCTTTTAGTGAGAGGAGCTTCAAAGTCACATGACAGAGTGTGAATAAAAAAGGGAGTGAAGAATTGACTCATTAATGCAATGAATTTACACAGCCTGTTATTAAAGAGTTGGGGTCAGGGTTATGATCTGAAGGTGGGCCAGTGTGAGGCACTAGAAGGGATGAGATAGAGGGAAGGAAGGCCATTTGCCAGGGCCTCAAACTCTAAGTGGGCTTCAAAAATGACCCATGTTAATTCTTTGTTATTAGAATGAGTGTCTGGTATTTTCACGGTAAGTGATTTTGCTGTAGACATCTTTGCCACAAGCATTTTTGCCACAAATATTTTTTGCCACATAACTAAGTAGTAACAAAATTTCAAGGCAATTTTGCCGTGAAAGATAAAATAACTGGTTGACAATTTGGTCTCATTTTTCCATTGGTGCAATACAGTACTCTCATCTTTATATTCCATAAATCTTAGCCTTCATACTGGTCTATACAGTGACAAGTAGATATGGCAGTCTTAAAATAGTGGATGACAACTATATATATCAACTTGATAGAAAATACAGAAATAGAACTTACTGGAAGTGTGAAATAAGAGGGTGTAAAGCAGATTGCATACTATACTAGAAAATGATGACACATCAGTTTACAAATCCTTTGGTGACTTGAAGGTGCAACGTTGAACTCACATTTCCCATAGAACTTTGGAAAATCTATCAACTTGACAACGTGCCAAGTATAAACAATAGTACAGAAGATTTGCAAGGCAATGCAAAGCTCAGTTTACAAATATGCACATAGTATTGGAAATTGATACCTCTCTTAATAAAGGGAGAAATTTTAGCAAAAAAGAAAACGTGCAATGCCAAATGAGATGATAAATCAACAGGCAAAAAAAATTATAAAATACTATGAATGAAAGACTTGGAAGACAAGTGCTCAGGTAAACCCACAAAATAAAATTAATTATTTGCACAGTATTGCCATGAATCTACACACATTTTAAATGTATTCAAATATTTTGTATTTTGCCATAATGTCTTTTAAAATTCACTATTCATTTCTCATTTCATTATGTCCTTTTATAGCCCGTCTTTTAATTTTTGTTATTTTATCTTTTATGGAAAAATTGTCTTATGACCAATTAGTTATGAGGTGAAAATGTTTGCAGAGAAAATGCTTGTGGCAAAGATGATTACAGGGAAAGAACCTAGAATCATTAGGATGTTCTCCTCATCGATTCTTATCAATTTTGATATTGCATAAAGTATGTACTATTCAAGGATAGGCTTTTCCTCAATAAATTTTACATTTTTAGAGAAAAAAAGTTCACAGTGGCAGGCTGCTTTTTTTTTTCTCACCTATTTTTATTTTTGTATCATGCTTACTGGACTTATTACCTGAAAGTGGCCTGGATGAGACCACTGATTAGGCTTGATTAAGGCAGACTTGTAGAGAACCAGCAGATTCCACCATTAGAGGAGCAGTGTCCACTCTGAGAAGCACGGCCATTGCTTGGCACAGATGGCTGCACTGGCTTGTCTGGACCAGAATGGAACAGAAGACAGGCACATTGGGAGTCAGGATAATGTAGCTTTTAAGTCTCTTCTGGAATCAGAACACCCTCTTTGAATTCTGGCTCTAAAACCTACTAGCTGGAGTGACCTTAGCCAAGTTCCCTAATATCTTGGTACCTCAGTTTCCCCATCTTTCAAATAAAACTAATTCTACTTTATGAGATTGGTTGGAAGTAAGTGCAATAATAAAAGTAAAGTATTTAACAGAGGCTGGGTGCATAATAAGCAAGACTTCCATTATGTAGTTGTCTGCTGTTGTTCTTTGGTTGGTTGGGGCTGGAGGAGGGAAAGAGCGCTCTCTGAGCTGTGCGTGTAAGTGACAGAAGCACTGCACAAAGTGAGGATAGGTGGAAAGCAAGTTCTCATAGAGGGGGAGGGGAGGTGGAAGATAGCAAAGATAACTCTGCCTGATCATCACTGCTGCCCAGGGTTGTCCCTATTTGTATATGCCCACTGCTTCATGGCAAAATTGTGTCCTTCTCTTCTTTCTGTATAATTAACTTAAATTGAAAACTAGACCTTCCCATAAATAAGAGTCCAAACTATCACAGAAACTATATTAAATAAAGAACAAATAACCAATTTACAAGTATTCCTCAGATAGCAATTAGTTGCAACCATTTGCCATAAAGTAAAATACATTGCTTGTCTAGAGAACCAAAATTAATTGTATCCAAATTAGTTTCTATCTTAGGTTGTCAATTAGTTTCCTTCCTATAAATCTTTTGTGGTTGAAGACATTTAAATGCTATTAGAAAATATCAGGATCACTGTTCCATTATTTTTACATTAATAATCATATTTTTTAAGTACTTAGATTCTCTCTCTTACGAGTAAACTGATTGCTCTCAAATTATAAATGTGCATGCTAGTCATCTCCCCCATGTACAAGTCAGTTAGAGAGAAGCATTTTCCACTAAGTTCTATAACAAATTTGTCCCAAGGGCAACAGAAGAGACGAACTGTGAGAGAGCCAAAGAATTTTTAGATAAGTTCATAATTTTTAGATAAGAGTTCAAAGACTAAGCAAAATGGGATAGATTTTTTATTTTTAAATTTGGTGTTTCTAGGTAAGGCAAATAGGAAATGATTCCTTGTCTCTTTTGCCACCATCAGGCACATTTGGGTGTATGGAGAAATATATTAACTGTATTAACTGTGTTTCCAGCTTCTGTTAACTTGATGCTTTAACATCTGCCCTGCGTGTATATGCTGGACACTGCTTGCTCTGGATAACCCCATGCCATGACTGAGTCCCCTTGCCTCGTCTCCTGCCACCCGCATAACCCCTCACCCCCTCCTTAGGGGGCTTTTCTCCTAAGGTTCAATTTTCAAATGTAAACTAACCAGTCCAGAGTCTACACCTCAAATACCTCCTTTATGGAACTCACCCTCCAGGTCACTATCTCCCCACCCTAATCACCCCAGGGTCAGGTATCAGACAAGTAGGGACCGTCCCTATGCCCCAGACCCCATTGAAATTATCCAAACCCAAACCAGCCAACTGGAAGCCTGTTTACCCTGCCTCACCCATGTCTTCCTGTGGAAATCACAATGAAGGCTCTTGCCTATGCTTTTTCTCCTGCTCCCTCTGCCTCATGACCGACACTGGCACTTCTCTGTGTAGCCCCCCCACCCCGACCCTGGCATGGTGTAGCTCTTGGGATCTCTGAGTATAGTGACTGTCTTTTCAATGGCAGTTGTCTCCTGATCTGTTGGACTTACTGCCTAAAAAATATGAAAACTCAATTAAAGCCAGAAAAGAGCTGAGCCAGCAGATTCTGCTCATGAGGGTGTCTGCTGGGTGTCCAGGGAGAATGGGCTGGCAAGGGTGACATACTGCATGGATTATCCACAAGGCCATTGTAAATTCTGGAAAGTGTCCTGAGACATCAGAGAACAGAGCAAGTGGCAAAATCTCCATGTGCCCTGGCAAGGTGGTGGCAGGGGCCTAAGACTCCATATCTACCAAGACTTTTGTCTGGTAATGTGTTTTCCTGTCATCCAGGTTTATTGCTTATGTTTAAAATTATTTATGGACGTCTGGTTTCAGCTCTAACATGTAAAGAGACTGAAGGTCATAACTCCTATCCTCACAAAAAGGAAAAAGCTGAACAAACTGAAATCAATGATTTTTTTTTAGACCCATCAGAGAGTTGAGGTCACAAAGGCAAGCTGCCACCCCAAAACTGGAAAGACAAGTTGATTCAGAAAATAGCAGCTGTAAGCAGCCAACCTGGAGCAGCCAGGGAAGCCAATAACTAGTAGGAGCTGGGAAATTGCTGGAGGATGAGTATAGATCAGCAGGAGAGTTAAAAAATCTGGAGCAGGTGTGGGGGACTTCCCTGGTGGAGGAGTAGTTAAGAATCTGCCTGCCATTGCAGGGGACACGGGTTTGAATCCTGGTCCGGGAAGATCCCACATGCTGCGGAACAACTGAGCCCATGTGCCACAACTACTGAAGCCCACGTGCCTAGAGCCCATGCTCTGCAGGAAGAGAAGCCACTGCAATGAGAAGCCTGTGCACCACAACGAAGAGTAGCCCCTGCTCGCCGCAACTAGAGAAAGCCCACGCATAGCAAGGAAGACCCAATGCATCCAAAAAATACATAAATAAACAAATAAATAAATTAAAAAAGCAAACAAACTCCGGGAGGGAGTCGTCTTTGGGGACCCCCACAGTTTCATCAGTTTTACCCATAGGAGGCCCACAAGATTCTTGCAGTGAAAATCAAAGAAAATCTCATGCTTCAGGTAGGGGGAGGGGAAAAGTAGCCATTTGAAATAAGCCCAGGGCATTCTCCATAGCAAAAGACTACTCTCAAGGATAACTTCTTTACCAAAGTAGTTATTTAATGTAATGTAATGTGTATATTTAATATAATCTGACCTGGGAGGAAGGGAATTAGATAATTCAGACCCTTACAGCCTTCCCGTCTCACTTAAGGGAAGAAAAAAAAAGGCTAAGAAATGTTTCTGAAGGTCAGAGCCCAGGGACTCAAAACCACTAAAAACAAAATTTATTTATAAGATTGTAGAATGCTTCCCCTCACCAACAACTTACCATCACATCAGCAGGGCTTCAGGATAATAACAGTGGATTACAACTAAAAGAGCTGCAAGATAAAATTATTTAAGAGAGAGCTCTCAGGAAAACCAAATATAAGAGTGGAGGAAAAAAAACAATCCAAAGAAACTAGAGAAAATTAAAGCCTTTGGCACCCACAGCTACAGCAAACATTAAATATCTAGCTTTCTAGTCAGATTAACATAAAACTTCATAATGAAAGCCTGATTACCTCAGTTCCTATTACCAGATACATCATGTCCAGCTCAACAAGAAATTATAAAGTATGCTAGAAGACAAGAGCAAGTACAATCTGAAGACACAAAGCATGCTCTAGAACCAGTTCACGTATGACACATATTTGGGGATTATCAGA
Source organism: Leucopleurus acutus (assembly GCF_964270905.1). Classification (NCBI taxonomy): domain Eukaryota; kingdom Metazoa; phylum Chordata; class Mammalia; order Artiodactyla; family Delphinidae; genus Leucopleurus; species Leucopleurus acutus. Next base: position 149,917,112 of record NC_139142.1, read on the forward strand.
CAGGGAATTTAAAATGAATATGCTAAATATGTTAAGGGCTTATTGGAAAAAGTATACAACATGTAAGAACAGATGGGTAGGGGGGCGGAGTCAGGATGGTAGAGTGGGAGGACGCGGAGTTTGCGTCTCCCCGCAGCTAGGACACTTACCAGATACTGGGGGGGCAGTAACTCGACACCCAAGGGATGGGAGGAAACCCTGAGCAACTGGGCAGGTCCTGGGGGGAAGTGAAGAAGGAGGAGAAGTGGAGGCTAGACGGGACCGGTATCCCTGAGGGGTGGTTGGGGGAGGGGAGAGGCTCCCACACCTGGAGGGACCCTTGGGGGTTTGGAGGATCGGGGGGAACATGGCTAGCATTTCCCCTGCCCAATCAGGCCCCAGGAAGCCTGTTGGGTTCCTGGGCTGGGTCCTCTAGCTTCTGGGGCCCCCTCTAGCCTGCTGAGCCTAGGGGCATGGTGGGAGGTGGGAAGAGGAGAGGCGAACAGGGAGAGACTCTCTGGAATCAGAGGATTGAGGTGAATACACCTAGCGTTTCCCCCACCCACTCGAGCCCAGGGAGCCAGCTGGGGTCCTGAGCCTGATCATCGGCACTCCAGGGTCCCTCCAGCCTGCTGAGCCTAATCCCTGCCCTGCAGGGGCATTTTCCAGCTGCCTGGGTGGTAAGCCTTGACCCTGCCCACTGCCTAAACCTCACCCCTGCCTAAGCCCTGCACCCCATAGCCAAGGCCTTTTCCAGCTTTTATTTTTTCCCCCTCTTTTTGCTATTTGTGATTCTGTTTTACATTCTGGTTGTCGTTTCATCAATATTTTTTTTTTTTTCTAACATATCTGTTAGTTTTCTGGTCTTATTTTAGTTTTTACTCTTTGTTATTGTTCTGCTCCTTTTTTCTTTTTCTTTTTTCTTTTTTGCCACCCAGTGCACCTTGTGGGATCTTGGTTCAGGGGCTGGGGGTCGGGCCTGAGCTCCTGTGGTGGGAGCTCCAACCCAAACAACTGGACTAACAGAGACCCTCAGACCCCAGGGAATATTCATCAGAGTGAGGTCTCCCAGAGATCCTCATCTCAGCACAAAGACCCAGCTCTACCCAACAGCCTAAAAACTCCAGTGCTGGAAGCCTCAGGCCAAACAACCAGTAAGACAGGAACACAATCCCACCTATCAAAAAAAAAAAAAGTGACAACAAAAAAATATGTTACAGGGACTTCCCTGATGGCGCAGTGGTTGAGAGTCCGCCTGCCATTGCAGGGAATGTGGGTTCATGCCCTGGTCCAGGAGGATCCCACATGCCACAGAGCAGCTGGGCCCATGAGCCATGCCCACTGAGCCTGTGCGTCCGGAGCCTATGCTCCACAATGGGAGAGGCCACAATAGTGAGAGGCCTGCATACCACAAAAAAATAAATAAATAAATAAAAAATAAAAAATGTTACAGACAAAGGAGCAAGGAAAAAACCTACAAGACCAAATAAATGAAGAGGAAATAGGCAAACTACCTGGAAAAGAATTCAGAGTAATGATAGCAAAGATGATCTAGAATCTCAGAAATAGAATGGAGGCATGGATTGAGAAAATACAAGAAATATTTAACAAAAATCTAGAAGAACTAAAGAACAAACAAACAGTGATGAACAACACAATAATTGAAATTAAAAGTACACTAGAAGGAATCAATAGCAGAATAATTGAGGCAGAAAAATGAATAAGTGAGCTGGAAGACAGAATGGTGGAAATAACTGCTGAGGAGCAGAAGAAAGAAAAAATAATGAAAATAATTGAAGACAATCCCAAAGACCTCTGGGACAACTCTAAACACACCAACATTCAACTTATAGGCGTCCCAGAAGAAGAAGAGAAAGAGAAAGTTTCTGAGAAAGTATTCAAAGAGATTACAGTTGAAAACTTCCCTAACATGGGAAAGGAAATAACCATTCAAGTCCAGGAAGCATAGAGAGTCCTATACAGGATAAACCCTAGGAGAAACACACAAAGACACATACTAATCAAACTAGTAAAAAATAAATTCAAAGAAAAAATATTAAAAGAAGCAAGGGAAAAGCAAAAGCTAACATACAAGAGAATCCCCATAAGGTTATCAACTGATTTTTCAGCAGAAACTCTGCAGGCCAGAAGGGAGGGGCAGGATATACTTAAGGTGATGAGAGAGAAAAACTTACAACCAAGATTACTCCACCCAGCAAGCATCTCATTCAGATTTGATGGAGAAATCAAAAGATTAACAGACAAATGAAGCTAAGAGAATTCAGCACCATGACACCAGCTTTACAACAAATGCTAAAGGAACTTCTCTAGGTGGGAAACACAAGAGAAGAAAAAGACCCACAAAAACAAACCTAAAATAATTAAGAAAATGGTAATAGAAACATACATATCAATGATTAGCTTAAATGTAAATGGATTAAATGCTCCAAGCAAAAGACACAGACTCGCTAAATGGATACATAAAGAAGACCCATATATGTGCTGTCTACAAGAGACCCACTTCAGACCTAGGGACACATACAGACTGAAAGTGAGGGAATGGAAAAAGGAGTTCCATGCAAATGGAAATCAAAAGAAAGCTGGAATAGCAATACTTGTTTCAGATAAAATAGACTAAAATACAGACTGTGAAAAGAGATAAGGAAGGACACTACATAATGATCAAGGGATCAATCCAAGGAGAAGATATAAAAATTATAAATATTTATGCACCCAACATAGGAGCACCTCAATACATAAGGCAAATGCTAACAACCATAAAAGGGGAAATCAACAGTAACACAATAATAGTAGGGGATTTTAACACCCCGTTTACACCAATGGACATATCATCCAAACAGAAAATAAACAACAAAACACAAACTTTAAATGACACAATAGACCAGATAGACTTAAATGCTATTTATAGGACATTCCACCTGAAAGTGGCAGAATACACTTTCTTCGTAAGTGCACACAGAACATTCTCTAGGATAGGTCATACCTTGGGCCACGAATGAAGCCTTGAAAAATTTAATAAAATTCAAATCATATCAAGCATCTTTTGCGACCATGACACTATGAGATTAGAAATCAATTAGAGGAAAAAAACTGTAAAAAACACAAATACATGGAGACTAAACAGTGTGCTACTAAATAACCAAGACATAACTGAAGGAATCAAAGAGGAAATAAAAAAATATAGAAACAAATGGAAATGAAAACATGATGACCCAAAACCTGTGGTTCACAGCCAAAGCAGTTCTAAGAGGGAAGTTTATAGCAATTCAATTTTACCTCAAGAAACAAGGAAAATCTCAAATAAACAATGTAAGCTTACACCTAAACAATGAAAGAGAGAAGATCAAAGAAAACCCAAAAGAAACGATAGCAAAGATCAATAAAACTAAAAGCTGGTTCTTTGAGAAGATAAACTAAACTGATACAAAATTAGCCAGACTCATCAAGAAAAAACGGGAGAAGACTCAATAGAATTAGAAATGAAAAAGAAGTAACAACTGACAATGCAGAAATACAAAAGATCATGAGAGATTACTACAAGCAACTCTATGCCAATAAAATGGACAACCTGGAAGAAATGGACAAATTCTTAGAAATGCACAACCTGCCAAGGCTGAATCAGGAAGAAATAGAAAATATGAACAGACCAATCACAAGCACTGAAATTGAAACTGTGATTAAAAATCTTCCAACAAGCAAAAGCCCAGGACCAGATGGCTACACAGGCGAATTCTATCACACATTTAGAGAAGAGCTAACACCTATCCTTCTCAAACTCTTCCAAAATATAGCAGAGGGAGGAACACTCCTAAGCTCATTCTATGAGGCCACCATCACCCTGATAGCAAAACCAGACAAAGATGTCACAAAGAAAGAAAACTTCAGGCCAATATCATTGATGAAAAAAGATGCAAAAATCCTCAACAAAATACTAGCAAACAGAATCCAACAGCACATTAAAAAGATCAAACACCATGATCAAGTGGGGTTTATCCCAAGAATGCAAGGATTCTTCAATATACGCAAATCAATCAACGTGATACACCATATTAACAAATTGAAGGAGAAAAACCATATGGTCATCTCAATAGATGCAGAGAAAGCTTCCAAGAAAATTCAACACCGATTTATGATAAAAACCCTGCAGAAAGTAGGCATAGAGGGAAATTTGCTCAACATAATAAAGACCATATATGACAAACCCACAGCCAACATCATCCTCCATGGTGAAAAACTGAAACCATTTCCACTAAGATCAGGAACAAGACAAGGTGGCCCACTCTCACCACTCTTGCTCAACATAGTTTTGGAAGTTTTAGCACAGCAATCAGAGAAGAAAAGGAAATAAAAGGAATCCAAATCGGAAAAGAAGAAGTAAAGCTGTCACTGTTTGTAGATGACATGATACTATACATAGAGAATCCTAAAGATGCTACCAGAAAACTACTAGAGCTAATCAATGAATTTGGTAAAGTAGCAGGATACAAAATCAATGTAGAGAAATCTCTGGCATTCCTATACACTAATGATGAAAAATCTGAAAGTGAAATCAAGAAAACACTCCCATTTACCATTGCAACAAAAAGAATAAAATATCTAGGAGTAAACCTACCTAAGGAGACAAAAGACCTGTATGCAGAAAATTATAAGACACTGATGAAAGAAACTAAAGATGATACAAACAGATGGAGAGATATACCATGTTCTTGGATTGGAAGAATCAACATTGTGAAAATGACTCTACTACCTAAAGCAATCTACAGATTCAACGCAATCCTTATCAAACTACCACTGACAGTTTTCACAGAACTAGAACAAAAAATTTCACAATTTGTATGGAAACACAAAAGACCCCGAATAGCCAAAGCAATCTTGAGAACGAAAAACAGAGCTGGAGGAATCAGGCTCCCTGACTTCAGACTATACTACAAAGCTACAGTAATCAAGACAATATGGTACTGTCACAAAAACAGAAAGATAGATCAATGGAACAGGATAGAAAGCCCAGAGATAAACCCACACACATATGGTTACCTTATCTTTGATAAAGGAGGCAGGAATATACAGTGGAGAAAGGACAGCCTCTTCAATAAGTGGTGCTGGGAAAACTGGACAGGTACATGAAAAAGTGTGAGATTAGAACACTCCCTAACACCATACACAAAAATAAGCTCAAAATGGATTAAAGACCTAAATGTAAGGCCAGAAACTATCAAACTCTTAGAGGAAAACATAGGCAGAACACTCTATGACATAAATCACAGCAAGATCCTTTTTGACCCACCTCCTAGAGAAATGGAAATAAAAATAAACAAATGGGACCTAATGAAACTTCAAAGCTTTTGCACAGCAAAGGAAACCATAAACAAGACCAGAAGACAACCCTCAGAATGGGAGAAAATATTTGCAAATGAAGCAACTGACAAAGGATTAATCTCCAAAATTTACAAGCAGCTCATGCAGTTCAATAACAAAAAAACAAACAACCCAATCCAAAAATGAGCAGACGACCTAAATAGACATTTCTCCAAAGAAGATATACAGGTTGCCAGCAAACACATGAAAGAATGCTCAACATCATTAATCATTAGAGAAATGCAAATCAAAACTACAATGAGGTATCATCTCACACCCGTCAGAATGGCCATCATCAAAAAAATCCAGAAACAATAAATGCTGGAGATGGTGTGGAGAAAAGCAAACACTCTTGTACTGCTGGTGGGAATGTGAATTGGTACAGCCACTGTGGAGAACCATATGGAGGTTACACTTTAAAAAATAAAAATAGAAGTACCGAATGACCCAGCAATCCCACTCCTGGGCATATACCCAGAGAAAACCGTAATTCAAAAAGAGTCATGTACCACAATGTTCATTGCAGCTCTATTTACAATAGACAGGACATGGAAGCAACCTACATGTCCATCCACAGATGAATGGATAAAGAAGATGTGACACATATATACAATGGAATATTACTCAGCCATAAAATGAAATGAAATTGAGTTATTTGTAGTGAGGGGGATGGACTTAGAGTCAATCATACAGAGTAAAGTAAGCCAGAAAGAGAAAAACAAATAGCATATATTAACACATATGTGTGGGATCTAGAAAAATGGTACAGATGAACCTGTTTGCAGGGCAGGAATAGAGACACAGGCATACAGAATGAACATGTGGACACAAGGGAGAAAGGGCAAGGTGAGACGAATTGGGAGATTAAGATTGACATATATGTACTACCATGTTTAAAATAGATAGCTAGTGGGAACATGCTATAAAGCACAGGATGCTCAGCTCAGTGCTCTGTGATGACCTAGATGGATGGGATGGTGGAGTGGGAGGGAGCTCTAAGAGGGAGTGGATATAGGTATACATATAGCTGACTTACTTCATTGTACAACAGAAACTGACATAACATTGTAAAGCAATTATACTCCAATTTAAAAGAACAGATGGGTAATGTAAGCAGAGAGATGGAAACTCTAGGAAAGATTTGAAAGAAAGTATTTAAAATAAAAAATACTGTAAAGAAATGAATAATGCCTTAGATGTGATCATCAGTAGACCTGACACACAGCTGAGGAACAAAAATCAGTCATCTTGAAGATATGTTGATAGAAATTTCCCAAAATGAAATGAAAAGATCAAAAAACAAACAAACCAAAACACAAAGAAAAGAAAAATTCAAGAACTGTGGTAAAATTATGAAAGATGTAACATAAAAGAGAAGGAAGAGAGAAAGGAACAGAAGAAATATATGAAGGAATAGTGCCCAAGCATTTTCTAAAATTAATGACAGACACCAAGCCACAGATCCAGGAAGTTCAGAGAACACCAAGAAAGATGAATATCATAAAAAAATCTACAACTAGGTATAAAATATTCAAACGGCAGAAAACTTAAGACAAAGAAGCCATAAACAGAGGAAAGGAGGACACTTACTGTAGGTGAACAAGGATAAGAATTACATCAAAATTTTCATCAGAAATTGTATGCAAGCAAGAAAAAAGTGGAGTGAAATATTTAGTGTTGAAAGAAATACCCCACCAACCTAGAATTCTATATTCAACAAAATTAACATTTAAAAGTGAAGGAGAAATAAAGACTTTCCCAGACAAAGAAAAACTGAGGGAATTTGCTGTCAGTAGACCCAGCTTTCCAGAAATATTAAAAGAAGTCCTTCAGAGAGAAAGGAAGTTATATATGTCAGAAACTTGGATCTACATGAAGAAAGGAAGAACATCAAAGATGGAATAAATGGAGGTAAATAAAATATTTTTTTTTAATGGAAATGCATTTCTTTTATTTATTTATTTATTTATTTTACTTTTGGCTGTGTTGGGTCTTAGTTTCTGTGCGAGGGCTTTCTCTAGTTGTGGCAAGCGGGGGCCACTCTTCATCGTGGTGCATGGGCCTCTCACTATCGCAGCATCTCTTTTTGCAGAGCACAGGCTCCAGACGCGCAGGCTCAGTAGTTGTGGCTCACCGGCCTAGTTGCTCCACGGCATGTGGGATCTTCCCAGACCAGCACTCAAACCTGTGTCCCCTGCATTAGCAGGCAGATTCTCAACCACTGCACCACCAGGGAAGCCCAAAATATCCTATTTTTCATTGCTAAAATTGTTTGTTCAAAGTAATAATAGCAATAATCCATATATTGGTTGATTACAGTTCATGGATAAATGAATTGGATGATGGTGATATTATAAGGAAGAGGAGGAAAGAATTGGAAACACTGTTACAGGGTATCTGCACTACCTGGGAAACAGTATGGTGTTTTTTGAAAATGTAGAATTGTAAATGTGTATTTCAAATTTAAGAGCAATGTCTAATTAAAAACATATATATTTATATAACTGATATTATGAGAGGTGATAAAATGAAATCATATAAATGCTCAGTTAAGACCAGAGGAGTCAGAAAAAGAGGAGACTGCTGAAAAATTGTAATGAATAGATAACAGTTACAAACATGGTAAATATTAATCCAAATATATAAGTAATCACTTTAAATGTGAGTAGGCTTAATACACTAATTAAAACACTGAAATTGTCAGAGTGGATTAAAAAAAAGTCCCAACCCAACTTGTCTACAAGAATCCAACTTTAAATATAAAAACACAGATAGATTAAAAGTAAAGGGGTGGAGAAAGACATACTAACATGCTAACATCAACCAAAAGGAAGTTGAGGGCTTCCCTGGTGGTGCAGTGGTTTGGAGTCTGCCTGCTGAAGAGGGGGGCACGAGTTCGTGCCCCAGTCCAGGAGGATCCCGTGTGCCGCGGAGTGGCTGGGCCCATGAGCCATGGCCATTGGGTCTGCGCGTCCGGAGCCTGTGCTCCGTGGTGGGAGAGGCCACAACAGTGAGAGGCCCGCATACCGCAAAAAAAAAAAAAAAAAAAAAAGGAAGTTGAAGTAACTATATTAAGTTTAGACAAAGAGACTTTAGGGTAAGACAAAACATCAAAGATAAAGCAGGCTATTGTTTTATCTTTGGTAAAGGGATCTATTCTCCAAGAATCCAAGACAATCCTTAACGTGCATGCACATAAAAACGCAGCATCAATATATTTGAGACAAAAACTGATAGAACTGCAAGGAGAAATAGACAAATCTGCTATTATGGTTGGAGACATCATCATGCCTCTCTTACTAATTGACAGAACCAGTGCATAAAATCAGCTAGCATGTAGTTGGAATGAACAGCACCATCATTCAACTGGATTCAACTGATATTTGTATAACATTATTATATCAAACAACAACAGAATATACATTCTCCTCAAATTGACATAGAATATTCACCAAGATAGACCACATTCTGGGTCATAAAGCACACGTTAACAAATTTAAAAGAAATAGAAATCATACAGTGTACTCTCACACCACAATTAAGTTAAACTAGAAATCAGTAACAAAAGGATAGCTGGAAAATTCCAAAATATTTGGAGATTAAATAACACATTATCTAAATAACACATGGGTCAAAGAGGAAATCTGATATGAAGAGAATTTTAAAAAATATTTTGAACTAAATGAAAATAAAAATATGACATCAAAATTCATGAGAGGCAGCAAAGTCATAGCATAGAACTGTGAGAATATATATATTTCTGTTGTTTAAGCCAGCCAGTCTATGGTATTTTGTTATGGCAGCCCTGGCAAAGTATCAATAATATGATATGCATATGGCAAATAAGCATATGAAAACATGCTCAACATTATATATTAGTAAGGAATTGCCAATTAAAACAACCACTATACACACATTAGAATGGCTAAGACCAAAAACATTGATAATACCTAATGTTGACAAGGATGTAGAGCAACAGGAGCTCTCATTGCTCATGAGAATGGAAAGTGGTACACCACTTAGGAAGACAGTTTGGTAGTTTCTCACAAATCCAAACTTAATCTTATCATGACCCAGCAATCACTTTCCTAAGTATCTACGCAATTGAGTTGAAAACTTATGTCCACCTTAAAACCTGCACACAAATGTTTACAGCAGCTTTATTCATAATTGCCAAAAATTGGAAGCAGTAAAAATGTCTTTCTTTTTAAAATTTATTTTTAAAGTTCATTTTTTCCAGCTTTATTGAGATATCATTGACATATAACATTATGTAAGTTTAAGGTTTACAATGTGTTGATTTGATACACTTAAATAGTGCAAAATGATTAGCACCACAGTATTGGCTAAGACCTCCATCATGTCACATAAGTACCATCTTCTATTTGGTGTGGTGAGAACATTTAAGACCTATTGTTTTAGCAACTTTTGAGTACATAATATAGTATTATTAACTAAAATCATCATGCTGTAAATTAGATCCTTAGGACTTATTCATCTTATATATGGAAATTAGTACCCTTTGATAAATATCTCCCCATTTCCTCCACCCTCCAGCCACTGGCTTCCACTTTACCTTCTGTTTCTATGATTTCAGCTGTTTTAGAGTCTGCATATAAGTGTTTGTATTATTTGTCTTTCTCTGTCTGACTTATTTCACTTAGCATAATGTCTTAAAGATTCATTCATGTTACTGCAAATGGCAAGATATTTTTCTTTTTCATGGCTGAATAATATTCCATTGTATATAAATGCCTTGCAATAGATGAATGTACAAACTTGGTACTTCCATACAATGAAATATTATTCAGTGCCAGGAAGAAACAAGCTATCAATCTACAAAAAGACATGGAGAAACCTTCCTTAAATGCATATTACTAAGTGAAAGAAGCCAATCTAGATAGAAGCCAAGTAGATGATTCCAATTACAAGACATTAAAAAAAGATAAAACTAAAAACCAGTAATTTCCAGGGATTCAGAGAGGTGGGAATGAATAGATGAATTACAGAAGCTTTTTGGTGTGATGAAGCTATTTTGTATAATATTGTAATGGTGAATATGAGACATTATGCATTTGTCAAAACTCATACAACTGTGGCTTCTCTGGTGGCGCAGTTGTTGGGAGTCTGCCTGCTGATCCAGGGGACGCGGGTTCGCGCCCCAGTCTGGGAGGATCCCGCATGCCGCGGAGCGGCTGGGCCCGTGAGTCATGGCCGCTGAGACTGCACGTCCGGAGCCTGTGCTCCGCAACGGGAGAGGCCACGACAGTGAGAGGCCCGTGTACCGCAAAGAAAAAACAAAAAACAAAAAACTCATACAACTTTACAGCACGAAAAGTGATTCTTAAAGTATGGACTTTAGTTAATAATAATGTATTGATATTGACATTGATTCATTAATTGTAACAAATGTACAACACTAATGCAAGATGTTAAGAATAGATGAAATTGTGTGTCCAAGGTAAAGGGTATAGGGGAGCTCTCTGTATGATCTGCTCAATTCTGTGTCTAAAACTGCTCTAAAAAATAAAGTCTATAAATTTAAAAATACTTATATTGACATATGTCAGGGCCAGATATAGCACCAATTTACTTTATCTAGCAAGCTTAAGAAACCAAAAAATGTATCACACAGAGGAAAATTATATTTTTCACCTCTTTCTTCCTTTAGGGAGGAGGTCTGGGGTTGACGAATTCTTTTTTGAAGTATGGGGCGGGAAGCAAGCATTCTCGATGACCAAGAATGTCTTCCCTGGTGGACCAGTGGTTAAGACTCTATGCTCCCACTGCAGGAGGCAAGGGTCCGATCCCTGGTCAGGGAACTAAGATCCTGCATGTCTCATGGCCAAAAAGAAAAAAAGTCTTCTGCATATTAAATATTTCCCTCTACCACATCTAGTCTATTAGCTTTTCTTTTATATAGACTTTATTTTTTTAAAGTGTTTATATGTTCCCAGAAAAAATTGAGTGGAAAGTACACTGAGTTCCCATATATCCCTTCCTCCTGCACATGCACAGTCCCCCCCACCAACATTCACCTCCACAGTGGTACATTTGTTACAGTTAGTGAACCTGCGTTGACATATTATCATCACCTTAAGTCCATAGTTTACATTAGGGTTGGTGCTGTACATTCTATAGGTCTTGACAAACAATTGATGACATTTATCCTCCATTATAGTGTATAAAATAATTTTACTGCCCTAAAAATCCCCTGTGCTCTTCCTATTCATCCTTCTCTCTCCCCAAACCCTGGCAACCAGTGACCTTTTTACTATCTCCATAGTTTGCCTTTTCTCAGAAGGTCATATGGTGAAATCATATAATATGTAGCTTTTTCATATTGGCTTATTTCACTTAATAATATTCATTTAAACTTCCTCCATTTTTTTTGTGGTTTCATAGCTAATTTCTTTTTAGTACTGAGTAATATTCCACTGCTTGGAGGTGTCACAGTTTATTTATCTCTTCACCTACTAAAGGACATGTTGCTTCAAAGTTTTGGCAATTATGAATAAAGTTGTTATTTGTGTGCAGGTTTTTGTGTGAACATAAGTTTTCAACTCATCTGGGTAACTACGAAGGAATATGAGTGCTGGATCATATGGGAAGAGTATGTTTAGTTTTGTAAGAAACTGCAAAACTCTCTTCCAAATTGGTTATACCATTCTGCATTCCCACCAACAATGAATGAGAGTTCTTGTTGATCTACCTCCTTGTCAAAATTTGATGTTGTCAGTGTTTTGTATTTTATCCACTTTAGTGTCTGTGTAGTGGTTTCTTACTGTTTTAATTAGCAGTTTCCTAATGATATAGTTCATTTTAATATGCTTATTTTTCTTTTGAATATATTTGGTGAGGTGTCTGTTCAGATTGTTTACCCACTTTGGGTAACAGTCCTTTATCAGATATTTCTTTTGCAAATATTTTCTACCAGTCTGTGGCCTGTCTTTTCATTCTCTTGTCAGTATCTTTCAGAGAGCAGCAGTTTTTAATTTTAATGAAGTTCAACTCATGAATTATTTTCTTCATGGATTTTACCTTTGGTGTTGTATCTAAAAAGTCACCACCCAACCCAAGGTCATCTTGTAACAGAGCAGGACCTTATGTGGCCTTCCCAGGACAGAATCCCTCCCCCCACCAGGCAGCGTTCTGCCTGCCTCTTGTTTGTTTATACTTTAGCCAAAGTATAAATTTAATAAGAGAAATGAGAAAATACAGAAGCAAAGGAAAATAGTCAAATGAGACAAAATAATAATAGTTTAGTCATTAAACAGAGTCAAGGACTTTTAGTTACTCTTCAAGGGCTATAGATAATATTCTGAGCCATAACCTTTGAGCTGTTATGCAGATACTGAAACCCCCAACAGGTGGAAGAAGTTAACTACAAACTGTAGCCATGACATAATTTTGAGAATTGGCCTCAAGAAAATGGTAACAAATGACCCTGGAACTGAAGATTAAGTGTACTTAAAACAATCAAGATGACACTAATCAGACCAATGCATGACTAATTTCAAGAGCACTATAAGAGCTGACTGTGCTGTTCTGCATGCAGCCCCCTCCCTTTGCCTATACACCTGTGAAACTCCCATTTAAAAGCTCTTGCCCACTGATCAGCAGGGGGGAATTTGTTCTGTGAGACCCGAGTCCACCTTCTCCTCTGGTTGCTCATTTCCTAAATAAAGCAACATTTCCTTTCCTAGCAACACTTGTCTCTTGAGTATTGGCTTTTGAGTGATGAGCAGCTGAACCTGAGTTTGGTAACAATCTCCTAAGTTATCTTCAAGGAGGTTTTTCTTTTTAAAATTTTTATTGGGGTATAGTTGATTTACGATGTTGTGTTAGTTTCAGGTGTACAGCAAAGTGATTCTGTTATACATATACATATATCCACTCTTTTTTAGATTCTTGTCTCATATAGGCCATTACAGAGTATTGAGTAGAGTTCCCTGTGTTATACAGTAGGTACTTATTATTTATCTATTTTATATATAGTAGTGTGTATGTGTCCATCCCAATCTTCCAATTTATCCCTCCCTACTTTACCCCCTGGTAACCATAAGTTTATTTTCTACATTTGAGACTCTATTTCTGTTTCATAGATATGTTCATTTGTAGCATTTTTTTAGTGATATCATATGATATCTGTCTTTCTCTGTCTGACTTACTTCACTCAGTATGACAGTCTCTAGGTCTATCCATGCTGCTGCAAATGGCATTATTATATTCTTTTTTATGGCTGAGTAATATTCCATTGTATATATGTACCACATCTTCTTTATCCATTCCTCTATTAATGGACATTTAGGTTGCTTCCATGTCCTGGCTATTGTAAATAGTGCTGCAATGAACATTGGGGGGCATGTATCTTTTTGAATTATGGTTTTCTTCAGATTTATGTCCAAGAGTGGGATTGCCAGATCATATGGTAGCTCTATTTTTTGTTTTTAAGGGACCGCCATACTGTCCTCCATAGTTTACATTCCCACCAACAGTGTAGGAGGGTTGCCTTTTCTCCACACCCTGTCCAGCATTTATTGTTTGTAGATTTTTTAATGATTTCCATTCTGACAGGTGTGAGGTGATACCTCATTGTAGTTTTGATTTGCATTTCTCTAATAATTAGTGATGTTGAGCATCTTTTCATGTGCTTATTGGCCATCTGTATGTCTTCTTTGGAGAAATGTCTATTTAGGTCTTCCTCCCATTTTTTTGATTGGGTTGTTTGTTTTTTTGATATTGAGCTGCATGAACTGTTTGCATATTTAGGAGATTAATCCCTTGTCTGTTGCTTCATTTGCAAATACTTTCTCCCATTCTGAGAGTTGTCTTTTCATCTTTTTTATGGTTTCCTTTGCTGTGCAAAAGCTTTTAAGTTTAATTTGGTCCCATTTGTTTATTTTTATTTTTATTACTCTCAGAGGTGGATCGAAAAAGATCTTGCTGTGATTTATGTCAAAGAGTGTTCTGCTGGGCTTCCCTGGTGGCTCAGTCGTTGAGAGTCCGCCTGCCGATGCAGGGGACGCGGGTTCGTGCCCCGGTCCGGGAAGATCCCACGTGCCACGGAGCGGCTGTGCCCGTGAGCCATGGCCGCTGAGCCTGCACATCCAGAGCCTGTGCTCCGCAACAGGAGAGGCCACAGCAGTGAGAGGCCTGCGTACCGCAAAAAAAAAAAAAAAAAAAAAGAGTGTTCTGCCTATGTTTTCCTCTAAGAATTTTATAGTATCCGGCCTCACATTTAGGTCTTTAATCCATTTTGAGTTTATTTTTGTGATGGTGTTAGGATGTGTTCTAATTTTATTCTTTTACAAGTAGCTGTCCAGTTTATCCAGCAATACTTATTGAAGAGACTGTCTTTTCTCTTCAAGGAGTTTTATAGTTTTGCAACTTACAGTTAGGTAAAGAATCCATTTTGAAATGATTTTTGTAAAGTGTATGTTGTCAGTGCCTCAGCAAGGACAGATGTGAGCAAGTCATTTATGTGCCCGAGACTCTAGGAGGACGTATTTCAAAAGGTTTAGAGAAAAGAGGGACACAAACCCATGGCAGTAAGCTGCCCAAAGAGAGGGAAGCAGTCCACCTTTTAATTCCAATTCAACGAAGAGGAGAAAAATAGAAGCACCTAAAGAAACTGAGTATCATGTACTGAGCTCCATGGTGAACTGAGTTTTGGGTTTTTTTTTTTAAAAAAATGTTTCTTAGACTAGTAACTACCAAAGTGTATGGCCTCATAACTAATACCTTTTGTAAAGTATTTCCAGGTATCCTTGTAGACAAGGTAGAGATAGAGGGCATGTGGAAGACAGGATAACAGACATTTGTTGACTGCTGGTTAGTGATGATACTCCAGGGTCCAGGTCACTTGATGGAGATCTGTCTTGGGGGTGGGTCGCTGTGGAGGGCTTTGTCCTGTCCTGATCAATATTTTTATCCATTATTTAGAAACACCGACATTAAGCACCTCAAATTTGTGGGTGAGTGTGATAGATGAAACAAGATTAGAAAATATTGATAATTGTTGAAGGTGGAACATGGGTATATGAGGGACTTATTACACTATTCCATCCTTTTGCTTATTTGAAATGTCTATAATAACTAAAAAAAATCCATCTAGAGGGAGAAAGAAAAGAATTATTACTGTTATTTGACCTATTAACAGGTTTTTATATTTTCAAATGAAACATTCTGTAAATGTTATTTGTAAGTGTTTCTTATCTGTGAAATCTAGTTCCTAAACAATCTCATATTAGGATCAGGCCTGAGAGAACAAGTAAGGAAACCAATAAAGACTGAATATTTGGAAAAGTCTGGAATAGGGAGAGCTAAGAACTAGTAACTCCTCTGAAAATGGAAATGTCCTCTTTCCTTCTGAAGACACACAATTTGTCATGACTATTAAACTACACTAGTGAGTTAAATTCAGTTCACAGAGAAATAGGACATTCTAGAATATCCTCAAATAAATATGGAAGGACTTAATTGCAATGGAAACCAACAGCAAAATCATAAGAAGCATATAGCCAAGAGGAAATCACATACAGTTAAATGACTAGGAAAACACATTTGCTTAAATGGCAATGTAATTTGGAGTGGTGTCTTAAGTATTCTACTGTGAAATTTCAATTAGGAGCCAAGTGCTGTGAAATGGGCTGTGCCGAAGGACTTTGGCCAGCCATTAGACATGCACTACGATACTCCAAGTATGATATCGACAGAAAGAGTTCAGGATGAAAATTGATATTTGTTTGGCTTAGAGGCTAAACGTTTTGTTGCTTTCAGAGGCACAAGTTTTCTATCACGAGGGAGGAGATTGGTGCACCTGTTTATAAACACAGTGTATGAAATGTACAGAATATTGTGTAAAGTGTCAGACTGGAAGTGAAACAAAAAGTGGGAGAGTGGGAAAGACTTGACACACCTGAGTTCCTTTAATGGAAGGAAAAGAAAAAGGCTTCATTATAGTCCCTTAGGCGGGTTTATCATTTGAAACACAAGTGCTGGGAGTGCAGAGTTAAGGCATGTTGGAAAGCTCTTGTTTTACCGTAGGTAGCAGAACTCCTAGAAGTAGCCACTCTGGGGACTGATTGTGACAAGAATGTGGCTCCATTAGAAGCTTCTTTGGCTCTGTCTGTCTCCTGGAGTGTGGGAGGGAAAAGAGTGGTTTTGTTTCAAGAGTGTTCTTAGAGTTGGTGAATTTAGTCAAGATTGTGGATCTGTCCCTCTGCTTTGGGATCCCAAGATGGGATTACCTGATAAGAGCAAACTTTTCCAGCTAATGTTGAGACCACCACTGCCATCTTGCTGGGGAAATCATGGAAGGCTGTCAACTACCACCAAGATAGTCTTCCATCCATAGCCTGGAACCTAGCTTAAGTCTGCCCTCAGGGTCCATGCAAACAACAAGCGTAGCCACCATCTTTTGCCAGGCATTAGAGGGTGTTGATTAAACAAAGATTATGAACATATTTCTAGCCTCATAAGGAAAGAGCATGGTGTGGAAGGAAATATGGGACTTGGAATCTGAGTTATCTGAGTTAAAATCCAATTCTGTGGCTCAAGAGCTGTGTGAGCTTACGTTGACTTAATTGTGTCTTAATGTGCTCAGCCTGCTATAACAGAATGCCATTGACTGGGTGGCTTAAACAACATTAATTTCTCACCATTCTGGAGCCTGGAAGTCTGGGATCAAGGTGCTGGCCGATTCAGTTCCTGGTGAAGGCTCTCTTGCAGACGGTTTGCCTTCTTACTCTATCCTCAAGTGGTGGAGAAAGAAAGGGCTCTGGCCTCTTTCTCTTTTCATCAGGGCACTAATCCCATCATGGGTACACCACCCTCATGACCTAATTACCTCCTAAAGGCCCCACCTCCAAATACATCACATTGGGGGTTTGACTTCAACATAAGAATTTGGGGCCAAACATTCAGTCTATAACAATCACTTTTACCTTCAGGTTTGTAATGGGAAAAATAAGAACTACCTCATTAAATTTGATGGAAATTAAATTCAGTAATAAATATTAAGTCCCTTCTAAGAGAATACTTAATAAGAAGATAGATACTACACAATTAGGAAACCACAATGCCATGTAATATATGATAGCAACTTAAATAAGGTGCAGTGGGAGTGAGGGTAGCAGCAATTTTCCAGGCAAGATATCTGAGCATTTGCTTCACGGGGGCTGAGGCGGGGAAGAAGTGAGGCAGCATGAGTGGGTCTGTAGGAGTGCCAACTGAAACCGAATATCACAATATTGTGATTGTCAACAAGCTGTGTGGCCTCAGCTGTGTCCTTTGTAAATCCTCACACAATATCAGTTAAGAGTTTTAAAATATTTTACCTAATTTTTAATAGTGGTACACTGATATGGTTCATGTATAAAGAGTATGAAAAGGTGGTCTGTGAAATTTCCCTTTGACTGTCCCCATCTGCCCAGGTCCTATTTCCAGGCTCCACTCATTGTATCCTTCCAGAGATGCTGGTTTTATTTCATTTTCTTTGTTCGTGTTTGTTTTTGCATTTACAAACCACATATTCTTTTTTCTCTCCCTTTCTAATTTAAACCAAATGGCTGTGTAGAGCATGCACTCTTCTACAACTTGCTTTTTTCACTTAACATATTTTATGAGAATATTATAAATTGTCAAAAGCTGGTCTCAGAAACCCCTCTCTAAAGACTGAGTTATGAAGTTATCTAAGAGTTCTGGTCATAAGCTGGTTTCTTGTCACAGAGCTCCAGGATGCATTCCATCTTCAACTTGGATACCTTCAGTCACCACTCATTTGATGTGGGACATCGCCCTCATGCCATGGATGGTTCTCCAGACACCCACTGTCTGTCCCCCACCCCTCCAGCTCCAGGGACCATCTCTGCGCCCCAGTGCAGCCTGGGTGGGCTATACCTGGTCATTCCTTATGCCAGCCCCCCACTTTGAAGAGCACGGCCACATGTGTGTATGCTTGAGGGCTTTTAGTCAGTCTATTAGAGAACAACTGCCTTCCAGAGTGATCTAAAACAGATCACTACAATAGTACACAATGACTTCTCAGGTCTCCCCAAATGGATTACTCAGCCAGACTCTATATTGACCTGTAGCCACCAAGTTAGGGAGACATTCAATATGGCCAGAGACTGGCTTTATCTTTCATCTTTCTTAGTTAATGCATTTGCTGCTTAGTTATCTATAGGAAAAGCTTCTGCATGATAGATAATTTAAAAATACATTGTCTAATATACGGATTACTATATATACAATAGATACACAATAAGGACCTACTGTATAGCACAGGGTACTATATTCAATATCTTGTAATAGCCTATAATGGAAAAGAATCTAAAAAAGAATATATATATGTATATATATATATATATGTATATGTATAACTGAATCACTTTGCTGTACACCTGAAACTAACACATTGTTAATCAACTATACTTCAATAAAAAAATAGAGATTTTAAAATAAATTTTAATATAAAAATTAAATAATACATTACTATTAAAAAAATACATTGTGTACCCAAACCTCTGTCCCCAGACTTGGATCCCTCTTTCTGCAGGAGCATCATGACCAATGACAAGATGTTGAGTTAATTGTTGTGTCCACTTCAGTGTCTGTCCAGGATTTACACAGGCTGGATGCTCAATATATGCTTTTTGAATGAATGAATGAGTGAATGTACCCCGCCTGCCACCATGGAGACAGAGGTTAGAGTAAAGGTGAAGCACTCCCTGTCTGCCCTGAGTCAGGAGGCAAATATGACCCCCAGGATTTAGCACAAGCTAAAAGGATGGTCTTTCTATACCTTCGAACATGAAGAAGCAAAACTTTATTTTCCTACCATCTTGTTTCATAAAACAAATAACATTTCTTATTGCAGATGGTATGGAGTTGTTGTCATGTTCTGGGAGATTAACTTGTTTTCACAAAGTGGAAGACAGACAAAGGAAGGAAAATCTTAAAAGCAAATGCTAAAGATCACACAGGCAAGCTGTAGTCTTTGATACAAATAAATAGTCACAGAGACCATAAACACATCCCAGCCTTGAAAAACCATTAGGGAAGCATTGCCTATGGCAACCAGAAGACCCTGCTCTTTCATAACTGGACCTTTTATGACACGTTTCCATGGCGACTGAAACTGTGCCATCTCAACACACCGTCTTTCACAGGAGAAGCTGATGAGCAAAATCTGCCAGGGGATTAGTGCAGGAAAAAAAAAGTTCCTTCTTCTCTTTCCTTCCTTTCTCTCAAACCTCAATTTACTCAGAGGGGGAAATGGGAATAAGTTGAAGTGGAAACATCCCGTGAATTTCAAATCATATTCTACTGAGATTTTTATGTATTTTTTGAATTGAAAGTTCTATCTCTGCAATTCATTACAATTGCTCAATGGGTTTCTGAGAGAGACAATGGCTTCTGAGGAAGACAAATTCAGTCCAGCTTGTGGCTGCAGAAGGAGGTTGTGAGCAAGGCTGACTGTGCTGGTTCACGCCTGTTTCTTCATCCGGGGGTGGGGGTGGTGTGCTTTCACATCATTGTTGACACCTGACATTTTGGAGGGCTGTGTTCTGCTTTTTAATCTTGAGGGAAAGATAAAGCCCTGTTCTAATATCATATGGATGTGCTTAAATTGTAACTGAATATTTAAACCATATACTTGTGTGATTCACAATAAATGCCTTCTGTTTAAGCAATAATGACCACCAGGGGCGCCAGGGGCCAAGGCAGTGTCCTAAGTACTGCACCCACATTGTGCGTCACGAAATCCTCACAAAAACCCTGAGACACCCCTCAGATAAATGTAAGACTATGCCTGATGAATAGATGAGGCATTACGTTTGGGAACCTGGTAAAGGTCACTTAGAAAGACTCTGATTCTGTTCTCTCCTGAGACAGACCACCTCCTTCATCATCACTATACTTTGAAACACCATCCTGCAAAAGTCAGGAGAGAATGTGTGGCATGGAAATGTGTTCAGGGGCCTAAATCCCAAGAGGTCCTCTCCCACTAACCACAAAGTGGCTTCTGTAATCTCCAGGTCGGATGGATGCTTCCTTCTTGGGTGCCACATCAGGCAATGGTGTCATCAAAGTGTGTCTTGGACCTTGGTGCACAGGTTCTCAGAAGGACTAGAAGGATCACCTTGTAGTCCTAAAATACAGTTAGTTGCACACTCATAGCACGTAGCTGAGGAAAGAGAAATAGTTGGTCACAAGGCCTGAGTGTCTTCTTCCAGCTTTCAAAACTCTCAGGAATTGATGGAAAGTTAGAGACACAAGGTCAGTTTTCAAGCATGGACTTAAAGCCATCAATCATTTCAGCTTTCCTTTTCTTTTGGACCTTAGACTCCCATGGCCTGGGAACATCTGGGTCATTGGGCAGGTATTACAAGGACCATGGAGTCACTTAATGCAGAGGGAAACCAAGAATGGGTGGCCCCTGGGGAACTTTGGCTTCCAGAATCTCTATCACTGAAGAACAGGATCATCCACTTAGCCACTCAACTCCTACATTTGTTTCATTTGCATTTATTTTGTCTTCCCAACCAGACAGAATGGTCAGCCACACGGAACCCCTTCCTCCCACCCACTCATGCCTGGGTCCTAGCCCGAGGCTGAGCGTCTGCTTCAGCTCTCTACCTGTGTTTTGGTTGCTTGAGAGGGGAAATTTGCACAATGGACTGTTCCAACGTCCTGGAAATATCCGGTGAGAAATGTGCTCCTTTGCTCAGTGAAGTAGAGCACAATGCTTGAGGGCTGGCTTAGACAAGCCCCATGAAAGAGGCACTTTGTCTTATAACTATAGAAACAGAACATTTGGGAGCTAGAAGTGGCTTCCAAAATCATTTAGGCAAACTCTGTAATTTTGCCAATAAGTTCACAGAACCAGAAAGCTTTGTGGATCTGTCCGAAGTTGCACAGCTGGCTCGTGGTCTGTGGGTGTCTTACAAACACTGTGCTGCTTCTACCAGTGTATGGGAGTGACAGCTGGGCTACACGACCGCTGCTGCTGACACCTGTCTGCAGTGGCCACAGGAACCAGTCCACCGCCTGCCTTGCGCCCACATCCATGGTAGCATAAATTTCCTGGGTTTTCAAGTTCTGCCCTTTATAAGGCCTGCGTGTGAATAGTTTAAGCGATATACAGTCAATTCTCATTGTTTGAGGCTGTTCCATTCTATAAAGTTACTGAATTAGCCACTTCTGAACATCATCACTCCCGGGGAAATAAAGGGCTGGGTTCCCGGGAGCATCTGGCCACCACATTTTCATCAACTGACCAATACAGAGCCTTGTTTTATGTGTTTTTCTGTTGAAAGACACCTCACTGAACATATATTGTTGATTCATTAATGGTGAACTCACGGCCCACAGTCCTGAAGCTCAGGCCGGAATGGAGCACATCTGACATGTAATTTCTCTGTCATCACAGCCTTCTCGCGCTTGGGGATGCTGGGCAACACTTTGGCACTATGCTTGGGGCCATTTTAAACATTGAAGTTACTGAAAAAAAGCACAAGATGTGAAAAACGTAGCACTAAGTAGACCACAAATAGTACACACGCTCACAACGTGAGCTGCAACAGGAAGGCAGAGGCTGCCTTGCCCCATGTCAGCGGGGAAGGTGTGCATCAGCTGACTCACATCTCTCGCTGCTCCGCACACATCTGTGATTGGTTATGAAAATGACTTGAGTACTGACTTTTGGATGACAAATGAAATTTAGGGAGTAGGTGAACTTGCAAATACGAAATCTGTGAATGATAAGGATGGACTGTATAGGCTTAACGTTTACTGGTACAGTAGGACTTTAATTTTTTTTAGAAAACCTCTTATTTAATAATAAAAGAAACTTTGATCAATTCTTTTGCTCATTAATGAAGTAGAACTGCCATATGTTCATCAATTAAAATTAACTCACCATAAGTGCCAAGATAAAGTGAGTGTTTATTTTGTGCCTGGTGCTTAGCTTGGTGCAGAGGGAATAAAGGTCCAGTACCCAATATCTTTTCTCCAGGAGTTCACACTCTGTTTGGGGAAGCACATGCAGGCAGCGTGACAGATATGAGGACAGGAGAACGTTGATTTATTCTTTAGGGACAAAGAAAGGTGTCCCAATCTGGGGAAGATCACCCCTGAGCTGAGTCTTGAAAGACATAGGTGCACTGGGGGTTGGTAAAGACTGCAATACCAGGGAAGATCCAGGTACCCAGAACTGTCCTTCCACAGTGATGCTGGCCTGGAAGGTGGGGCAGGTCTGGGAAAGTCTTCTGTGGAATTCTAAACTTGGACTTTTGGTTACACAGGAAACACTGGTAGTTATTATTTAAACAATGTCTTCGAGATATAGGTATAGGTGTAGGAGAAACAATCTGTTTTGAATTCCAAATCAGAGAATTCCAATTCTCTGATTGCGGGTTGAAAAAGGATAGTAAGTAGAAGGGAATAAAGATGAAAGACGGCCTAAATGAAGAGATGCTTGTTCACTAGTTTGTATCATAGTTCACTTCTTTGCTCTTCATTCATTAGGTTATTCAACTAAAATGTATTTTTTCAGGGTGTTAGTAACGTTCCAGGCTCTGGGGATTCAGCGACAAAATAGACAGAATGCACTGTCTCTGAGGAGCTTATATTCTAGAGAGAGGGATGATAAAACCAGGAAATGCTGACTTAGTGTCCCTGTGTGGTGTTCTGGGCCCTGCATGTGGCATCCTTGAAAGAACCCTTCCGATAGGGATATTATGATTCCCATCTCCTTGGTGGGAGAGCCACAGTGCAGGGAGGCCAAGGTAGTAAAGCTGGACTTGAGACCTGTGACCTTACCCCAAAGCCCACGCTAGGTGGCCGGGGGTGCCGCTGGCACAGGAGGGCAAAGAAAGACTGGCAGGCAGAGAGGCCAGCTGGTGACCACATCAAAGGAGCTGCAGAATGAGAAGGGCAAGCGGAACAGCAGGAATCTGCATTAAAGACGCCTCAGCTCTGCCCGCTTCCCCACCAGCCCCACTGTGTCCGGAGCACATCCAGCTCCTCGGGAGATTGTAGGTCCTGAGCTCTCCACGTGCGCCACCTGGGAAGACTGGTGTTTTGGGTCTGCAGAGGGGGAGTCTGGGTGTTGGAAAAACTCCCCAGGTTGTCCTAATGGGAAGACAAGATTGAGGAATCAAGTCCACCGTGTTTCCAGACCCAATGCCTGGAGTCAGTTCATTGCAGGAAGCCTGGAGCAGGCAGCCAGATGGTGACCTGTGTCCATGTGTGTGACATTACAAACTGAAATGAGATCCCTGGATGTCTGATACCATTCCCTAGATTTGATGGTGCCCTGGAGTTTTCAAATACAGTTTCCAAGAGGAAGAGGAAAGTTGCATCTTTTGACCCCACAAAGACTTCACTGGTTCAGGACTTATGGCCCGCACAGCCGTGTCTTCTGCTCTTTGAGCACTCTGGGGCTCACACAGGCGACAGGTCAGCCAGCCCTGCCACCAGTCATCACTGCACCGCTCACGTCATCATTCCTGCCAGCTTTGTGTGGGCTCCATAAATCACTGAGTAGTGTACATTGCAAAATCTGCCTGTAGCTTCTGTGAGGAGAAATCACCCACCAATGTGGATTTCCATGGAAACCAAACACAAAATACAGCAGAAAGGAAAGGACGCAGAAATGAGACCCTGAGGCTTAGTTTTCACCAGCATCACAGTTTCTCATTATCGCCCCTCCCCCATTTCTTTTCGTGTCTGCACTTTTAGACCAGGGTGGGTTCTCCCCTTTTTTCCTGTTGGGGTTCTAGGAGTTCAATTTATTCAGTCTGGAAAAAGATGATTTATTTAGAGTGCTTATCTTTGTGAAAATATATTATACAGAAAGTGGTGGATATTTTCTCATTATTACTAAAGAAAGACAAAAAAAGGAAACTTTAACCCAGTAGAAGGAATATAGATAACCTTTAAGGAAGTACTTCCCGGTTCATATGGTTATAAGATAGAGATTGTAGGGATAACTGAGAATGTTGCGTCTGGGAACTCCTTTAATTGTGAGATAGCGTGTTGGTTTGCTAGGGCTGCTATAACAAAGTACCACAAACTGGGTGCCTTGAACAACAGACATTTACATTCCTGCAGTTCTAGAGGCTGGATTTCTGAGATCAAGGTGTCGGCAGGTTTGATTTCTTCTGAGACCTCTCTCCTTGACTGGCAGACGGCTACCTTCTCCTCTGTCCTCATGTGGTCTTTTCTCTGTGTGTGTGCATGTTGTGTCCAAATTTTCTCTTTTTGTAAGGACACCAGCTCACCCTAACAGCCTCATTTTAACTTAATTACCTCTTTAAAGGCCCAATCTCCAAACAGTCACATTTTGAGGTCCTGAGGGTTAGGAATTCAACATACGAAGTTTGAGGGAAAACAATTCAGCCCATAACAGATAGATTCACTTAGAAAACATGATTTAGAACCTAGCACTTGAGAGCTGGAGGAAATCTTTCTTAGAAATCTGGCCTTAAACTTGATTCCACAGACAGATCCCTGAGGCCCAGGGCCAGTGACTCAATGCAGCCCACCCAATGGGAAGGGGTGACCGAGAGCTCTACAGAGACCCTCTCTCAGCCCTGTTAGTGCATGCTTTAGACTGTGTGGAACTCTCCAGGAAAACCTGCTTACATCAGTGCAAGATTAATGCTGTTCTGTGCCTTTGTGAGTGAATGATCATGTAGCCTTCTCAGAGTGAGGTGGGGTGGCATGATTCCATGTAGATCTTGATTCTACACAGGTTGTGCTTCTCCAAATCATCTTTGGAACAACACCCCCAAAATCCTGCTGACTGTGATCTGGTAAAGGTAATTCCTGAGACCTCTCTGCCTTGCCCCATCCTCTAGGGGCTTGAAGTGATAAAGGAGGGGACCTAGGCTTCTTCCAGTTTGGCACCAGCTGCAAAAGCCTGCACTTGCTGAGAAATTGGAATGGTGGCCCTTTAATGCTAGTATGCAAAAGAGCCACTGCAAGTTTCATTGAAAATGCAGTCCTGTTCAAGGGCTTTTTGTGCAATCTGTGTTGTGTTCAGGACTATCTCATTCTAACAAGCACCCGGGGTTAAATCTGAATCAGATTATCCTGTGACCACATTTGGAAGAACAATGGTTAAGATCCTTGCTACTCAGAGTGTGGTTCACGGACAAACAGGTGTAGCATCACCTGGAAGTTGTGAGAAATTCAGAATCTTAGACTCATCCCACATTGACTGAATGAGAATTTGAATCCTCCTTCGAGTCTGAGAAGCTCTGCTTTATTGTGTCTTACAGGTTCCCCGAAGCCCCTGACGGTGAAGGTGGGATTGCCCAAATCATTACTTAACAGGATGTTTCAAAAATGCCCAAACGCTTCAGGAATCATCATTAGCCACCCAGAGAAAGTTACTGTGAAGGGTCAGAGATTTCATACAACTTTCAAGCTAATAAGTCAGCCTGCCAACACTTTCTAGATGCTGGCAGAAGATGCAAGACTCCTGGGTCAGAGACAAAGGACTTGGTTGTGGCACAGGAGGCAGCATGAACTATGGGTGCATTTCAGTTCCCCTTGCGGTCCATGTCCCATGAGGGGCACATGTGGACAGTGAGTTTGTTATCATAGCCGAGGAACTCTGAGATTCAGAACCCCAACCCACGCCACTGAAGAAGGTGCTACCCTTATTATCCTGGTCAGGAGATAAATCTACTCTCTGCCCCAGAGGGAGACACTATCTCTATCTTCCAAGCCGTTTGCTATACAAATATCCTTGAGATGATAGTCTGGAACAAAATTGATGATGAGGTGCAGAAAAACTAAAGAGAATTGTCTCTCAATGGTTACTCTCTTGAAAGTCCCCTTGTTCATTTGGAATCTCTCTCAATATCCTTTCCTGCAGAGAAACCCAGGGCTGTCGAGGTGTATAGTCAACACATAGAGAATTAATGGGTAGGACTTACTTCAGGCCTGTTCCGAGCCGTAAGGAAGCTTTGGAGCTAGGCGCTGCGTATATCTGAAGGTTGTAATTCCCTTCTTTACATTCTACAACAGAGATCTGTCGGGATCTGTTTTTATGGAAATGTAGTGAGTGGGTCAAAACTCTGTTCAGATTCCTTCTGTCAGCTTAATCATATGATGTATTCTTTAAAAGAATACAAATTATAATAGTAATAATAGATGATAATAAGTTTCTATTTTTTAATATTTTACATTTATTAATGCACTTTCATATTCATTATCTAATTTAATTCTAAAAACATGATTGCTTCTTTTTCCATATGAATACTCTCAGGGAGATTAAGTAACTTGTTCAAAGTCACAGTTAATCAGGGGAGGCAGATCTCAAATCCAGGGTCTGTGACTTTCTAGTAGAGAAATTTTAGCTGACACATTTATTCAGTCAAGGAAAAAGAAATGGAACCAGCTTTATGCTTACAAATAAAAATCAATACCACTAATTCTACCAGAAAAGGGAATAACCAAAAGGCACAGATGAATTAATTTTTTCCCCTTCTACAGCCATTTTGTGGACACTTAGCACTTTCCAGGGAATGCATTTTTTGCACATGCAGGATTATTAACAAAATTTAGCTTCTTCTCATGGCATCTGCTCCCCTGGAATAAGGAATCTTGACGGAAATAGAATCTAGGAGAGTGTTGTTGGTTAAACCTGAGTCTAAATCCATTCAAAGAATGTTTTTAAAATATTATAAAAGAGCCTATTGTGGTATCACATTAACTACCACACAGTTTATGGAAGCTTTTATCTAATAAATCACACTAACTAATCAATTAAATCACATTCGGTAGCAGACTTAAAGGGGTTTTGTAATATCCCACGTAGTATATTTAGGAGAGTTTTAATGCCAAATTTTTAATGCCTTTTATTTTGTCTATCTTCTCTATTTTTAGTTTACTTATTATTTTTTCAACCTTAATGCTGCCTCTCTCCCATCCTTTTATCATAGCACAGGGACAGCCTTGTCCTATGGTATTCTCCCTTTGTAGACATTTTCCTATCTCTATGTCTACCTATCTATCATCTATCTATCTATCTATCTATCTAATTTATCTATTTATCCCCCCTCCTTCTCTCTCATCCCTTGAAAGGCAACACAATAAGTGCCAGCAAAGCAGTTACTGTCCCCCCCCCCACAATTTTCCAGTCCTTGGTGTGTGCACATTGCCTCTTATTTATTTATTTGAAGCATAGTTGATTTACAATGTTGTGTTAATTTTTGCTGTACAGCAAAGTGATTCACTTATATATACATTATTTTTTAATATTCTTTTCCATTATGGTTTATCACAGGATATTGAATAGAGTTCCCTGGGCTATACAGTAGGACCTTGTTGTTTATCCATCCTATATATAATAGTTTGCATCTGCTCACCCCAAACTCCCAATCCATCCCTCCCCTCCCCTCTCTCCCCCCTGGGAACCACAATTCTGTTCTCTATGTCCGTAAGTCTGTTTCTGCTTCGTAGATAAGTTCATTTATGTCATAATTTAGATTCTTCGTAAAAGTGATATCATATGATATTTGTCTTTCTCTGTCTGGCTTACTTCACTTAGTATGTTAATCTCTGGTCCATCCATGTTGCTGCAAATGGCATTATTTCATTCTTTTTTATGTCTGAGTAATATTCCATTGTATATATGTACTACATCTCTTTTATCCATTCATCTGTTGATGGACATTTACGTTATTTCCATGTTTTGGTTATTGTGAGTAGCACACACAGCCTCTTGATACAGCTCCTGGACAACGGCATGACCCATCTCTAATGTTAAAATAATTGGGAGAGAGAAAACAAATGGTGGGCTTTAAAAAAAAATAACTTCCTGTCTATAGGTAACTGGATTCAATTCAAAAGACTGATGTCTTTTTCTTAACATTTTTTCAACTATATTTTCAAGTAATACAACTGCTTGGAAAATCCTGGGGCCAACGAATATAGAATCAGTGCTGCTGGCTTGAGATTTAGAACTGCATCAGGTGGAGGCCAGCCTGGTGAGGGTGCCTTTGCCATGTAGTGAAGGAGGGAAGACTAAAAGACAAACAGGCAGCAGTTTGATTTATGGCTGTGCCCACTGTCCTGTGCCACTGCCACAAAGCTTTGACCTGTGTGGGTGGGGAAGGGAGGAATCCTTGGGATTCCATGACAAGGAAGTAGAAGAAAGGACACAGGAGAGGCAGCCGTGTGTGTGGATGGTACTTCGGTCTAACAGGTTTCCTTCAAGCCTGCCACTGGGCATCAGAGGTGCAGGCAGCAGGGCCTGGATGCTGGGGTGATGTGTGTGTATGTGTATGTGTATGTGTGTGTGTGTGTGTGTGTGTGTGTGTGTGTGTGTGGCACCAGTGCACCAGAGGCACCAGTGCATAGAGGACAACAAAGGCAGGCCCACCAAGCCTCCTTTCTGTGATTCAGGTTCACATGCAACACACCAGACTCCAGGTTAGACCTGCCTGAATCTGTACATCTTCCCTCAACTCCCCACTCCTCCAGGCTCTGTTGGCTGCTGTGCTTTTGGAAAGAGGAGCCTTGACGTTCTTGGGCCAGCTTCCTACGCAGTGGGTGCACAGTGGCATGCATTCTTCCCCTGCTTCTCCAACTGGGGGAGGAAAGAAGCACAAAAATAGATCCCATGCTCTCGTGGACAGACCCGCCCCGAGACACACTTCATCTGGAGCAGTGTTTCTCCAGTTTTAATATGCACCCAAGACAATGGGGATCTTGTGAAAATGCAAATTCTGGTTCAGTACGTCTGGGTTGGGCCTGAGGTCCTGCATTTATTCCAGGCTTTCAGGCAATGCTGATGCTGCTGGTACACAGGCCACACTTCAATAGTGAGGGCTGGAGAACTTCTACCTCTAATCTCTCAAGATTTGTATTTTTATTTTAAAAAGAGCTTTGTTGAGTTATAATTGACATACAATAAGCATCACATATTCCAAGAATGCAATCTGATGAGTTTTGACATATTCTACACCCGTGAAAATATCCCCACAACCAGAGAGTCAGTGTATCTATTAGTTCCCTTGCACCCCATTGTAATCTTTCCCATTTGCCTATAGCCCACCCAACCATTATCTGCTTTATCACCATAGATTTATTTTTATTTTCTAGAGTTTTATATAGTACATGGAATCAGAATCTGTCCTTTTTTTGTGGTTTGACTTCTTTCATTGAGTGTAATATTTTTGAGATTCATTTATGTTGTAGCATGAATTACTGGTGCACTCCTTTTTTTGGTGATGGACATTCAGATTGTTTCCAGTGTTCTGTTATTACAAACAAAGTGGCTATGAACATTCACATGTGTATGTTTGTGTCGGCATGTGCTTTCAGTCCCCTTGGGTAAATACTTAGGATTGAGAAGGCTGGGCAGCATGTAGGTAAATTTTAAACTTTTTAAGAAACTATTGAACTGTTTCAAAATGATTTTATATCCATCAGTAGTGTATGAGAGCTCTGGTTTCTCTAATGCTTGCTAATGTTTATTAATGTCTTTTAAAGTTTCCTCATTCTAATAAGCATAAGATGGTATTTCATTATGGTTTTAAATTTGCATTTCCCTAATGACTAATGATGTTAAATACCTTTTCATGTGCTTTTCTGCCATCCATATATGTTCCTTAGTGAAATGCCTGTTCAAATCTTTGGCCAATTTTTAAAAATTTGGGTTGTTTGTTTTCTTATTATTTAGTTTCGAGAGTTCTTTATATATTCTTGGGTTTCCCTGGTAGCGCAGTGGTTGAGGGTCCGCCTGCCGATGCAGGGGACACGGGTTCGTGCCCTGGTCCGGGAGGATCCCACGTGCTGTGGAGCAGCTGGGCCCGTGAGCCATGGCCACTGAGCCTGCGTGTCCGGAGCCTTTGCTCCGCAACGGGAGAGGCCACAACAGTGAGAGGCCCGTGTACTGCAAAAAAAAAAAAAAAAGAGTTCTTTATATATTTT
This sequence comes from Leucopleurus acutus, assembly GCF_964270905.1. Classification (NCBI taxonomy): domain Eukaryota; kingdom Metazoa; phylum Chordata; class Mammalia; order Artiodactyla; family Delphinidae; genus Leucopleurus; species Leucopleurus acutus. The sequence continues at coordinate 149,947,427 of NC_139142.1, forward strand.
AGATATAAGTACTTTATCAGATATGTGATCTGCAGATATTTTCCCGAGTGTATGACTTGTCTTTTGATGAGCAGAACTTTCAGTTTTCATGAAGCTCACTTTATCGATTTTTAAAAAATGTATTGTCCTTTTGAGGTCATAAATATGAAATATTTGCCTAACACAAGATCACAAAGATCTTTTTCTTTGTATACTTCCAGAAGTTTGTAATTTTAAGTTTTACATTTAAGTTGGTGACCCATTTTGAGTTATTATTTTGTATACAATATGTATATATATATATTTAATGCTTTATTGAATGAAAGATTTTTTAAATTTCTATAGTGCTTTACATTTTTGAAAACTTTCACACACATGATTTCATATAATCCCATAATAACCCTTTTCCCTCTACCCCTGTATTGCCCCTCCCATCTTTCCTCTCCCCACTGGTAATCACTAGTTTGTTTTCTATATCTGTGAGTCTGCTTTCTTTCTGTTTTATTTTCTATATCTGTGAATCTGCTTTCTGTTTTATTCAGTTTGTTTTCTATATCTGTGAGTCTGCTTTCTTTCTGTTTTATTCAGTAGTTTGTTGTGTTTTTTAGATTCCACATATAAGTGACATCACACGTATTTGTCTTTCTCTGCTTGACTTATTTCACTTAGCATAATACCCTCCAAGTCCTTTCATGTTGCTGCAAATGGCAAAATTTCATTCTTTTTTATGGCTGAGTAGTATTCCTATATATATGTATGTATATATACCACATTTTCTTTATCCATTCATGTGTTGATGAACACTTAAGCTGCTTATATACCTTGGCTATTGTAAGTAATGCTTCCATGAACACTGAGTGCATGCATCTTTTCAAATTAGAGTTTTTGTTTTTTTTCGGATATATTCCCAGGAGTTGAATTGTTGGGTCATAAAACAGTTCTATTTTTAGGTTTTTGAGTGGCCTCCATACTGTTTTCCATATTGGATGCACCAATTTATTATTATTTATTATTCCCACCAACACTCCCTTTTCTTCACATCCTCGCCAACGTTTGTTATTTGTGTTCATTTTGGTGATAGCCATTCTGATGGGTGTGAGATAATATATCATTGTGGGTTTTGATTTGCATTTCCCTAATGATTAGTGATGTGGAGCATCTTTTCATGTGCCTGTTGACCATTGCATTTCCTCTTTGGAAAAATGTCTATTCAGTTCTTCTGCCCATTTTTTAATTGGGTTCTTTGTTTTTTTTAATGTTGAATTGTGTGAGCTGTTTATATATGTTGGATATTAACCCTTTATTTGTCATAACATTTGCAAATATCTTCTCCCATTTAGTAGGTTGTCTTTTCCTTTAGTTTATGATTTCTTTTGCTGTGCAAAAGCTTTTAAGTTTAATTAGGTGCTATTTGTTTATTTTTGCTTCTGTTTCTTTTACTTTAGGGGACAGATCAAAAAAAGATCATGCTGCAGTTTATGTCAAAGAGTGTTGTGCCTATGTTTTCCTCTAAGAGTTTTATAGTATTCCGTCTTACATTTAGGTCTTTAATCCATTTTGAGTTTATTTTTGTATATGGTGTTAGAGAATGTTCTAATTTCATTCTTTTACATGTAGCTGTCCAGTTTTCCCAGAACTACTGGGAAATGGAGGTAATTCACCAGTAATGAAATTGAATCAGTAATTTAAAAACTCCCCAACAAACAAAAGTCTAGGACCATGTGACTTCACAGGTGAATTCTATCAAACATTTAGAGAAGAGTTAACACCGATCTTTATCAAACTAGTCCAAAAAATTGCAGAGGTAGGAATACTTCCAAACTCATTCTATGAGGCCAGTGTCACCCTGATAGCAAAATCAGACAAAGATATTAAAAAAAATACCAATATCACTGATGAACATACACACAAAAATTCTCCACAAAATATTAGCAAACCAAATCCAACAATACACTGAAAGGATTATAAGCATGATCAAGTAGGATTTATTTTATGGAAGCGAAGATTTTTCACTATCCCCAAATCAATCAATGTGATACACCACATTAAGAAACTGAAGAATGAAAACCATACGATTATCTCAGTAGATGCAGAAAAAGCTTATGATAAAGTTCTACATTCATTTGTGACAAAAACTCTTTAGAAAGTGGGCATAGAGGGAAACTACCTCAACATAATAAAGCCCATATATGACAAACTGACAGCTAACAACATACTAAACGGTGAAAAGCTGAAAGCATTTCCTCTAAGACCAGGAAAAAGAAACAGATGTCCACTTTCACCACTTTTATTCAACATAGTTTTGGAAGTCCTAGCCACAGAAATCAGAGAAGAAAAAGAAATAAAAGGAATCAAAATTGGGAAAGAATAAGTTCTTTATATATTATATTATTATTATATTATATATAATATATGTTATATTACATTATTATATTATTACATATTATATTATATATAATATATCAAAATTAACATAATAATATAGTATGTTATTAATATATTAATAATATATTGTTAACAATATTAATAATATACCAATATATTTATTATTAATAACATACTATTAATGTTAATTATTGCCATCAGTAATATTAATAACATACTATATATTTATTATTAATAATATATTATTAGTATTTATTATTAACATTATTAAAAATATGTTATTAATAATTATATATTATATATAATATATAATTTACTATATTATATATAATATATTATATAGTATATATACTATACATTATATAGTATATATTTATACATATGACATTGTACATTAAATATATAGTATATATAGTCTATGTTATATACATTATTATATATTATAAAATATAAATATATGAAATATATAAAATATAAACTATATACAATATATTAATATATATTGTATTTTATATAGTAAATATATTATATATTATATATAAAAATATATATAAAAATACTATATTTTATATAAAATATAATATAGGTAATATATAACACAATATATAATATATAATAATATATTTATATAATATATAATATTCTAATATAGAATATAACATATAATATTAGTATATTATATAATATGTAATATATGTAATATATTATATTTATAATATAATACATTGTATAATATTTAATATATTATTATATTATATATAATTTATATTAAATAATATATAATATGTTATATTATATAAAACATATACTCTTAATATATAATATATATTATATATTATATATGTATATATTCATATATTATATACATATAATTTATATATTATATTATTTAATGTGTTATATTATGTTGATATTATTTACATTTATATTATATTAAATATAATATATAATTACATAATATATTATACATTACTTACTAATATTTTATATTATATATATAGTATATATATATTCTTTTCAGATTCATTTCCCATATAGGTTGTTACAAAATACTGAGTATATTTCCCTGTGCTATATGATAGGTCCTTGTTTAACTATTTTATATATAGTAGTGTGTATATGTTACTCCCTTGTGGACTAGTGACTAGGTTCAATACCTGGGCAGGGAAATAAGATACTGCTTCAAGACTGCTGTCCCTCCTAGAGCAATACTTTCCATGCCTCAGTGAGAATAATTTGAAAATGCTCAAAGTCTATTTTAAAGATGTACCCCATATCTGAGTAAATCTGCCTTCACTCATGGTCCCAGCAATGAATTTAGGTTTCTGCCCTCAAGCACCTTCACCTAGGAAAGGAGACTGGATAAGTAAACAGGTCTGGAAATGCCCTTCATGCTCATGTGCTGGAATTCATTCCAGTGTTTACCCACCTTCTCTGGAGAGAAAAGGGAGGTATGAGAGGGGCTGAGCTCAGATCCCCAGTCTGTCAGGAGCACAGCCTCTCCCACACTCTGGGCCTTGCTCTCTTCTTCTTACTCTTGTTTTCAGTCTTTTCCTTTATTGCTATGAAAGTAATACATGCTCAGTAAAAGCATTTGGCAAATGGAGAAAAAGTAAAATAATAATATGGTCTATTTCTTTTCAATGCTTTTTTAAACAATTAAAAATTGTTAAACGAGATAGGATATACTGTTCATACAGTTTTATTTCTTAATTTTATTACTTAACATTCTATCATATTTTCCAGGCTATTTTCATAAACTGAGTGTTGATGGTGGCATGACAGTCCATTGAGTGGCATTGCAATCATGGTCACTTGTATTTTATGACTTACCTTTTTAGAGTAATCATTATCTGTGGAGTGAGAGGTTTTTCAGTGGTTTTCTAGGAGGACCCCAAATTCACTCAGTATAACACCATGACCTGGAGAGCAGGAAGAAGATCACCTCAACCAGCTTTGTGATTGTGCTTCTCAAACTGCACCCTCTGCCCCCACCCTGGTTGAGTAGTACCCTATGGGATCTTCCTGGAACAGACCTCCGGCCACCCCACGCCCTCCACCTGCCTCTTTTTTTTTTTTTTTTGCAGTTCGTGGGCCTCTCACTGTTGTGGCTTCTCCCATTGCGGAGCACAGGCTCCGGACGCGTAGGCTCAGTGACCATGGCTCATGGGCCTAGCCGCTCCACGGCATGTGGGATCTTCCTGGACTGGGGCACAAACCTGTGTCCCCTGCATCGGCAGGCAGACTCTCAACCACTGCGCCACCAGGGAAGCCCTCCACCTGCCTCTTGTCTGTAGAAAAACGTTAGCCTCCTGGGCCTTCCCTGAGTTCCAAAGAGTGAATTTAATCAGAGAAGTGAGAACATGGAGAAAGAAAGGAAAACAGTCAAGCAAGAAAAAATAATAATACTTTAGCTATTAAATAAAGTCAAGGACCTTTAGTTCCTCCTCAAGAACTACAGATAATATTCTAAACCATGTCCTTTGAGCTGTTTTGCAAATACTGGAACCACCATCAGGTGGAAGAAGTTAACTGTATGCTGTCCACAAGCACATAGACCCCAGACCAGTTGGAACCAGAAGGTTGATGGCATTGACTCCTGATTACCTCATCACCAACCAGTCAGAAGAATGTCCACTAGTGGATCACACACCCCACAACACCCCTCCCTCACCCTGTCTTTAAAAACTTTTCCCTGAAAGCCATCAGGGAGTTTGAATCTTTTAAGTGGTAACTGCCTAGACTCCTTTCTTGGCTCCTGCAATTAAAGCTGCACTTTCCTTCACCACAACCTGGTGAAGGCACATGGACCCCAGTTTGGTTGATAACAATCCCACCAATGTTCCAGCACTTCTGCTTTCTTCATGAGGCAGCATTTTGCTATAACACTGGCTATAAAAAAACATTTCCCTATAAAATGATATTGAGGCAATTGCGTTTCTAGAATTAAATCTCTTTCTAAAACAAAATCTGCTTCTTAATAAACCTATTAACTCTGAAAGAATTTGAACATTTCAAGGTAAAGGTCGATTTTTAATATGTTGCATAGACAACTTCTGCGAAGAAAAGATGAAAAGAAGGTCAGTCTGCTTTACGGCATTTCTTGTGCACCTTGATGCACCCCCTCACTTGGCAAGATGGGAAGTAACCATCACTTTAAGATGGCCATATCAAAAATCCCAGAGGAAGACAGCACATATTTTTTGTGCCAGCACAAGTTTTTCTTAAAGGAAATGTATTTAGAAACTGAACAATATTAAAGTATCTCTTTTTTCTTGTTAGCAGCACAGTCTGCCACCAAAAAGGCTTAAAATGATCTCCTTACAAAGAGTCCTGCCTGAATTATTTGGTAATTAATCATGCATAATACCTTAAATTCCACAGGTGGCTGGCTGAAGATTGCTGCTTTTGGTAGCTGAAAATCAATTCTTACTCATTTGAAAAGTGAGAAAAATGAAAGAGTAGTTTTTTGCCTATTTTTAATGTTGACCTCAGCCACCAGGCAAGTGTGTGATCTTTTCTACATCCTTCCATTATCTTGACACCAGCCAGTTGCAGATATCTAATACATATTAGACTATGGGATCTAAAAAACAGCTAATTTCTCACCTTGGCCAGCACAAAAACATTCTCAAATAGGGAGATTAAGTGCAACGATCAGCCTGCTGTGATCTGATTTGGCTCATTTGAAGTATCAAACCAGATCACTCACTTTTTAGATCAACTTTGTTATGATGAAGCTGGTGATGATGGTGGTGGTGATAGTGATGGTGGTAGTGTTGATGATGATGATGGTGATAATGGTGGTGGTGATGGTGATGGTGGTGATGATTATAATGGTGATGATGGTGGTGGTAGTGGTTGTGATGATGGCAGTGACGGTGGTCATGATGGTGGTTGTGATGGTGGTGATGAACACTCGGATTATATACTAGTTTCTCTCTCCTAATGGCTTAGAAAACTTTCACACATATATTACCTTCATAACAAGGTAGGGATTAGTATCTAAGTTTCACACTTTATAAAATTAGATTTGATAAAGTCAAAGAAAGTTGCTCATGGTCACAGACACCCTCCCCCACCCTGACACCTAGCCTACTTTCTACAACTAGCTTGAACTGATATTATTGAATGGAAGTACCAAGACCTAAAAGGTTATGGTACTCTCAGGAACTGGCTTCCATAGAGGCCCTACCTGTGCTTGGGAGACCACACTGAGCAGCCTACCAGCTCAGCCTTCAGCTTCATGCACACTCCTGGTTAATCAGAGCAAGTCACTCGCCAGGAAGTGAGAAGAGAGGGAGCTAAATCCAGGGAGTTAACCAAAAATAGACAGGTATCAGGACCCTAGCAAAAGAGTCTGGGTGGTATTTATGTGATGGAGTAGAAGTGTTAGCTAATGCTATGGTGGTAGTCATTTTGCAATATATAAATGTATCCAATCAACACATTGCACACCTTAAACTTACACAATGTTATAGTTTAATTATGTCTCAATAAAACTGGGAGGGGGTGGAGAATATTTGAGGACATTTTAGAGTCATCCTGTGTAGTCAAAAGGCTACTGATTTATGCTGAAGAACTCTCTGCTTTTAAAGGGCTTGCATGATTAAATTAGAACCCCTCCATCCCTCCATAATCTTCCTTTTGCAATATAAAATATTGTAATTTCAGGAGTATCATCAAGGAGCAAAGGTCTTGGAAGCCATCTTAAGATTCTGCTCACAACGGGAGGGAACCATGTATCTGGAACACAGCTTGCTTATGGGGCTGCTCCAAATATCCAACCTCTAGCTTTTTCAAATTAAGATTTTTGCACCCCTCCCCCTCAAAAAATCATATCACATATTGGCAATGTGGAATTTATGAAATAATATTCTATAACATCCTTGGACTGTCCACCTTTCTCTCTGTTTTTCAGGTTTTTTCCTACTAGTTTGAAATCCCGTAACTCTATAATTGTTATCCTTACTCAATTCCCTTGATCATGTCTTTTCCTTTTTCTATACCCTTATCACTTTCTATTTACAAAACAAGCAGAGTTTCTCCTAGGTGTCATCAATAAGACTTCTAGTTAAATGCCCTTTGAGGAATTCATATGATGATCTGTAGAGAGCTTCATGGTTGTCCATTTTCCAAGTCTCATCTCTGCAGTAGGTCATAACAAGAACAAGCATCAAACAGCTGGAGATAGTATTGTATTAGTCAAGGACAAGGCAAAGTGGCTGTAAGGAAGAGAATCAATAAAAATTCAGTGCCTTAAGTACAAAGATGTTCATTCATTCTTACCTAAAAGACCAGGAAATATATATATAAGCTCTTGGCTCCACATGGCCATTCAAGGAGCAAGGTTCCTTCTCTCTTGTTTGCATGACAACTAGAACTTGATCCTTTTTTGTTTGGTTGAAGAAAGACTTCAGATATTTCTGTGTTACAGCTCTTGGGAAGCAGACAAAGCATAGAGGAAAATGCTACAGTTTTAAGACTCTGGCTTGTGAGGCACACTTGGTCATTACCACTAACATTCCACTAGAAAGAACTTAACTCTTGGCTACGCTGACTGCAGGGGCATGGGCTAGGAGATGTGCTGCTAACTGGATGACCAAACACTTGGCTAAAACCCTACTGAGAGAAAGCATGTGTGGATTCTGACACACAGCCTGCAGTCTGTGTCAAATGTATGTTTTTGTTTTCTTTTTTGAGGTACGCGGGCCTCTCACTGTTGTGGCCTCTCCTGTTGCGGAACACAGGCTCCGGATGCGCAGGCTCAGCGGCCGTGGCTCATGGGCCCAGCTGCTCCGCGGCATGTGGGATCTTCCCGCACCGGGGCACGAACCCGTGTCCCCTGCATCGGCAGGCGGATTCTCAACCACGGCGCCACCAGGGAAGCCCAAATGTATGTATTTTTATAACATATTTATTGAGATATAATTCCCATACCATGTAATTCACCTATATAAAATTTACGGTTCAATGAATTCTGGCATATTCAGAATCATGCAACCATCATCACAATCAATTTTAGAACATGTCACATCAGAAAGAAACACCATACTCAGTAGCAGTCAGTCCCTACAAGTTCCCCACTGTCAGCCCCTGGAAACCACTAATCTATGTTCTAACTCTATATACTTGCCTATTTTGGACATTTCATAAATGGAATCATACAAAATGTGTTTGGTTTCTTTCATTTAGCATTATGTATTTGAGGTTCATCCATGTGGTAGCCTGCATCAATACTTTATTCCTTTTTATTACAGGAATATATCCCATTTATAGATATATCACATTTTTTAACCATTCATCAATGGATGGACATTTGAGGTGTTTTCACCTTTTTGGCTATTATGACTAATAATGGTATGAACATTCATGTACAAAATATTGTACAAACATGTTTTCATTTCTCTTGGTTGTATACTGTCCTGGCTTAAATACTTTCCACCCAAATTCATATTCTCCCACAACCTCAGAATACGATCCTATTTGGAAGTAAGGTGTTTACAGATGTAATTAGTTAAGATAAGGTCATACTGGATTAGGGTGGGTCTTATATCCTATGACTGATGTCCTTAAGAATGCCATGTGAAGACATAAAGTTATTAAAACACAAAGGGGAGATAGACAGATGGAGTGGATCATTCTCTCTGCAGTTCCTCCTTTTCTCTCCTCTTTTTACTTTATAGGCATTTCACCTAAATAAATCTCTTGTTTCCTGGAGGAGTTGAACTAACACAATTTTCTTTTCATTTATATCATTTTGCCCCTCAATTTTTCCCCATGCTATTTATTTATTAAATGATGTGTGTTATTTGTCCTGTTTCCCACATGATGTGGTTGATTGATTCCTTGAGGTGTAGACTCACTTGTTCCTCTCTCCCCAGACTTCCTATCTAGTGGTTTGATTTTATGATCAGATTGTGCGATAGATGGTACTGCGTATTGCCTATTCCACTAGAACAGGATGAACATGTCTGGTTGTCCTGTTTTTAGTGTTGCGTGTTTAGACATATGAAATTCCACATCCACTTTCACATAATGGATATCAAATCAAATGATGATTCTAGCTTGTCTCCATGATCACATTATAAAAATGATCATTTTTATACTTCTACCTTTTATTCTGCCTTTATTAGCTGGAATTCTTCCATAAAGAAGAGTTAGCCTCATCATTAACTTGGTTGCCCTGAAATAACATAACAAGAAAGTAAAGCTAAAGGCTTGATTCTTTTCCTTTACATGTTGATTTCCTGAATATTGCCTTATATACACACTATTACAAAAGTCATACACACACTACTGAAATGGTTGATTTTTTTCTTTCTTTTATTTTTACTATTATTTTTGGACTCCAAGATTTTTATATATTTGTTGAATTTCAATTGATTAGAGTTTTTATTCTTTTGATGTTCAAATTGTCCAATCTTTCATCAATAGGAGCCCCTTTAGTGTTGGTTCCTGTGTCTTCTTGATACACTCTCATCTACCTGCTATAAATATTGTTGTTCAAGCCTTTTGTGAACATATTTATTTATTTCTATTGGGTAAATATCTAAGAATGGAGTTGACAGATTATAAGGTAAGCAAATGTTTAACTTTATAAAAAACTGTTAAAGCATTTTCCAAACTCACTCTATCTTATGACAATTTGGTATTGTCACTCCTTGATTTCACCCATTCTAGTTGGTGTGAAATAATATCTCATGTGGTTTAAATTTCATTTCCCTGGTGACTAAGTGTATTGAACTCCCTCTTACGTGCTTCTGGCCATTTGTATATCTTATTTTGTGCAACCTCTTGTCAAGTCTTTTGCTCATATTTTAAAATTGAGTAGTTTGTCCTCTTATTATTGATATAAAGGAACATTTATATATCAGTTCTTTGTCAGATATATATATTGCAAATATTTTCTCACAGTATACGGCTTATCTTTTAATTTTTTTAATGGTCTCTTTGGGTGAACATGATTTTTTCATTGTGATGATGCTCAATTTATCATTTATTTAAATGGTTACTGTACTTTTGTCCTGTCTTGGAAATCTTCCCCTTGATTATACAGATATTGTTTTCCATACGATTTTATATTTTTATCTTTTATTCAGGCCTATAATTCACTTTCAATCACTTTTCTTATGTGGATATCCAAAATGCTCTGGCACTATTTGTAGAAAAGCATCTCCTTTCCCCATTGAATTTTCTTGGTACCTTTGCTGCAAATCACTTGACCGTATATGTGTGGACCTGTTTATGGATTCCCTATTTTGTTCCACTGATATAAAAGTCTACTCTTACACCAATACTTCTTGGGTTTCTAATACATCATGATAAATTATGCGTGGGAGTGAGACACTTGTTAAAATTTTGGCTTATTTATCTGTATCCCCATCTATTGCAAGTTTGCTGCTCTTCCTACCTTGTCCCCAGGGATGGAAGCTGTCATGGGTCTCTTCTCACCTGGGAAGAGCTCATTCCTTTTTAGAATTTAATTTATTTTGATTTCTTTGTGTACTCAGCACCCTGGTGGGCTTCAAAACAACCACAACTGTGACAACACAGCTTACCTGGAGTTTTTCTCTTTGTTAGTGTGGAGAAAATGTTTTCTATACCTTTCTTCCTCTTGACTGAAAGCAGACTACAGGTAGTAATTTATATGTGAGAGGTATAATTTCCACCAGTAGATTGCTCTTGGTGGTAGTGGAGGGGAGCAAACAGAACTTGATGGCAATGTATTCTGAGGATTATATTTTTCACATAGCCCAAGGAATATACTTTTATTTCATCTCCTTCTAGAAGTGCCACACTAGACCCAAACTTATTAGACAGTGGAAATCAGCCTGGAAGCAAATTTCCCCCTCTATAAAGTTGGATCGGAAGCCGAAGCACATTAAATGGAACAAGAGGAATCTTCATTATCAAGCTAGAAAGCAGTATTCTTATGTGAAATTACATAAAGAAAAAAGAAAACAAAGCAAAGTCAAAAAAGCTATGAAATTTATATTAATATTTCAGAAAAATGAAAGAATATGTCAACCAAATATCTAGACCTGGAAAAAGTTTGGGGACAGTATTTGGCATCTTCAGTTATTTTCAAGAAATTATTTTCCCTATGAAACAAGAACAGAAAATGATAAGGAGAGAAGAGACTAAGGTCAAAGAGCAGCAGCACAAACTTCTTGCAGCTCCCTGATCACCTTAGCACCATGTGCAGTCCCCCTGCCTGGGAAGCATTTCCCACACTTTCCCCTTTCCTTGCCCATCTGATTGCTATTCACTTCTAGTATCTGCTTAGATTTCCAAATTATAGGTCAGTTGCCCTCTAATTTATATATGTGTCAGTGTTCCTCACTAAGCTGTATGTTCTTTTGGTGCAAAAACTGTGTCCTTTTGACACTTCTGTCTCTAGCCCCATGCTCATATTAGCCATTCAGTAAGTATCTGAGTAAACAAATGATGAGCTGAAAAGACAACAGGAATATATAGAGACACTCTCTGGAGGAACAGAAGATCTGAAATTAGAAGAAGGAGAAGTTAATTGTGCACAGAAAAACTTAAATAAAGAAATCATATGTTTATCCCCAAATTTAGGCCTATAAAAAGCAGTGCCTTAATGGCTCAGAAGTCAATGTACAAATCAGTGGAACAAAGTATGTAGTCCTGAATCCTGCATTAAAAGTTCTGTCTGAGAGTTTCACAATTCAATATGGAAAGGATTTTTTAAATCAACAAAGAGTATTGGGCACATTGACTATTTGGAGCAAAAATGAAAATGAAAGTTTTATTGGTTAAGAGTTTTTGGTGTACCATAAGTGTTGTATTTTCAGCAAAATATAAAATGATGATGCTGATTGGTTTTCTGGAGCTTTATGTATATTCAAAGCAGTCCTCAAATATACAAAAGTTACATAGTGTAGCTTTTTTTTCACTCTTCTTAGAATTGGAATCAATGCCTATGCAGTTAAGTTAAATAAAATGTATGCAGATGGTTCACATTTTACACGAGAAATATGTAAAAAAAATTCTTATATAAAACTAAATTTGAGAGTTGGGGTGGAAATATTTTGAATATTCATTTATTATTAAAGATGCAAGATAGACTTTGTGTGTTGTATTTTTGTAAATGCTTTTCAAAATATATATCTGTGGTAGGCTTCTTTTCCTGCCACCAAACTGTTAATGTGCTACTGAAATTTTTAAATAAAGAATTTAAATGTTTTAAAGTGTGTGATATTTCAAATGAATAATAAACTGTATATCTCTTTTCTCAAATAAAATATATTTTACCATATTGTACAAAAATACAGATGAACTGAAGTGAAATACAAAAAAAGCAAAACATATTAAAATTATGGAAAACAGTATTGCCTACTAGTTAACCAATCCTTGAATAAACAAGTGCTTTTTAAACCTGAAAACATTGAACAAAGAAGAAAGTAAAGAACTTATTTTACTCTATAAAGAGGTAAATTTTCCGAGGTTAAAAAAAATAAAGGGAAAATACCGAGTTTAAGAATACAGTGGGGAAATGTTTACATGCCTTTTTTCTTTCATATAGCAGGGGTTACCAACTTGTTTTGCAAAGGATCACATATTTTATTTTTTTAAAAATTGTTTTATTGAAGTATGGTTGATTTACAATATTGTGTAAGTTTCAGGTGTACAGCACAGTGATTCAGTTATACATATACATATACATAGTAGGGTGTATATGTTAATCCCAGAAGGATCACATACTCTAGACTTGACAGGACAGAAAGTCTCTGTCTCAGTTATTTAACTCCATCATTTTAACCTGAAAGCAGACATAGGAAATATATCAACAAATGATCGTGGCTGTGTTCTAATAAAACAATTCTTGTGGACAATAAAATTTGAATTTCATAAGATTTTCACATCACAAAATATTATTCTTTGAAAATTTTCAACTATTTAAAAGTGTAAACAACATTCTTAAGCTTGTGGCCTGTGCAAAAACAGGCAAGTGGCTGGATTAGGCACATGGGCCTTGGTTTGCTGGCTTCTTATCTACTATGGGCTCTTAAAAATAAATACACTTTATTATAAGAAATTGTCTAAGTCCCTGAGTATAAAAAATCAAAATGACAAGACGTAATGCATAAGTAATCAACCTCCCTGATAACTAAAAGCAAAATGAAGTGAGATAGCAGTTTTTAGCTTAATAATTTGGCAATGATTAGGATAAATGATATTCTTTAGTACAAAACTCTCTGGAAAGCAACATTGCATCATGTTTTACAAGTCTTGAAGGACTCCATACCCTATGACACAGGATTCCCACTCTTAGGAATCTATTTCAAAGAAGTAATCACTAATATAGGCAATGATTACTGAAAAATCATGTTCATGCAAACTTGTTTATAAAATCTAAAACTGGGACCAATTGTGCATCCACCATTGGAGGAAAATACATGCAAATTAAAGCATATTCATAAGGAGAATACTACACAGATCTTGGAAATCATATTTTTAATAATAATATGAAGAAAACACATCAAAATATTAACAGTGATTATCTCTAAATAGTGGAATCCTGGGCATTTTTCATCTTTTTTATATTTTTCCATATTTTCTACTCTTTCTTCAAATAAAATGATGTACATTTAAAATAAAAATTAAAATGTAACAACATGAGTTGGGAGTAAAGTAATTAGGTAGCAAAGAGAATGAACAGTAAGAACAGTGGACCTGGGACTTCTCTGATAGCGCAGTGGTTGAGAATCTGCCTGCCAATGCAGGGGACTTGGGTTCAATACCTGGTCTGGGAAGATCCCACATGCTGCAGAGCAACTAAGCCCATGCACCACAACTACTGAAGCCTGCACGCCTAGAACCTGTGCTCTGCAACAAGAGAAGCCACTGCAATAAGTCTGCGCACCATAATGAAGAGTAGCCCCTACCACAACAGAGAAAGCCTGCATGCAGCAACGAAGACCCAACACAGCCAAAAAAAAAAAAAGAGAACAATGGACCTGGTCAGCAGAGCTGTGTTGTCAGAGGAGAGACAGTTGTTGGGTAAGGGATGCATCACCCAGGCAATGGAGGTAACAGGCTTCAATGCAGAAGAGAAGGTTGCCTTCGGACCACAGCTGGCCTCAGTTCTTTAGGGAAGAAGTACTGCCAATCTTCTTAGTAAGGATTGTCATGATCAGAGCTCTGATTGAAGATGTGCACTCTGCCTGAAACAGATGACAGGGATTGTAGGGGCAGAGGGGGGACAGTGGAGTCAAGTCAGAGGGCTGTTGTTATTGTCTTGGTGAAGGGAAAGAAGGTCTGCCTTAGTGGGAATGGGCATGACAGGAGGCACAGAAGGAAAGACCACAGAATTGATGGCACCTGACCACTGACCACTGTTCAATATCTTGGACTAGGGATGAGAAGAAATTTAAAAGAGGAATCTGAAATTGTAAACATGGGAAACTGACAGTGATGGTATTGGCTGCCTTTGGGGATTGCAAGAAATACACATGTGGAGCCAGATTATAGGGTAGATTTTACAGGACATTCAAGTGGAAATGACAGAGAAGCAGAATTCACTGGTGGTCTTAGAGCTCATGGGGAAATGGAGTCAGTGGGCCTCCCTGTGAAGAAGTCAAGTGGTGGTCCAGCTTCACCAGAGGCAGCTCAGCCTCCTGGGTGTTCAAAGAATGTAGGACAGAAACATGCCTTCTGTACAGCATTGTTCCACCTGACTGCCCAGACTTATATTTTCTTTCTTTTTCTTTTTTTTAAACTTTCTGTTTATAAAAGATATACATGCCTATCCTAGCAAATTTGGAAAGAACAGAAAAGTTTAGAAATAGGAAAATGAAAAGTTGAATTTGAATCCCACCAATTAAAATGTTGGCATATTTTCTTTTTTTTCTTTTTCCTTTTGGTATTTTAAAAACAGTTGAGGGGGGAGGGCAGTGAATTGGAGAAATGGGTGAAGGTAGTCAAAATATACTTGCAGTTATAAAATAAGTTCTGGGAATGTAACATACAGTAAGGTGACTATAGTTAATAACACTGTATTGCATATTTAAAAGTCACTAGGAGAGTAACTCTTAAAAGTTCTCATCACAAGAAAAAATTTGTAACTACGTGAAGTGATGGATGTTAACTAGGTTATTGCAGTGATCCTTTTGCAATATATACATATATATTGAATCATTGTGTTGTACACCTGAAACTAATATAATGTTATTTGTCAATTATCTCTCAATAAGAATAAATAAAATAAAACCTGGAAAACACATGCACACACACACAAAACATTTGAGATGTATATCATTGTATATATAATTGTTTGTATTAATTTTTCCACTTCATGATAAAGGACAAGTAACTTCAGTGTTATTTAAAGCTCTTTGTATAAAGGGAAAATGATGATAAAGTAAAAGAAAGAAAAAATGAAGAAAGGAAAAAAAAGGGGAAGGAAAAATAACACTGAATTTGTTTTGGTTTTGTTGCATAATAAAGAATTAATTTTGTCCCAGTTCTTAGCACAAGGCTTCTAAAACCCTTGGGATTTCCCAAGTGATAAAATAGTCTTTATTAATCAGGAATGCGTTGGATCACTATGCTATTCCTATTATGACGCTAATGAGATAAATCCAGGTTGGTCCCTAGTTAACTTCAGGATGGGGGCCTGGTCACCAGGAAGACTGACCGCATGATTAGAGGGTTGGGACTTGGAGCCAAACCAACCTCCAGGGGGGGGAATGGGTCTGGGAATTGAGGTCAGTCATGTGGCCAGTGTCTTAATCAATCATGCTTCTATAATGTAACTTCAATAAAGTTCAATAAACTCTGAACACAAGTGTGAATACACTGATGTAATGGGAGGGTGATGTGGCCTGATTTAATGTCAAGGAATTTCTTCATCCCTCCTCAGTCTCTCCACATGCATCTCTTCATTTGACTACGTCTCTGATTTTCATCCTTTATAATAAAATAATAATCATAAGGATAACATTTTCCTGAATTCTGTGAATCATTCTAGCAAATTCTGAAACCTGAGGGGACCACGGTGACTACCAAACTTATGGCCAGTCAGCTAGAAACATGGGTATCCTGGGGACACCTGAAGTATGCCTGGCACCTGAAGTAAGGGGGGGTCTTGTTGGGGGGCATGACCTTTAACCTGTGGGGTCTGTGGTAACCCTGGGTGGTTAGTGCCAGAATTGAATTGTAGCACAAGCCATTGGGTTTCTACCACATTAGTCTATTTTAAGAAGGGTCTAGAAGAAACAAGTTAATATATCAAGTATATTAGGTTTTAAAATAGAGTCACAAAAAGAGATTTCTTTATTACTTATTTCATTAGCTTCCTCCTCACTTAAAAATATTCACCTTCTAAATACCATGGAAGTACACGTTCTCAGGGTAAAATGCCTTCAGAAATTGCATATTTAGGAATACTGCCTTCAAAATGCTAGTTTCCATGATGATCCTTATGTTCATTTACTGTAGCTTGAATTGGAGAGCAAATGACTCTATTCAAACAACTGACATTTCTAATCTACATAATGTCTCAGTTTTTCTTCCTTATTGTTAAAAATAATCTTATAAACCAGGAATCCAGCAGGGGGGTGTAGAATTCCAGTTTCTAGGTTATTACACATTTTTTTTTTGAAAAACTAGTTTCTTATTGCTGCAGCTTGGTAAACCTGCTCCGTGTTGACCACAGGATTGAAGGAGCTTCTTAAATGCCATCGTGTCTGAGCAGTGATTAAATGTCTCCTCTCTCTTGAAAGGGCTCAGTTCCCCTTTTGAGTTTCTATTTATTGACAGATGTTCTTGTGGCTGTTTTGCAAGCAAATATTGGTCAGGCTGGAATTTCTTATAAATATTCATACCACATGAGTGAGTTACCAGTATCACTGCTAATAATTTTTTTTTTTTTTTGCGGTACGCAGGCCTCTCACTGTTGTGGCCTCTCCCTTTGCGGAGCACAGGCTCCGGACACGCAGGCCCAGCGGCCACGGCTCACGGGCCCCGCACGTGGGATCCTCCCGGACTGGGGCACGAACCCGTGTCCCCTGCATCGGCAGGTGGACTCTCAACCACTGCGCCACCAGGGAAGCCCTGCTAATAATTTTTTAAATAATTTAATGCAACACCATTTTAATGAAAACAGAAGCTCTTTTCAAATAGGAAGGCCTGTGTTCTCTGTGTTACTCAAAAGTACCAAGATGTTATGGACACTTATTAGGTGCTTAATAATAAGAAACATCTTGGATGCATATCTGAGTGTATATATGTACATTTATCAAAATAAATATACGTAGGTAAAATTAACTATTTCCCACAAAATATTTACAAAGGAAATTATCAAATATCTTGCAAAAACATAGGATTTTCATAATAAAAATGTTAGAAGGTTGAGAGAAAATGTCGTATTCCTGAGAAACAAGACTGCCCTTTTTTTTTTAAATTGAAGTATAGTTGACTTACAATGTTGTGTTAGTTTCAGGTGTACAGCACAAGTTAGTTATATATTATGTATAAATATGTATATATATATTCTTTTCCAGGGTCTTTTCCATTATAGGTTATTACAAGATATTGAGTATAGTTCCCTGCACTATACAGTAGGTCCTTGTTGTTTATCTATGTATAGTAGTGTGTATATGTTCATCTCAAACTCCTAATTTATCCCTCCCCCTCCTTTCCCCTTTGGTAACAAGTTTGTTTTCTATGTCTGTGAGTCTATTTCTATTTTGTAAATAAGTTCATTTGTATCATTTTTTAGATTCCACATATAAGTGATATCATATGATATTTGTCTTTCTCTGCCTGACTTATTTCCCTTAGTATCTTCATCTCTAGGTCCATCCACGTCTCTACAAATGACCCAATTTCATTCCTTTTTATGGCTGAGTAATACTCCATTGTATGTATGTACCACATCTTTATCCAGTCATCTGTCGATGGACATTTAGGTTGTTTCCATGTCTTGGCTATTGTAAATAGTGCTACTATGAACATGGGGGTGCTCGTATCTTTTTAAATTAGAGTTTTCTCCAGATATATGCCCAGGAAAGGGGTTGCTGGATCATATGGTAACTCTATTTTCAGTTTTTTAAGGAACCTCCATACTGTTCTCCATAGTGGCTGCACCAGTTACATTCCTACCAACAATGCAGGAGGGTTCCTTTTTCTCCACACTCTCTCCAGCATTTATTGTTTGTAAACTTAAAAAACAATTTTTTAAATTGAAGTATAGTTGATTTATAATGTTGTGTTAATTACTGCTGTACAGCAAAGTGATTCAGTTATACATATATATACATTCTTTTTCTTAATATTTTTTTCCATTAGAGTTTATCATAGAATATTGACCATAGTTCTCTGTGCTGTACAGTAGGTCCTTGTTGTTATCTATTCTGTTTATAATAGTTTACATCTGCTAACCTCAGCTTCCCACTCCATCTCTCCCCCAACCCCCTTCCCCTGGGCAACCATCAGTCTGTTCTCTATGTCTGTGATTCTGTTTCTGTTTCATAGATAGGTTCATTTGTGTCATATTTTAGATTCTCTATATAAGTGATATAATATGGTATTTGTCTTTCTCTTTCTGATTTACTTCACTTAGTATGATAATCTCTAGTTGCATCCATGTGACTGCAAATGGCCTTCTTTTATTCTTTTTTATGGCTGAGTAGTATTCCACATCTTCTTTATTTACTCATCTGTTGGTGGACATTTAGGTTGTTTCCAAGTCTTGGCTATTTTGAATAGTGCTGCTATGAGCATAGGGGTGCATGTATCTTTTTGAATTAGAGTTTTGTCTGGATATATGCCCAGGAGTGGGTTTGCTGGATCGTATGGTAATTCTATTTTTAGTTTTCTGAGAAACTTCCATACTATTTTCCACAGAGGCTGCACCATCTTACAGTTCCACCAACAGTATAGGATGGTTCCCTTTTCTCCATACCCTCTCCAACATTTATTACTTGTAGACTTTTAAATGATGGCCATTCTGACTGGTGTGAGGTGATACCCCATTGTAGTTTTGATTTGCATTTCTCATTTGTGTAAGACTGCCCAGTTTTGAGAAATGCCTTCCCTCTGGGCCATCAGAGCCATTACACTCTTTTTAATGTTTTATCCTCCTGCACCATCAAAGTTACTTATATGGACTATCAAAAAAAGCTGGAAAAATAATACAGGAAGACTAAACCAAGAGGCAAAGGACATGCCTCAAACACATGCTCCAAACCATAAGATGAATCTGTTGTTACTTCATGTTTTTGCTTCACATTTCTTTACCTCTTTCCCCCAAAACACACATATTACAAGGGTATCATTGATGAACTTTGAGGAAGAGGCAATTGATGCCTTATATTTGAAATCAAAAAGTCCTGCCCGGTCACTTTCCTGCCCTTGTAGCCCACTCTGCTACCATCAGATATCCTGCCATCACGTCTGTCATCTGCCTGGGAGGTGTGGCTGTGCCTGGCCTTAAAAGGGAAGAGGTGGGGAGCCTGCAGAGGGGAGGAATTTGCTGGGTCCTATGACCTCTCCCAGCAGACCTGGGGGAGCAGGGTATGTGGGGAGGTGACCAATGAACATGGACAGTCCTCTCCCCAAGCCCATCAGGTTCGAAAGCCACCTCCTTCTGTGAAGTAGGGTCAGGAGGGACACTGATTCCTTGGATATGAAGTAGTAGTAGGTTTTAATGTCCTATCTTTAGGAGAAATGTGCTGTTTTTATACTGTATTGGAACAAATATATCTTTATCTGTCTCACAATTTGTGTAGCAAATTTAAAGCATTTTCAACAGCTATGTCACATGTCAATTATTTTTCCCTTTGGCCACTTGGATAGGGTTGGAATGGGCCCTGACCCCTCTGTCAATCTGCTCCTTCTTTATTCCACTACCTCCTGAGACATCTGAAAGGTTTGAAAACTTGCCTGTATCTTATTGTCTTCACCTGTAAACAGCACCTTCTCATCTCAAGAGGTATATGAGAATTCAATGAGTCGATCCTGAATGTTGATCCCTTGGCATAAGGCCAGCTACAGTTGAATGAAGTGAGATTCCTTCCTTCAAAGGAAGTCTTTATTTTAGAGCCCAATGTAGAAAGTATATGGGAATTGGAACCCATCATGTCTACCTAAACCCTGCCTCATCAGCTGTGTGAGTCTAGAAACGTAATTTAACCTTTCTGGGTCTTGACATCATTACCTTTAAAATGGGTATAATGATCCTTATCTCTGATGGTTGTAGACCCATGACTTTTTGTGTGTGTGTGTGTGTGTGGTATGCGGGCCTCTCACTGTTGTGACCTCTCCCGTTGCGGAGCACAGGCTCTGGACGTGAAGGCTCAGCAGTCATGGCCCACGGGCCCAGCCTCTCCGCGGCATGTGGGATCCTCCAGGTTCGGGGCGTGGACCCGTGTCCCCTGCATCAGCAGGCAGACTCTCAACCACTGCGCCACCAGGAAAGCCCTAGACCCATGACTTTTTAATGTGCCAGCTTGGCTAAGCTGAATTACATTCCCCAGACTTCCTTTCCCCATGTACGTTTCCAGTTAGGGGACATTTTGCACAGATTCGGAGGCAGAAGTGAGGCAGCAGCTGTGTTGCTATTGCCCTTGGCAGGTTGAAGCAGAGATGCACATGATGTCACTCACCTGATGTCTGACCTGGTTGGTGCCCAGCATCTGCCAGCCCTGCAGCTGCTCCACCTGCCCTGATCCTCCCTCAGCACCTCCTTCTCCCGAATCAGGAATGTGTTTAGCTCCACAATAAAGGGTGTCAGCTTCTCCTGCACTTCACCTGCATCATCGAAATTGGAGGTCTTTTGATGTCATTTTGCAGGGTTTGCCAATTCACGTGGTGTAAATATTCTCTTTGCAGCTGATTTCAAGCTGCTACTGTGGTGTCACTGAATGTGACCCTCAGGAACTGGCATGAACAGGAGCTAGCACACTGCTGCTTGCTGACAGGGGCCCGTCTGTTTTTGTCAGTTATGATGCATGTTGTCAGTTCCAGCTTGTCCCCACCCCTCCCCACACTATATCCATCTTCCCTTCCCAACTGTCTGCTCTGAAAACTTCAAGCTGAAGTTTAGATGAGAAGATATTAGTCTTTCAGAGACTTTTAACCAATTCTCACAATTGCATATGATCAAATTCCTACAACAATCCCTGTATGTATAGGTGTACATGTGTATTTCCTAATGTTCATATCTCTGATTTAATGCAGACCCTTAACTGATATGGGATGTTTGAGATAATTTATGCAAAACTCCCAGCAGCAGTGTTTGTACACAGTAGACACTAAAAAATGTTGACTTCCTATGTGGTATACATACATATATATTATATTATATATAATATATAATGGAATATTACTCAGCCATAAAAAAGAATGAAATAATGCCATTTGCAGCAACATGGATGGACCTAGAGATTATCATACTAAGTGAAGTAAGTCAGAGAAAGACAAATGTCATATGATATCACTTATATGTGGAATCTAATTAAAAATGATACAAATGAACTTATTTACAAAATAGAAATAGACTCACAGACATAGAAAACAAACTTATGGTTACCGAAGGGGAAAGAGAGGGAGGGATAAATTGGGAATTTGAGATTAACAGATACACATTACTATATATAAAATAGATAAACAACAAGGGCCTACTGTATAGTGCAGGGAACTATATTCAATATTTTGTAATAACCTATAATGGAAAAGAATCTGAAAAAGAATATATATATGTATATATCTATAACTGAATTACTTTGCTGTATACCTGAATCTTTGTAAATCAACTACACTTCAATAAAAAAATGTTAACTTCCTTCATAAGCAATTGACAACGATTTTAAATTTAGTGGTGTGTGCATTTCTTCTCCTGATATCATGGAACTCAAAGATAGTCATAATGTATACAGGAATCATGTTCCTTTTATTTCTTTTCTAAGGAGATGGATCATACCAACCAGCACTATCCAGTAGAAATGGAATGCAATCCACATATGTAATTTAAAATTTTCTAAGGCCACATTTAAAAAAAGCAAAGAGAAACAAGTAAAACTAATTATAATAATATATTTAATTTAACTCAATATATCCAAAATATTATTTCAGCATGTAATCAATATAAAATGCTATTAATGAGATATTTTAAGTTTTTTTGTATCCACTCTTTGAAGGGTGGTGTGATTCTCACACTGCATCTCAATTTCAAATGGTTTGTAAAACTCTTAGAGGAAAATATAGGAAGAACACTCTTTGACATAAATCACAGCAAGATCTTTTTTACCCACCTCCTAGAGTAATGGAAATAAAAACAAAAATAAACAAATGGGACCTAATGAAACTTAAAAGCTTTTGTACAGCAAAGGAAACTATAAACAAGACAGACAGTCCTCAGAATGGGAGAAAATATTTGCACATGAATCAACAAAGGATTAATCTCCAAAATATATAAACAGCTCATGCAGCTCAATATCAAAAAAACAAACCCAATGAAAAAAGGGCAGAACACCTAAACAGACATTTCTCCAAAGAAGACATACAGATGGCCAAGAGGCACATGAAAAGCTGCTCGACATCACTAATTATTAGAGAAATGCAAATCAAAAATACAATGAGGTATCACCTCACACTCGTTAGAATGGGCATCATCAGAAAATCTACAAACAACAAATGCTGGAGAAGGGTGGAGAAAAGGGAACCCTCTTGCACTGTTGGTGGGAATGTAAATTTATACAGCCACTATGGACAACAGTATGGAGGTTCCTTTAAAAACTAAAAATAGAATTACCATATGACCCAGCAATCCCACTACTGGGCATATACCCTGAGAAATCCATAATTCAAAAAGACACATGCACCCCAATGTTCACTGCAGTACTATTTACAGTAGCCAGGTCATGGAAGCAACCTAAATGCCCATCAACAGATGAATGGATAAAGAAGATGTGGTACATATATACAATAGAACATTACACAGCCATAAAAAGGAGCAAAACTGGGTCATTTGTAGAGATGTGGATGGATCTAGAGTCTGTCATACAGAGTGAAGTAAGTCAGAAAGAGAAAAACAAATATCATACATTAACGCATATATGTGGAATCTAGAAAAACGGTACAGATGAACTGGTTTGCAAGGCAGAAATAGAGACACAGATGTAGAGAACAAACGTATGGACACAAAGGTGGGAAAGTGGCGGGGGGCGGGTGGTGGTGGTGGTGTGATGAATTGGAAGATTGGGATTGACATATATACACTAATATGTATAAAATAGATAACTAATAGGAACCTGCTGTATAAAATAAAAAGTTTCAAGTGGTCACATTCAGGACCCACATTGTGGGGAGAGACCATCATGCTGGGCAGTGGAGATATAGACCCGTATCAAATGCAGACAGCATATAATAAGTTTTATCGTGTTTAATTACCTGTGTATTTTATCTCAACATAGTCTGCAAAAGCAGTAGAGCCATTCACTTGTGGTGTTACTCGGGTTATTAGTAACTAGCTCTGGGTTATTCTGGCTTCAGAAAGGCTGCCTCTGCAGCATTCATGGACCACAGGTGTCAAGACATCCTCTCATGTCACAAAGACCCTGCGCTGAACGTGCACAGTGATTCCCAAGGCAGGTCAGGTCATCCCTGCTGGGACATAGAGCTGTGGGCACCAAAGTCCTGGAACCCAGGCCTGAATTCCCATTCACCTTAAACACTTTCTGAAAATTGCTAAAAAAAAAAAAAACCCTAACTGACTTGAGATTTCCATGTGACTTGCTTAGTAAAAGTAGAATACAGTACATTTTACCTGGTTTCACTACAATAAACGATAGTACATGTACGGCCAGTACAATCTGGGATACAGCGAGAGTATGTCAAGAAACATGTCCCATCCCTCCGGCCCTTCTTCCCGTCACCTCTTTTGTCTGCAGAGCTTGCTAACTTGTGGTTGAACATTCTCTGGTGGGCACAACGTTTCATGTCACAAAATTGGGTGCCAAGCTGACAACTCAGTCTAATCCCTAGTTCAAGTCCCTGTTACATTTTATGAAGTTCTCCAGTAATAATAATAATAATAGTAGTGGTAATAATAATAATAATAATTCATCCATTCTGAGTTTTCTGGTAAATTTAAAATTCCCCTCCGCCTCCTTCTTTGGAGGATGACTGAATTGGTAGGGGCAGAGGCGGGGCCCTCTCATGCACTGTCTGCTTCCTGTACCCTCACATGTGCTCCTCACTAAGAGAACTCTTCCACCACAAACTGGGTATTCATGGAGCATCTCCTACAGGGCATGGTCAAGGCTGCTTGGGTCAAGGTGTCCCTGCTCTTGGCTGGCCCCTTCCAGGACCCTGGTCCTTAGCCTCACACTTGAGTTTCCAGGCAAATGCAGGAAATGTATGCCATCTTGCCACACCGTCACAGAGAGTTGAGGAACTCCACAGGCCTAGTGTAGAGCCGGTAGAGGTAGAATAATGGGGGGTCTTGGTGCAGAAGGACCCCTCCTCAGCCCTCCATCAATACCCAGCTCTCTTGCTTCCTCCCAATTCTGCTCCATCTCTTTTTCTGGCTTATAAGATCCTTAGCAAGTATTTTCCTAAAACCTTTCTGTCTGTATATGCCTCTGGGGTTGCTTACTATTTCTAAAACTTAAAAGCCAAGAATTTGACATCTTTATGTCCTGAGCTGACTAAGCTGTTCCCCCAAGGCCATGGAGGCCTCCTGTCCAGCTGCCTGGGCCATGGGAAGGAGACTCAGGGTATCCTCAGGAGAATGCAATGACGTGATGGGGCGGGGCCTGTCAGTTCATTAATGGGAGCTACAATTCTGGGGCATGAAATCAGGTGATTTATTCATTTTCACAAAACAAGTGCTGTGCAAATAATTGAAGTTAAGATGGTATTCTAAGATTTCAAATCTAGGTCAGTCACCGTAGCTCTTAAAGACATTTCTCCTCTTTCCCCTCTTGGATCTTCTGACTACCAATTAAAATGGCATAAGACAGATTAACAGGAGAAGGTCATATGTGTTATGTGTGTGCTGGAATTCACATAAGTATGAAGAATTCCAAAGTTAGCTAAAGCAAGCTGAGGTATACGTATTATTCTGACCAAGGAAGAGGTGGGGGGGTCTGGGGCTTCACGGGAAGTAAGGTAACTCACAGAAGATAAAAAGAGTTAATGTTTGGTAAACAAATGTTTGCTGGGCCATTCAAACACAATGGGACACAGAGAGGACTTTGATCAAATGGGTCTTGATCGGCTCCTCCCTGTGTTTACTCCCGATACTTCACTATAGTTAGCTATGGTGATGGCATCTTCCTGGGACGGTACTCCTCTCTGAAATTCTTTTCGGCAGTTAGGGGGAATTTCAGGAAGTTCTTCCTGAGTCTTTTGGGCCTTCATTGTTTTCAGCTCAAAATAATCCATGTGCCAGAGTGGCGCGTCTTGGGATGGCCTGCACTGAGTCCCTTCACTCCCATAAGATTCTTCAGTAAACCACTTTAAAATGATTTGTATGGATTGTATTTTGAAGAGCAATTTCAGAAAAACATGGTAAGAGCTACAATGAGTTGAGATATGTAGGCTGGGCAAAGAAAAGAGGCTATTGAAATGCTTCCACCTTAACTGAAATAGACTTGGCTTTGAAATAGAAGGTGGTCCACCCAGTGTTTCACAGGGGCAGGAGACTTAGCTGACAAGTCTGCCCCCAGAGAGGGTTCTGAGGAACTCTGAGTTCTCCAAGCATTTTGTGCTCCCCTGAAACAGCAAGCCTTCTAATGGTGATTGCATGTCATGTTTCGGTGGAGGCTGGCCTGAGTGTGGGGGCCAGGATACAATAGTTTCCTTGATGTTTATTTGGTTTTGTGACTCTCACAGAGCTTGAGTTTTAGAAACACTCAAAGCTCTGTAGATATTTCCTGGTGCCACTTTGATAGTCAGGTAGAATTATTTATCAGCCTAGACAAAGTAAAATAGTGTTTCATTTGCAGATTGTTTCTGATCTGATCCTGCCATTGTCTTCAGAAATGCTGCCACTTTCCATGCAATACCACAGTGGTACGCAGAAGGGAAACTTGAGCTGTCATTTGGAGGAAGAATTGAAAACCATAGGCTCCTGTTGGAACCACTTAGGATGCCTGTGGATTTGGTCCAATTCCAGATTTGGAAAGCATGGCTGTTTTTCAAAGAGAGGCTGCAGAGGGACCTGGTAAGGGGCCTGGGAGAAGAATAGGGCCCATTTCTTCCACTTGGAGAATGACATTATCTGGGGGAGTTTTGCGAGGCTCTCAGTACCTCTGCGAAGCTGGTGTGTTATTACATAGACTGCATCCTTTAGGGGTTTGATTTCGTCCTGGAGGAAAGAATTCCCGTGTTCTCTGGGCTGTTTGCTGTCCTTGGGATTCTACAGATGCATCACAAACAGTGGTGCTTCCTCTTTGAAAGACTGAAGCAGTTGGCGGCCCCTCCTCTGGAGACCTCGGCTGAGACCCTCCCTCTGACTTGCAGCTCCTCTCCTCCATCACCCCTGGCCTCTTGTCATGGGTTTGCACCTGCACAATGAGGGGGAACACTGCTGCAACCTCGGCTCTGTTCTCCAGGTCAGATGTCCTGCCCTGGGAGGTTTTGGGTGGAAAGCACCTCTCACTGCTGCTTGGGAAGAGGCTGCTGTGGCCCAGTTGCTGGCACTCGAGACCCACCTCGTTAAATTGTGTTTCACAGTGCCATGTGGCCATTGCCTCTTTTGTCCTTCTGTTTGCTTTATGTAAATTCTCTTGTTCTCCAACCAGCCAGCCTCTATCTGGGCTCTGGGACCTCAGCTGACAGCCCTGCCTTGGCATTGATAGAGTCTATGGCCGTCTCCCCAGCCTAGCCTCTACAAGGACTGAAAGAGGGCCAGTAAAAGGCAAATCTGATCATGTCCACTCCCTGCCCTGGACCTTGTGCACCCTGCTCAGTCTCTGTTCACCCCCTTCCTCTCCTTCTGAGCTCCAGGCACCCTGGCCTTCTTTGATGCTCTGAGGTGCTGTGTTCCCTCCCTGGGCCCTGCTGTCTGTCTGGTCCCAAACTCCCCTTCCAGGTAGTTAAGTCTTACTAGTTACCTTAACTCGGCTGTGACCAGCCAGGCCAGGGCAGATCCTCCATCACTAACTTTCCCAAGCCCTGATGGTTGTCTGGACCATTGTAATAGTGTCACACAAGATGGCTGCTGCTCCCTCACTAGTCTGAGGCCTCTTTGAGAAAGGACCACATCTGTCCTTCCACAGTTGCTCACCCAGTAGGCCCGCATAAATGTCCTTAGATGAAAGAACCAGTGGATTGTAACATGGTGTCCCTGGCACCCCCGCTACCCTGCCCCACCCCACAGCTAGAGAATGCTGGGCGCTCCTTTCTTGATCAAAAATAATTTGTCTAAATCAATTGTACCAGGGTGATGAATACACAATGAAGATATTTAAGGAATCACACATGATATCAAAGTGAAATGGAGCAGGACAGTATGGCACCTTCCGCAGACAGACTCCCCCGTTTCCTCAGCCTGCCTTTTGTCTGTAGAAAAACTTTAGCCAAATAATAAATTTAATCAGAGAACTGAGAAAATGCAGAAGGAAGCAAAGGAAAGCAGTGAAAAGGACCAAATAATAATAGTTTAGTCATTAAACAAAGTCAAGGACCTTTAGTTCCTTCTCAAGGGCTATAGATGATATTCTGAGCCATATCCTTTGAACTGTTTTTTCCATACTAAAACCTTCACCAGGTGAAAAAGTTATCTACGTTATGACCAGACTGTAACCATGACATAAGCTGTCACAATTCTAAGAACTGGCCCCAAGGAAATGGGAAAAAAAAACAACCCTGGAACTAAAGATTAACTGTACTTAAAACAATGAAGATGGCACTATTCAGACCACCGCATGACTAATTTCAAGATGACTGTCAGGGCTGACTCTGCTGTTCTGCATGGAGCCCCCTCCCTCTACCTATATACATCCCTGAAACTCCCCTTTAAAAGCTCTTGCCCACTGATCAGCAAGCGGGGGACTTGGCCTTTGGACATGAGTCTGCCACGTAGTCTCATACAGAAAGGAAAGCAACCCTTCCTTTCTACTAACCTTGCCTCTCGAGTATTGGCTTTCGAGCAGCAAGCAGCCAGACCTGAGTTTTGGTAACAACAGAGTGTTCCAAGGTCATTTGTAGCAAATATTACTGCTGTGTATTTGTTACGATTTCAAGTCCACTTGTTTCTGACTTAAGTGAAGTTGTTTTAACCCGAGGGTGACTTTGAAGCTGGGCCAGGAGGATGTCTGGGCATCTGTTGTTCTCTGTCAGCCCTCAGGAGCTCAGCCATTGAGGGGCACCACTGGGAGGGGCACCACTGGGAGGGGCTTATCCATACAAACATATATGTGAGTGGATATCACACGATGGGCATTTAAACTTTAAACGCCACGAATTTGTGAGGACTTATCAAGAGTGTTCCTTCTGGGCAAGGCTACTCCCTGCTGACCTAAATAGCTCTGTGAAGATCCTGAGACACTGGCTCTTGCCATGGCCAGGCCTCTCTTGGTGGCAGTGGTATTTAACTGAGCAGCAGTCTCAGGAACGGAAAGGACGTCTGTTCCTGCCTCGGAGAGACCACTCTCGTAGGCAGTGATGCAAGCTGTGTAAGGGTCCTGGAATGACAACACCAGCACCTTCTCTCTGCTAACATCCTGCTCTGGCTACACAGGACTTTCTGTTTGCACCAGCAGCTGGACGTCAGCTCTTGGTTGGCTAAGCTGACTCTACAAGAACCAACTCGCAGAAAGTTACACCTCAGCTAAATTTGGACTTTATTTCTTTCACCTCCTCTCTGCCTGGAACGATGGTATAATTAATCGATTACTGGTATGAAGTATGTTATTCCTTTATTGGCTTATTAAGAACCATATCCTGTATGCAATTGGCTTGTGAAGTATTATAAATTATAATCCTACAGTGAACCTGTGTTTAATAAATTATTGGCAAAGACAAGCTCAGTCTCTGACCATAATTTGGCTCAAAACAAAGCAGTTATTAAAAAAAAATAAAGAACAAAAACAAAAAACAATTTTTAATTAAAAAAGAACAAAAAAATCCCCCCAAAACAATTATGGTATTTGGCATTACATTTTAAAGATTTTTAAAATCACTTTCTCCCATCGACATGTGATGGCTGCTATCTTGGACCCAGTACACACCAACTGTGTGTTTACTGATGACAATGATGACGGCATCTTCAGTCCAGAGGTGATCGATCTTCACAGTGACAAGCCTGAGGCTCTGTGATGAATGAGCAAAGAAGGCACCGCAAGATGCAGCAGTGTCTTCTGGATAAAAGCAATTGTTCCAGTGTAGTTTTACTAAGTGCATTTATTGGATTTCAAATTTTTTAAATTAGTAATCCCTGTGGGGGATACACAACAGTATCACTGAGCAGGGTATTTGATCTCAGCCACGCTGGCTCACGGCACCGGTGCCAGTGCCTGGCACACTCACCACAGTCACACTCAGCTTTGCATAGGAGCTCAGGGCTCTTGTCCTAACACCTCCCTGCTCTCTGTTCTCAGAGGCAAGTGCCAGCTTTTCTGAATCTTTTTGTTTTTAAAAATAACCACTTTCAGGGGCTTCCCTGGTGGTGCAGTGGTTGAGAGTCCGCCTGCCGATGCAGGGGACACGGGTTCGTTCCCCGGTCCGGGAAGACCCCACGGGCCGCAGAGCGGCTGGGTCTGTGAGCCATGGCCGCTGAGCCTGCGCGTCCGGAGCCTGTGCTCCGCAACGGGAGAGGCCACAACAGTGAGAGGCCCGCATACCGCAAAAAACAACAACAATAACACTTTCAGACTGGGCAGTGATTGACAAATCAGTGACTTAAGAGATGTGTGCCTTACGCTCTCCTTTTCTGATGGTTATCTTAGTAAAGTGGGCTTTTTTGGACAGTTCTGAGGTGAGTAAGAACAGGTAGAGCAGATCAGATTCAGATTCAATTCTCCCTGCTGCATGAGTGCTTTCCCCAAATGCACGATCCCATCCAGTTCCCATGGCACCCTGGTGGCACCAGGTTTGCTGCACATTTTTTATGTGTGGAATCTGAGACTCGACAGGATGGAGAGCTTGCCAAGTCAGGTCTGGCAATTATGTCTTCTGACTGGGAGGCCCTCTCTGCATAGGTATTCCTTGTGATTTTTTTTTTTTTTTTTTTTTTTGGTAGAATCTTAAGAGGTGCGAATCCAGCCTCACCTTCTTCTTTTTTTTTTTTTTTTTTTTTTTCCAGCCTCATCTTTTGCAAATGGTTGAGAGAGAAAGCCAGCAGAGGCAGGTAAGACCTGACTTCTTAAACACGCAGTGCAGGTGCTTCTGCTACAGCAGTGTACAAACTGAGTCCAAAAATTTCCAAATCAACCACATCAAGAATGCAGTTGGGCACATTCTTCTAGGATCTTAATTGTTCAGTAATTGGTGGCATTTGTCTGTTATAATTTGTCAATTGAAAAAGCAAATGATTTGAGTTCAGTTGTGGAAAACTGCATTCTGGAAAGAGCAACAGAATAATCATGAGGCAAAATGTTATTGGAAACCACTAAGCAAGAATTTACAGGAAGAGGAGAGATGAGCTGCCCCTCATCCTATGCTGTTGAGTGTTCCCTGGAAATGCCAGCGGCAAATGAGAAATTTAGTTGAAAGGCAAAGTCAGCCAATCAAGTAGCTTATCATATAAAGAAATGTAGGCAAGAGGAAGGGAAGCAGGGAGGGGTGGTGCCTGGGGGCTTAGGTTGCATTGTGAATCTAAAACCCCTGGGTGGAGAGAACGTGCTGGCTACCAGCAAAGAGCAGGTGTATTTCATTTGAAAATTAGGACAGAGTACAGAGCACATCCAATTGTAAAACACTTCCTTTTTTTTTCCTTCTGCAAAACACATTTTATAATAAAAGGTGATCGACCCCAGATCATCTGCCACACGTTTTAAGAAATAGAGCCTTATAACATTCCTCCCTCCATCCTTCCTTCCCTGTCTTCACCCTCTGTTCTTCCTTCCATGCATGTTTTCATATAACCCTCACCACTCCTTCTCTCCATCCCTCCTTTCATCCCTCGATCTATTTCTTCATCCATCCATCCATCCATCCACCCACTAGCATACATTCAACAAATATCTTTTTATTGCCTATGACATTCCAGGGACTAGATTCTGGGAATACAGCCATTTATAAAAGCATCATGGCCCCGTTCCTTTTGGATTTTAGTCTCAGGTGGGTACAGACCTGTGACCAAAGCACTAGAGTTCTTCCTGATAAGTGCAGATGTATCTCCTTTGCAGAGCTTTACAGCATGCACTGTAAAGTTCCTAGCTGCCACTGCTGCTGCTCCAGCCTGCACTTACGTAAAGCCTATGGAATGCATCCTGTTTTAAAGACTTCATGTACAGTGACTGACTTAATCCCATCACAACTTATGAGGTTTGTGCTGTCTCACAATTTAACTGATGAGGAAATCAAGCAGCAGAGAGATGGGGTGACGTACTGAGGTGCCCTAGCTTGTGGCCGAGGGTCACAGCACACTGGATGCAGGGGCACCCCTCTCCCTTCGCTCTTATCCCTTCCTGCTCTCCTGGAGTTTCTGTCCTGGCTTCTGACTGTGTCTGTGCTACGTGCTGCATCCCCACCCCAAAGGAATTTGAGATGCATGCTCACTACAGAAAAATACTGTTTGCAACAATAAGCTTGGACCATGATAAGTAAATAAAATATTTATTCCTCCGTAACTCATTTTGTTCCTTATCCTTGTAAATCCCTCCTTTGCCATCATTGGAAGTGACTGGAGAAGTAACACATGTGACTCATGGGGCAAAGCATCCAGAGAACTGATGACACTGCTTTTCCTGATCAGCAGTAGTATGATTGTGTTTGCCAGTAGTGATGTCAGGCCCTGGGATGGAGAGCTGGGCAGGGTTGCTACCACCACACTGTACGTGGGGAACTGAGGCCCCCAGAGTGAAAGGACGTCCTCATCCGGCAACCACAGGCAACAAAATAAGGAAGATTCTAAGCCCCATATTTCTAGACAGATCTCCAGTGCAGGCCTGCTCACAGCATCTGTGGCCTACAGACAGCTGTCTGTCTCTTGTTACTGCATCATCTTATCTCCTTCTGTCTTAGGGACAGAGGTCTCTCTTCCCTCCATGCTTCCAAGTGACTCCTCACTTCTACGGAGCTGCTGTCATTTTGAGCTTGTCACCTGCCCAGCACAGAGTTCCTGCTCTCTGCCATCAAATTCTAGAGCCTCGGCCTTCCTGGTTTACCTTGGTCCTCCCTCCAACCTGGATTGTTCATCTTTCTTTTCCCAGGGAGAATTCTCCAATGACTAAGGCCATGTTGGCTGTTCTCTGATCTGTCCTCCACACCTACAGAAACTACACTCTCTCAGATCATCTGTGATACCTGTGATCAAATACTGTCAGCTTTTCCACATTATTTTTTTCATATTTGTATTGAGCATTCAATCTTGAAAGGTTTTCCATCCTTAGCTTAAATGGTGGTCCTGCTAGCATCCTAAGGGCTCTATTTGGCCCCTTTAATGCTCCCACTTCCTGACTATAGGAACCCCCAGCCACTCTCTCACTGCACGCTCCCTTGGAAACCTCAAGCAGTCTCACAGCTTTAGCTATTATTTCTACAAACGTGATTCCAAAATCGCTATTTCTAGCGTGTTTCCTCTGTAAAGCAGCAGCCCCACTCTTTTCTGTGGTGCTTTTGCATTAGACTCAGAATAACTACAAACCAAACTTCCTTCTTTCACTTAGACCTAGTTTCCTTTCCAACATTCTGTTTCTGATGGTTGTATCATCCTTCCTCTATGGAGACACACTTTATTTCTCAAGCTCCTTTCCCATGGTATGCATCCCACCCATCTCTCATCCTCCCTTGCTGACTCTGCTCCCTGCTTCTGCTTCTTCCTTTCCATTCTCTGTCACTACACTAATCTGTGGTGTCCTCACTTCAAGCCTTTGTTTCAGTCAACTTTTTGTTGGTGTTGGGCAGGAAGACATTGTCCTCTACCCTTCTAGGTTCTTCTGGCTTTTAAGAATTAAATTGACATGAGACAGATTAACAGGAGAAAATCAAAGTTTAGTAACAACTATACATGGGAGAGACCCAGAAAAACTGAGTAACTCCCCAAATGGCTGAAGCCCTCACCTTAAATACCATTTTCAGCTAAAGACAAAAGAGGATGTTGGGGGTAGTAGTTTGGGACCTCAAAGGAGAGGAAGGCAATTCACATGGAGATTGAAAAGCAAATGTTTGTTACTTAAATGTTTGCTGGGCCAGGCAGAGACAATGGGACACAGAGAACTTTAGCAAACAGACTTTGCTGGGTTCCTCCCTATCTCCATAGCTAGTTTATACTGTACTCATCTATGGTGATAGCTCCCTTCCTGGAACAGGTCCTTTATCTACCCTCTTTAGGCAGTTAGGGGGAAGGTCAAAGGTTCTTCCTGAGTCTTTTGGGCCTTCATTGTTTTCATTGAAATAATCTGCATGCCAAAGGGACATTTTGGGGTGGCAAGTTTTGCTCCCCTAATTGGTATCTCTGCCTCTAGCCCTTTCTCCGCATTATGTTATCTGATACACACTTGAAAACTCTTAACACCTTCATCATGCATATCCCCTTACTTAAACACCATTTTCTTGTCATTTCAGGCTCCAGGAAATATGGTCCCAACTCAGAACTCCAACCACCTCTTCATCAGCCCCCTCTATCTCAACCAAGTTGGTGAGCTCTCTCTGGCCCTGACTTACCCAGTGCCTGTTCCTACTACCATATCTTTACAAACAGTTATTTTTTAATTTAATTTTTATTTTATATTGAGGTATAGTTGATTTACAATGTATTAGTTTCAGGTGTACAGCAAAGTGATTCAGTTATACATATACATATATCCATTCTTTTTCAGATTCTTTTCCCTTATAGGTTATTAGAATATTGAGCTCCCTGTGCTATACAGTAAGTCCTTGTTAATTATCTATTTTATATATAGTAGTGTGTATATTTTAATCCCAAACTCCTAATTTATCCCTCCACCCACATTTCCCCTTTGGTAACGATAGGTTTGTTTTCTAAGTCTGTGAGTCCATTTCTGTTTTGTAAATAAGTTCATTTGTATCATTTTTTTAGATTCCACATATAAGCAATATCATATATTTGTCTTTCTCTTTCTGACTTACTTCACTTAGTATGATAATCTCCAGGTCCATCCATGTTGCTGCAAATGGCATTATTTCATTCTTTTTTATGGCTGAGTAGTATTCCATGTATATATGTACATCTTCTTTATCCATTCCTCCATCAATGGACATTTAGGTTGCTTCCATTTTATCCTACATGAAGTGCTTTCCCTGCTCTTTCTATTCCATTGACCAAATCCTGTCCATTCTTCAGAAATCACCTGAGGTCTTCCTCCTTCTTCATGAATACTTTCCTCATTGCTGCAACCACCAGTCCTCTCTGAAATATCTCTGAGCAGGAAGTACACTGGCTCCCAGATCTTAGTCTGTGGAATGGGGCTGAGCTGGTATGTAGGTATACTCAAGAGTTTGTTAATAATGTAGTGTTTGTGGCTCTGCTGTGGGCATTGGGAATTTCATTTTTTACAGACCTGCCCATGAGATTCTGATGTGTAGTATATGGAGATTTGTTAATGACTCTCAATCTCATTTATGTTTGACTTTTCACAGGTCAGATGTCATTTACCCAGCTAAGGTGTGTAAGCAGCTTCAGAATGGGGTCCACAGTTCATTGCCACAGTGATGGCATGCTGCTGGAAACACAAGGAGCGTGAGAGAGTCACATTTACAAATAGCCCCCAAATCAGCCTTCCTCACACAACTCTTGTTGTCTACAGATAGTACTGTGCATTCATTTATTTTTTTTCATTAATTCCATCCATTCACTTAATAAGCACATACTGGTCAATGTTAAGGTCCTGGTAAGTACAAAGATAAGTTCACTCAGATGAAGGGAGAAAGACCCCACCCCATCCCAACCCATCCCATGTGACAAAGGTTCTGCTGCCAGATCAACAAAATGCTGTGGGAGCCCAGGGGAGAAAGCAATTAATTTTTTTGGAGAGTCCATAAATTCTTCAAAGAGGAGGTGCCATGGGTGACATCTGAGCTGGGGAGTGAAGGCTGAACAGAAGGAGGAGGGGGCATTCTTATGAGAGAGGAAAGTATGACAGAGAGGAGCAAAGGTCAAAGTTTGACACTACTTGGAGAGAAGAATGAATGGTTCCAGGTGACTAGAGAGGATAAATGGGGGGATGGTACCAGGAAGCACAGGAGAGAAGCGGAGGGTCAGACTGCACCATGGGGGTAATCTAAAGGCTCTACATCAGATCTGTGTTTTGGAATCATAAATCTTGTCACAGTACAGAGACTCAGAAATAGGGGAGATCTTGTAGACTGAGAAAATGACCATGAAGCTGTCACAGGGAACCAGGGAAAGGCAGATGAGACCTCGGTCTTCCGAAGTGAGAGTGCAGATCAAGAGGAGAAGGTAGCAGTTGGATGGACAGAGACTGGTCCCCACTCATCCCAACCAATTCTCTTCTGCTGCCTCCCCATCTATCAGCCAACTCTAAAGATTTCTCTCAAGTTGTCAACCTCGGCCACTGGGTGAATAGTAATGTCATTAAACAAGACAGGGGCCAAAAAGAAGTAGAGATTTGTGGAGGAGGAAAGTGAGAGTGGCCTTTGAAGCACTGAAGTTAAATTGCCTCCAAGGCACCATGATGAGGTGCACAGAACTGAGCAGGGATGTGAGGAATGAAAGTGTCAACTTGGAGTCACTGAAAAAGAAGCAACAGTTGGAGCCTTGGGAATGGCTGGAGTTTGGACATGACTTTGAGGGGAGAAGAAGGTTGGCCTTAGAAACTTTTATCTACATTCAGCAAGAAGAAAATGGATGGGCTTGAGTGTAATTTTAGGTTCTTCCCTCTGTTTCTTTGGCTTCAGATACGAATGAATAAATAAGGCCCATGAAGAAATAGGATGGATTAAGTTTATTAAGAGTTTATGAGGGAATTCCTGGTGATCCAGTGGTTAGGACTCAGAATTTTCACTGCCAGGACCCTGGTTCAATCCCTGGTCAGGGAACTAAGATCCCACAAGCCATGCAGTGGGGTCAAAAAAAAAGAGAGAGTGTTTACGAGTTAAATGATTAGTACCAAAAAAACCCAGGGTGAACTAAATGGAAGTATTGGGTGATAGGCTATGGAAAGATGAAAACATCACTGCTCCCGCCTCACTGGAAACAGGCTTTCTGAACCCAGAATCTGGCATAAGAAACATTATCTGTTATCAATCATTGAAGGAGAGAGGAGACAGAGATTTATTGGAAGTACAAGGAAGATATTATGCACAAGGAAGGAATTGTTATTTATGATGTAGTTTAGTGATTATATATCCAGAATCCATTATTACAGTGAATTTCATTATCTTTTTAATTGCTACAATTTCTTTACCTCCTCAAGAGCTCAACTTTCTTATGTATAAGAAGTATTCATTAAGTTAATAGATATACCTTACACATCATTTAAAAAATAAGAGCTAAAATAAAGTAAAATAGAAAAAAAAAAGAAATGCATTGCTTGACTTGTTCAATGTTACAGGATAGGTTAAGGAAGGATGAATGATAACACAGAAATCTTGGTCTCCAACAGACATTTTTTTCTGAGGTCCCAGTTGCAGGCATTGTTTTATATCGGTTATTTAAACTAATCTGAAAGTATAATGCTTAATATACATTTATTTCACATGAGACTTAATTCTTCAGTATTTATTTGTGGTCCCAAATTTTCTTTTGAGTTGAATGAAACTTTTAAAAATCTCAGTATTATTCAAATTGATGTATACTGTATGCAGGATGAAGGTAACTTGTCTACTGAGACTTAACGTGATGCCAAAGAACCTTTCCTATTCCTTAACTTTATGCGTCTAGGCTCGTTAGGTCTTTTGTGAGAAAATGACTTATAAATATAAGCTTGTCAAACTGCCTTTGATTCCTAACAATTTCTTATTTCATACCTACCACCATCATACAATAATTGAAAAACATTAGAAACATGCAAATGTATGGGGCAAATGTCAGAATATAAGAAGCATAGTCTTAGCCTCTGAAAACTTGTACGCTCAATTTAACAAGCATTTATTGAGTATCCACCATGGAAAAGGCATATACTAGATATACTTGGTGATACCCCTAATGAGTAAGACATAGCCTTCTTTTTCAAGAATCATGTGGTCTGACATATTAGCTACTCATCCTGGCACACTAACTCACTCTAACACAAAGATGACAGGTGATTTGTGAGGAGAACAGAATGTTTGCACACACATTACTTCATGTGATCCCCTTAAGAAGGCTGTAAATGAGATGTACATTTTTAGAGCTGTTGGGGAGTGGAACTGGCCTATCACCCATGTTATCTGCTGCCTTGAGTTTGGTTGTGTTACTTAATGAGTACGTCATAAATGGTTAATGTAAGAAAAGCAAAAATTTACAACTGTACTCAAAGAAAAGATCTTGGTCTACAGGACAAGATTTGTGGACAAATACATACACACATTGTATGTTTCAATTCTTTTGTTAACTTCTTACTTTATGTGACTTTAAAAATTAACGCTGACCCCAATGGAAGCATCTGCTGGGCAGACAGTATATAAGTCTTGGCAACCAGTTCAGCACAGACCTCTGATTCCTCCAACTTTTCAGGGCAATCAGAGGGCCATGAATCCAAAGCCCTAAGAGAATGCTACCAGAGAGTTAGAATTTTCTCAAAACCTGCACTTGCCTTCATGTCCCACATTTATTTAAATAATTTGCAGATTCCTCCTTTAAAGCCTTTAAAAGATTATTTGAAATAGCTCTCCCTTCAACCCTATTTGTCTCCCTTATACCTTACTTATTATTAATTTACTATTAATGTCTGTGTCAATGTTTGCTGTCGGTTATTTTCTAGTTTAAGTCTTCCTCTACCATTACTCCTTCTAAATCCATCCTCAAAGAAAGACTCATCCCCATAATTTTCTGTTTGTGACAACACAGCTCATTTCCTCAATGTTACACAGGGCAATGCAAATAGCTTAACTTCAAGAAGAACTTGGACAGCAAGAACTTGAGAGGCATTAAAACAAAATAAAATAAGTCCTTGTTTCAAACAAGGGGACCTAAAATAACATGTGAAAGAACTGTTGAACTACAGATGATGCTTTTGCCTTGAATGACATCTGAAAAGAAACTAGACTGACTTCTAGATGAAGTCTTAGATATGTTTTAAATAGGACTAGAGACACCAGCTTTAACACACTCCATGAAAGCTCTGGAATGACATGATCTATATTGAAATCTGCCTCCTGGTCTGAGTATGATGAACTCCTCTGGAAGGGGATTTTGCCCCAGGGAATCTTCATATCCTGCATATATCTCCCCAGGTGGGGGAAGGTTCAGGAATTCAGGTTATTAGGACAGGAATATTCTTCTTATAGAAAAATGTAAAATTGGCTATGAGCTTGCCTTGAGGAGAAATATTTATGGAAACTTTCTGCTTATTTTGTGGGTAGAAAAAATAATTTCATTTGCTTTTGAGACTTGTAAACTTCCTGGCATGGACTTACAAATATCACCCCTACTTTACAGAGAGATGAGCAAGGCACTGAGGAGGCAAACATTTCAAAGATGTGGCAGAAACAGAACCAAAGGAACTCTATTCAGCCTCCTTCCACCTTATTATATCTATCCATCTCACCCTGTAATAGCTATGTAGTTAATATATCGCTGACCTGTACACAAAAAGAGTGAGTTTTCTGCCATTGCTTCACATTGTGTGAGGGCATAACTCTGTCTGGAAAAGGGGTGTGCTGTCCTGTACCTGGAACTCCAGTTGCAAGAATGAAATAAGAGAGGATGACAGTCTTGGGCTTACAAAGCAAAGGATTGACTTTATGCATATCACGCACAATGTTCTTATTTTATTCTTGAAGTTACCTTACTCTGGTGATCAGTTCAGTCTACCACAGTTCAAGAGCAGGTGGCAGGTGAAAACATGTTCATTAGCATAGGGAATGCAAAGCTGGGAAAATGGAATCTCTCCTGTTTCAGACTTGCATCTCAGAGTCCTGAACTACGTCTGGAAGTTTACCTTGTATGACACTAGATTTGTGCACTTACAAGTAAATTTGTCCAGACTGAGGTTTCTGCTTTGTGTCTCTGGACACTGGACATGTTCCTAAAAGAACATGGAAAAGGAATGAAACAAGTCTCTAACCCACGGGACACTTGAATGGGTAGCATTAACTTTCTTTTTAAATTATTTTTTTAATTGAAGTATAGTTGATGTACAATGTTGTGTTAGTTTCTGATGTACAGCAAAGTGTTTCAGTTATATGTATATATTCTTTTTTCATAGTCTTTTCCATTATTGGTTATTACAAGATATTTAATAGAGTTCCCTCTGCTACACAGTAGGTCCTTGTTGTTTATCTATTTTATATATAGTAGTATGTATATGTTAATCGCCAAATCCTAATTTATCCCTCCCCCTCCCCGTTTCCCCTTTGGTAACCATAAGTTTATTTTTCTATGTCTGTGAGTCTGCTTTTGTTTTGTAAATAAGTTCATTTCTATCATATTTTAGATTCCACATATAAGTGATATCATATGGTATTTATCCTTGTCTGATTTACTTCACTTAGTATATTAATCTCTAGGTCCATCCATGTTGCTGCAAATGGCATTATTTCATTTTTTTTATGGCTGACTAGTATTGCAATGTATATATATATACATGGCTATATATATATATATTTATACATATACATACACCATCTTCTTTATCCTTTCATCTGTCTATGGACATTTAGGTTGCTTCCATATCTTGGATATTGAAACAGTGCTTCTTTATCCATTCATCTGTCTATGGACATTAAGGTTGCTTCCATATCTTGGATATTGAAATAGTGCTGCTATGAACATGGGACTGCATGTATCTTTTTGAATTAGAGTTTTCTCCAGATATATGTCGAGGAGTGGGATTGCAGGATCCTATGGTAACTAGTTTTGTTCTTTAAGGAACCTCCATACTGTTCTCCATAGTGCCTGAACCAATATACACTCTCATCAACAGTGGAGGAGGATTTCCTTTTCTCCACACCCTCACCAGCATTTATTATTTGTAGACTTTTTGATAATGGCCATTCTGACTGATGGCCAGTCAAAAAAAAAGGTAGTTTTTTTTAAACACCTTTATTGGAGTATAATTGCTTTACAATGGTGTGTTAGTTCCTGCTTTATAACAAAGTGAATCAGTTATACATATACATATGTTCCCATGTCTCTTCCCTGTTGCGTCACCCTCCCTCCCACCCTCCCAAGTGGTCACAAACCACCAAGCTGATCTCCCTGTGCTATGCGGCTGCTTCCCATTAGCTATCTATTTTACATTTGGTAGTGTATATATGTCCATGCCACTCTCTCACTTTGTCACAGCTTACCCTTCCCCCTCCCCATATCTCAAGTCCATGCTCTAGTAGGTCTGTGTCTTTATTCCCAACTTACCCCTAGGTACTTCATGACCTTTTTTTTTTTCCCTAGATTCCATATATATGTGTTATCATACAGTACTTGTTTTTCTCTTTCTGACTTACTTCACTCTGTATGACAGACTCTAGGTCCATCCACCTCACTACAAATAACTCAATTTCATTTCCTTTTATGGCTGAGTAATATGACATTGTATATATGTGCCACATCTTCTTTATCCATTCATCTGTTGATGGACACTTAGGTTGCTTCCATGTCATGGTTATTGTAAACAGAGCTGCAATGAACATTTTAGTACATGACTCTTTTTGAATTATGGATTTCTCAGGGTATATGCCCAGTAGTGGGATTGCTGGGTCATATGGTAGTTCTATTTGTAGTTTTTTAAGGAACCTCCATACTGTTCTCCATAGTGGCTGTATCAATTTACATTCCCACCAACAGTGCAAGAGTGTTCCCTTTTCTCCACACCCTCTCCAGCATTTATTGTTTCTAGATTTTTGGATTATGGCATTCTGACTGGTATAAGATGATATCTCATTGTAGTTTTGATTTGCATTTCTCTAATGATTAATGATGTTGAGCATTCTTTCATGTGTTTGTTGGCAGTCTGTATATCTTCTTTGGAGAAATGTCTATTTAGGTCTTCTGTTCATTTTGGGGTTGGGTTGTTTGTTTTTTGTTATTGAGCTGCATGAGCTGCTTGTAAATTTTGGAGATTAATCCTTTTTCAGTTGCTTCATTTGCATATATTTTCTCCCATTCTGAGGGTTGTCTTTTGGTCTTGTTTATGGTTTCCTTTGCTGTGCAAAAGCTTTGAAGTTTCATTAGGTCCCATTTGTTTATTTTTGTTTTTATTTCCGTTTCTCTAGGAGGTGGGTCAAAAAGGATCTTGCTGTGATTTATGTCATAGAGTGTTCTGCCTATGTTTTCATCTAAGAGTTTTATAGTGTCTGGCCTTACATTTAGGTCTTTAATCCATTTTGAGTTTATTTTTGTGTATGGCGTTAGGGAGTGTTCTAATTTCATACTTTTACATGTACCTGTCCAGTTTTCCCAGCACCACTTAGTGAAGAGGCTGTCTTTTCTCCACTGTGTATTCTTGCCTCCTTTATCAAAGATAAGGTGACCATATGTGCGTGGGTTTATCTCTGGGCTTTCTATCCTGTTCCATTGATCTATCTTTCTGTTTTTGTGACAGTACCATACTGTCTTGATTACTGTAGCTTTGTAGTATAGTCTGAAGTCAGGGAGCCTGATTCCTCCAGCTCCATTTTTCATTCTCAAGCTTGCTTTGGCTATTCGGGGTCTTTTGTGTTTCCATACAAATTGTGAAATCTTTTGTTCTAGTTCTGTGAAAAATGCCAGTGGTAGTTTGATAGGGATTGCATTGAATGTGTAGATTGCTTTGGGTAGTAGAGTCATTTTCACAATGTTGATTCTTCCAATCCAAGAACATGGTATATCTCTCCATCTATTTGTATCATCTTTAATTTCTTTCATCAGTGTCTTATAATTTTCTGCATACAGGTCTTTTGTGTCCTTAGGTAGGTTTATTCCTAGATATTTTATTCTTTTTGTTGCAATGGTAAATGAGAGTGTTTTCTTAATTTTCATTGTAGTTTTGATTTGCATTTCTCTAATAATTAATGATGTTTAGCATCTTTTCACGTGCCTATTGGCCATCCATATGTCTTCTTTGGAAAAATGTCTATTTAGGTCTTCTGCCCATTTTTGATTGGGTTGTTATTGAGTTGTATGAGCTGTTTGTATATTTTGGAAATTAAGCCCTTGTTGGTTACATTGTTTGCAAATATTTTCTCTCCATAGGTTGTCTTTTTTTTTGTTTATGGTTTCCCTTGCCATGCAAAAGCTTATAAGTTTGATAAGGGTTTACCTTTGTTTTATTTGTTTACCTTTTCTTTTATTTATATTGGCTTGGTATACAGCATGAGCTTTGTAGACCTTCAAGGAAAACTCTTCTGGATTTTTCAACTTTGATCTCTTACAAATCTGTGGTTTGGGGGAGAATCTTATTTCTATTCACCTTCAATTTTTCCATGCCCGTGCATACGCACACACACACAAAGAAATAAATTATGTGACCTTCTTTCTCCACTTCCATGTTTACTTTTGCCTCTAAATTCCTCATTAAAGATGGACAAATGATAGTGAGAAAGCCTAAACTCCTGTTATAGATTCCATTTTGTTGTCTTAGGAAGTAATGGCCAGGGAGGGAACACATCAACTATAAATACGTGCCTTCATCTTCAAGCAGACTTAGGCACATACACAATAGAATCACTTCCATGGTTAAGAAGTACTCTCTAGACAAATTTAACTCTAACTGTATCCTCATATTTCACTTAGTTTTCAATGAAAAAATGGGTTTAGGTATAAACAACAAAATTAAGTGTCAGTTAATTCCATTCATTCACTCTCCAGTTCACACTTTGGAGCTTTTTTCCCATGCTGACAGTATCAGTCTATTAACAGATGTATTAGTATAATTTTAGTTTTCATTTCTAAACCTTAAAGAACAGAACTGAATATTTTGTAAATATAATTTAGAGCGAAGTCCTATGCCAAAACAGGTTTCCTCTAACTTTATATATTTATCAAAGTCTTGGGAGGGAAAATGAATGAAGCAGCCTTCTTTGTTATATATAAGGATCCATACTCCAAAAGACAAATTGTGTCCTGGATTTCATTTTTTAATGTCACAAGGATAAATCAAATGCCAAGGATTTTTGTGGAATACATAATGTTTTGGTTCTATGAAATTGCACTGTTAGTATTTGCAAATTATTGTGGAAAATGAAAAATATTTCATCAATGAAATGAAATAAAAAATTATTGTGACAATGTTGAATAAAAAGGTCAATGAATATTTGAGCACTATCTCTAAGTGCAGGTGAAGGTGCATTTAATTAATTGGATAGATTTTAAACCAGATTTTAAAATCTGGAGTTTTCTTTACATAATCCTGTTTTAAGGTAAAATTATTCTCCATTTTGTCAAGATTTGTCATTTTTTTCTCATGACTCAACCATGAGTTGTCTTGTAGTGGTTTCTGCCTTCTACCTTATTATTAGGACCTTGTGTGCGGGGACAAAAAATTGTTGCTGCTGTTTTTAAGCACACTTTGTTTGGCTGGCAATAGTAATCAACAAAATATAATAGCACCAACATAATCATTCTTGGTATCAATTTCCTTGATTAAACCTCTTAGAATTAATGCATCTCATGAATGCTTAACAAATCCTGATTAAGTAACTGATTTTTATAGTTAAATTATATATGATCCTTGGTTTCTCATCTGCATAGGAGAACTGTACAGGTTTCAAAAGACAGAAATCCATTCAAGTTACTAACGTGAAGAAATTAAGATTAATTAGAGTCACAGGGTCTCTTATGAAGCCCAAGTTCTGGGGATTCATCAGGCTTCTGGAATGAATTGCCCCAAGGAATTATCTGTACTCAGTGATTTTTTTAAAAAAAAATTTTATTGGAGTATGGTTGATTTAAAATGTTGTGCTAGTTTCAGGTGTACAGCAAAGTGAATCAGTTATACATATACATATACATATATCCACTCTTTTAGATTCTTGCTGTCATTCATGTCAGCTTCTCTTTCTAAGGCTGCTTTGTTATTCTTTCCTCAAAGGCTTTCTCTAATCTGGACTCCATGATAAAACAGTGAAACATGACCATTTGCAACCTGGGACTACATTTCTTCCATTAAAGTAGCCAGCTAGATTGAACCTGAAATCTAGTTCAGATTACAGATTTGAAAAATAACATAGCCTCTGGTGCTCACCCCAAGATTATTTACTTTTTTTTTGTTGAGGATGAGTGGTGTTGTTGTCCAGCCGTGAAAGCCCGGATGCCTCCACTGGAACCAGAGAGACTGGGAAGTGGATGGAAGGAAGGGAAGGCAAGAAACAAATTCCCAGAAAAGTGTGAAGATAGCTAAACAGCTACTCT
Organism: Leucopleurus acutus; assembly: GCF_964270905.1. NCBI lineage: Eukaryota > Metazoa > Chordata > Mammalia > Artiodactyla > Delphinidae > Leucopleurus > Leucopleurus acutus. The sequence goes on from NC_139142.1 coordinate 149,992,386, forward strand.
AAAGATACCCACTTTAAGGAGCTTAGACCAGAGCCTTCTAAAGTTTTTTTGCTTCTAAAATTCTACAATTCCTTTATCATACTAGGCATTTCTTTTAAATTTTTTATTTCTTTTCTTTTCTTTTTTTTTTTTTTTGCGGTACACGGGCCTCTCACTGTTGTGGCCTCTCCCATTGCGGAGCACAGGCTCTGGACGCACAGGCTCAGCTGCCATGGCTCACGGGCCTAGCTGCTCTGCGGCATGCGGGATCCTCCCAGACCGGGGCACGAACCCGTGTCCCCTGCATCAGCAGATGGACTCCCAACCACTGCGCCACCAGGGAAGCCCTGTATTCCTTTTTCTTTTATTAAAGTGAAATTCGCATGACATTAAAGTTAACCATTTTAAAGTGTATAATTCAATGGCATTTAGTACACTAACAATGTTGTCCAACTACCACCTCTATCAGATTTCAAAATATATTCATCACCCCAAAAGGAAACATAACATACCCAGTAGCAGTCATGTGCCATTCCCCTGCCTCTGGTAACACTTATCCGTGCTCTGTCTCTATGGATTTATCTATTCTGGATATTTCATATAAATGGAATCATACAATATGTGGGTCTGACTTCTTAACGTGGTGTTTTTCAGTTTCATTCATGTTATAGCACTCTTTTTTTATGGCTGAATAATTTTTAATTATATGTATATGCTACAATTTATTTATCCATTCATTGATGATGGACATTTGGACCACTTCCACCTTTTTGGCTATTGTGCATAGAGCAGCTATGAGCTTGTGTTGTATATGTGTTTGTTTAAGGGCCTGTTTTCAATTATTCTGGGTATATATCTAAGAGTAGAATTGTTGAGTCATATGGTAATTCTATGTTTAACTTTTTGAGGAACTGGCAAACTGTTTTCCACAGTGGCTGAACATTTTACACTATCACCAGCAGTGTATGAGGATTCAGTTTCTCCATATACTTGCCAGAATTGTTATTCTCTTTACAAAAAAATTATTATTCTAACCATTAGTGAGGTTATTATTATTCTAACCATTAGTGAGGTTGAAGTGGTACCTCACTGTGGTTTTAATTTGCATTATTCTAATGATCAATGATTTTGAGTATCTTTTCACTTGTTAGTTGACCATTTGTAAATTTTCTTTGGAGAAATGTCTATTCAAGTTTTTTACCTATTTAAAAAAAATTGTTTTTTTTCTGAGTTGCAATTGGTTTTTATATATACTGGGTACTAGACTCATCAGATATGTAATTCATTAATATTATTCTTCATTCTGCAGGTTGTCTTTTCACTTTCTTGATAATGTCCTTTGATGCACAAAGTTTTTAACTCAAATAGAGTTCAATTTACCTATTTTCTTTGTTGTTGCTTGAAGTTTTGGTGTCATACCTAAGAATCTGTTGACAAATCTAAGACTGTGAAGAGTTAATCCTATGATTTCTTCTGAAAGAGTTTTACAGATAAATCTCTTACATAAATTCAGTTCTTTAATCCATTTTGAATTGATTTTTATATATGATGTGAACTAAGGGTGTAACTTCATTCTTTTGCCTGTGAGTATCCAGTTGTTCCAGCACAATTTGTTGAAAAGACTGCTCTTTCCCCATTGAATGGTCTTGGACCGTTGTTGAAACTCAACTGGCCATAGGTATATGGGTTTGTTTCAGGATTCTTAACTCTCTTTCCTTGATCTATATGTCTACCTCTATGCCAGTACCACAAGGTTTTCATTACCATAGACTCACAGTAAATTTTGAAATCAGGAAATGTGAGTCATCCAACTTCGTTCTTCTTTTTCTGTATTGTTTTAGCTTTCTGAGATTCCTTGAAATTCCATATAAATTTGAGTATTGGCTTTTCCATTTCTGTAAAAATGGCCATTGGAATTTTGATAGGGATTGCATTATATGTGTTGGGCAGTAGTGGTTTCTTAACAATACTGAATCTTCCAATCCAGGAATACAGTATATATTTCCATTTATTTAGGTCTTCTTCAATTTCTTCCAGTAATGCTTTGTAGTTTTCAGTGTAATTACAGCATTACTTGGTTAAATATGTTCCTAGATATTATGTTCTTTTTGATTTTATTGTGAGTGGAATTGTTTTCTTAATTTCCCTTTCAGATTGTTCATTACTACTATAGGTCTTGTATCCCACAATGTTGCTGAATTTGTAAATTAATCTTAATAGTTTTTGTGTGTGTGTGTGAATTCTTTAGGATTTACCATATATGTGATTTTTTATCTATGAATAAGGACAGTTTTACTTCTACTTTTTCAATTTGGATATCTTTTATTTCTTTTTCTTATCTAATTGCTCTGGCTGGAACTTCCAGTACAATGTTGAATACAAGTGGCAAAAGTGGGCACCCTTATCTTGTTCCTGACTTTAGGGGGAAAGTTTTCAGACTTTCATCATTGAGTATAACGTTAGGTGTAGGTTTTTCATAAATGCTCTTTATCAGGTTGAGGAAGTTTCTGTCTACTTAGATTGGTAAATGATTGCATCATGAAAGAATGTTGGATTTTGTCAAATGTTTTTCCTGCCTCTATTGAGATAATCATATTGTTCTTTTCCTTCATTCTATTAATATGATGTGTTACTTTGATTTTCATATGTTGAACCACTTTTACATTCTTGGGATAGATTCCACTTGGTCATGGTAAAAATTCTTTAACTATGGTATTGGATTCACTTTGTTATTATTTTGTTGATTTTTGAATCAATATTCATAAGGTATTTTGGTCTGTAGTTTTCTTGTGATGTTTTTGTCTGGCTTTGGTATCAGGGTTAATACTGCCCTCATCAAATGAATTATACAGTGTTCCTTTCTCTTCTATGTTTTGAAAAAGTTTGAGAAAGATTGGTGTTATTTCTTCTTTGTTTGGTATAATTCACTGGTGAAGTTCTCTGGTCCTGGACTTTTCTTTGTTGAGAGGTTTCTGATTATTGATTCAGTCTCTTTACTCGCTATAGGTCTTCTTAGATTTTCTATTTTTTCTTGAGTCACTTTTGGTAGTCTGTATTTCCAGGAATTTGTCCATTTCATCTAGGTTTTCTAATTTGTTGGTGTACAATAGTTCATAGTATTCTCTTATAATCCTTTTTGCTTCTGTAAGGTCAGTAGTAATGTCCTCTCTTTAATTCTTGATTTTAGTAATCCATGTCTTCTCTCTTTTTCCTTAGTCAATATAGATAAAAGTTTGCCAGTTTTGTTGATTTTTTTCAAATAGCCAACTTTAGGTTTTGTTGATTTTATCTATTGTTTTTCCATTTCAATTTTCTCTGCTCTAATCCTCATTATTTCCTTCCTTCTTCTGGCTTTGGTTTATTTTGTTCTTATTTTTATCTCCTTAAGATGTAAATATAAGTCATTGATTTGAATTCTTTTTTGACATTTAAATGTTTATTAAGACATTCATATTAATAATAGGATACTTTATAAATACTTCATATATAAAGTTGATAGTGACCATCATAACTCCAGCGTGAATTCTTTTTTAGTGTAGGCATTTACAACTATGAATTTCCCTATAAGCACTGCTTTCATAGAATCCCAAGTTTTGATCAATCCATATTAGGTGTTTTTGATGATAGGCTGTTTTAGTTCTTCATGCCATTGTATCTGGGACTCTTGTGTACACTACTCCTGTGGTTATCTCAACAAATCACAGAAAATCAGGAAGAGTGGTTTTTAGAAAGTTAGTGTATTGCTAGAGTCCTTATATCTTTGTATATTCTAAATTTTGGTATATATAAAAGAAATTAAAAAACAAATTTTGTTTTCAAATACCAACTAGGAGAAGAAATAAAGGCAATATACCAAGAAACACTGATGGTCCCAGGAATATAAAATATTCTAACCTAAAAACAAATTTAAACATGTCATTCCCAAGCCAAAAACCCTTTCATAGCTCCTTCCTATTTTCCAAATAAGGCCCAAGTTCCTTTTAAGACAAGCAAGGATCTTCAATACATGGCTGTTATCCAAGTCTCCAGCTCCTCATCTCACCTTTTTATTTTCTAGCAATACCTGTTGTATCTTCCTGCTCAGCCTCTGATGTTTCAGAGCCCTAGATCTTTGTCAATGCCGTTCCCTTGCCTGGAGTGCTCTATCCTCTTTCTTTGCTTAGTTAAATATTCTCATCTTTAAAGATTCATTTCAGGCATGATTTTCCCCAGGAAACCCCAGATATTCTTAAGTATAGTTTGTACTTCTGCTTGAGCTGTCAAAATGTCTTTTACTGAATTAAACTGAAATTATCTGCTTTCGTATTGGTTCCCCCTGCTCTGCCCCACTAGACTGAAAGCTCTTAAGTCTGAAACCTGAACTGGTTCACCCTTTTCTCCATAGTGCCTCTTAAAAGGCTTGGCACATAGTAAATGCCCAGTAAATACACATTGAACTGAACGAAAGGAGGCCATGTTCCTGAGTGGTGTGGAGGCCATGAGAGTTATCAGGATTAAAAAAATAGCTAAGAGGTTGCCAAGAACTACAGTGTTAGGAGGAGTCACCAAGGAAATGGGACTTGGGTTGTTTCAGAAAAGTAGGACTTGGATGGGAGACAGAAGAAAAGATCAGTTCAGGCCAGGGGCTTACAACTAGAAGGTGAAGCTAAATAAAGAAGAGACCTATTATCTTGGGAAAATGAGACTGGGTGGATTGGAAGGTGAAGGGGCCTGGGGAACACTGAGAATGCCGGTGGCTGTAGAAGGGGTTGGTTCAGTGTTGCATCCACCACAGACCCCAACCTGCAGTGTTTCCTCCTCATTTCTCCCTATTGGCCAGATAGTTTGGAATCTTCTAGAACATCATTTCTAACCTGCAGAAGGCTGCTTTCTCCTGACTGCCTGTCCCTAGAAGACTTTGTCATTACTGCATGCTGGAGTTAGTTCCAGTGGAGTGCAGGGAAATCCAGGAACCCCAGACAAAACCTGAGCTGGGCACTGAGCCCCATGACCCTGAGTAGAAGGGCCAGCTCATGGCTGAATACTGCTTGTTATGCATGCCTGAATTTCCCTTAAACCTTCAATTGTTTTGTTTGTCTGCCATCTTATAGGATACTAATTACATCCTAGGGCTACTGACTTCTAATGAGCCAGTACCTGGGACATTAAACCTGGACTCCCTTCTTCTTAGAGATTTTATTTTTGAAACAGAGCCTTTTAATATACAGGTGCAAGATAATAATTTTTCATTTAACATGTAATATTCCTTTGTGGATCAACCCTTCATTATGCCTGATTATTCCACCACATTATGAGCTTTGTTAAAAGAAGAAAAAACAGCTTGTCTTCCTGACGGTTTTAAAAAAAAAGGAAATAAAATAAACCAGATGAATATAAGTGATGCTATATATAAAAGTGGCTATGGGTTGCCATGGCTACCAAAGTTCTAAAAATGACGGAAAGAAAAGAACATCAGGTTGCTGTGACAAATGACACTCGAAGTGACAGGTTTCTTGTGGTGCTTGCTTTTAATTAATGCAGCTCTGTAAGAAACATTATTACTGAATAATAGACTAATGTGGAAATCAGGGACCTGGCTTGAAGATTTGTTTTTCCAGCACTGGGATAACTAATAAGAGGATGCAGGGAACAACGGGAGAGTTAAGCTCCACAGTGAGAGAGGATGCCTAATGGTGGCTCTCTGAGATCACATGAGAAATGCATGTACCACACTCTCCCGGGCTGTGGAAACAGCTGTCTCCAGCTCAGTCATCAGAGTGAAGCTAAAAATACAACAGTCACCACAAAGGAGAGCAGTTGTGTAATATACAAAATCACTAGCTTAAAAATAATTTTTAATACATCGTTTGTACTGTTGGTGCTTTTCGGTAAGTGTTTTAATGTCTGCTATTTAAAATGAAAACAGATATATATGTGTGTGTGTGTGTGTGTGTGTATATATATATATATATACACATATTTATTTCTCCTTTGGTAACCTATTTCTTTCAGCAGAATGAGATTCCCCAACACTGAATTTCTAATGAATCATGCTTCCCACATGAGGAGTCTGAATGGGGTCCTGCTCAGGTATGTACAGACATCAAAACGTACAGAGAGTATCTCTATAAGACAATCAGTGTATGATACACATGGAAGAGAAGATTTACAGACTCTTCCTATAGTGGTGGAAATTGAAGTAAATAGAGGTAGGACAATGTCCACAGGACATGAAGCTGAGATGGGTAATGAGGTCTGCACATTCGCATTACCCCACCTCCCTGCCATCTGCTCTGGGCCGGGCCCCCATGGGCTCCTTGACCTGGTTCAGGCTGATGACTGGTATATCTAATCACTTATTAGAGCCTCAGAGCAACTCTGTAAGGAAATAGACACAGGAATACATGCTCAAAGGAGAGCAAAAATTCACTATAAATAGTATGGGTGGTGGACCCGTTTCTTATATATACTTCAAGCTATAGTACGTTGAGCTGGCCATGTTTTCCAAATCCTTATAGCTTGTCTTGTTGGCTTCAGTCTCCCACCTCCCAGGACAGCCCCTTGTCACTGTATCTCTACACACGCATGCTTCCCTCTCTGATAACTGTTAATAGCTCATCTTACCTCTTACACTGTGAGCTCTTTGTGGTAAAGTAAATGTCTTTCCTCCCAGCTCATAAAAGAGGCTCAATACATTTAAAAAAAATACATTTATTTATTTAGTTTTGGCTGCATTGGCTCTTTGTTGTTGGGTCTTCGTTGCTGCATGCGGGCTTTCTCTACTTGGGGTGAGCGGGGTCTACTCTTCATTGCAGTGTGTGGGCTTCTCAATGTGGTGGCTTCTCTTGTTGCAGAGCTTGGGCTCTAGGCACATGGGGTTCAGTAGTTGTGACACTCAGGTTCAGTAGTGTGGCTCGCGGGCTCTAGAGCGCAGGTTCAGTAGTTGTGGCGTACGGGCTTAGTTGCTCCATGGCATGTGGGATCTTCCTGGACCAGGGCTTGAACCCGTTTCCCCTGCATTGGCAGGCGTATTCTCAACCACTGCACCACGAGGGAAGTCCTCAATACATTTTTTTAAATGAAGGAATAAATAAGTGAAACAAACCTACATGTGTAGGTGACCTCAGAGTTTCATAATTATAGTTACATTAGTTCATCTGTCCATCCAACACTTTTGGGGGCAGACCTTGTTTCCACGACTGGGCAGGTGTGGTTGTGACAATAAGACAGAGCATCTGCTTTGGTACTGGCATTCAGAGGGCAGCATGAACAATCAAGGCAACAATTAAGACAGTAGGTGAAGCAGTACAATAGAAGTATACGCACAGTTGAATTTAGTAGGATGCAGGATTCTCAGAATTGGGGGCTTTCCATGAGAAAACAAAACTTGAAGAGAAGCTTAGGGAGAAAGAGTTAGGTAGGCAGAAAAAAGTGAAGACTTTTCTAGATCAAAGAGGCACAAACCAGCCTAGGATATTTGTTGAACTTGCTAGAAAAAACATGTGGCTGGAATGCAGGTGTGTGTGGAGGAGCAGAGGATGGTGGAGAGGCTGTGACCTTGCAGCTCACAGAGGGTCCTTCTCATCCTGTCCAGACAGGAGGATTGATTCCAAAGCTAAGGGGGAACCTCTGGGTCTCTTACATGTACATTTCACATTATGAAATTAATATCAGCTCATTGTGAAAATGTGGAAAATATGACTAGCAGAGGGGAAAAAGCACCAATTGTCTCACCACTAGAAATACCCAGTATTAACACACTTTAATATATTTTTTCACAGCTATGTGGGTGTATGTATACTTTTTAACATATAAAAGAGGTAAACCCTTATAATTCTTATTATTTTTTAATTTCATGAATTCTTGGCCAACTTAAGGAATGTTTGGAAGTATAGTGCAAAGAATTTTTTTTCTGAACCATCTGCAGGTAAGTTGCCCACCAGGTGCATCCACCCATATTCCTATACCAGGACATTCTCCTGCCTGACGTCAAATTAACACAACTTGACAGAGAAAATCATGAAACTAACATTAGTACATAATCATCAGATCTAGAAAAAACTTCAATTTTTTCCCAGTTGTTCCCAAATATCCTTTTAAGAAAAAGGACCAGGTTCAGAATCACGTGTTGCATTCAGCTGTTATGTCCGTTGTCTCCTTAAGTCTGAAATGGGTCTTCAGTCTTTGTGGGACTTGGATGACTTCAACACTTCTAAAGATCTTAAGGCACTTCTTGGGGAGAAGGTCCCTCAGTTGGGGTTTGTCTCCAGTCTCCTCATGATTGGAATTGATCATGGATATTTGGCAGAAACAACATGGAATCACTGCGTTTTCTTCCTGTTCCATCCTATCAGGTGGAGGCATCGTTACTGGTGATGTTCATACTAATCATCTGATTAAGTTGTCAGGTGGGATTCTCCACTGAAAAGTGACTGTGTAAGTCCTTTGTAATTGATAAGTATTTTCTATGGAATATTCTTTCTGGAAGACAATTCTTTTGCATTTCTGGCACCTCTGAGAGGCACTGACTCCCTTTTGTTCTGGTCTGCCTTTTCAAAGAACCTTGTTAGACACAGATAATGTTTCCCCTGGAGCCGGGGCAGCTTTGTTCCTTATCCAGAGTAATAAAGATAATGTTTCACTCAGGGGCAAACTTTGGGCAAATTGCTTAGAGGCCATTATAAAAGTTTGGGGGGTTCTTTTTTTTAACTTATTTTATTGAAGCATAGTTGATTTATAATGTTGTGTTAGTTTCTGGTGTACAGCAAAGTGATTCATTTATACATATATAATATACTTTGCATTTGCTAATCCCAAACTCCCAATCCATCCCTCCCCATGTCCCCCTTGGCAACCACAAATCTGTTCTCTATGTCTGTGAGTCTGTTCCTGTTTCATAGATAAGTTCATTTGTATCATATTTTAGATTCCACATATAAGTGATATCGTATGGTGTTTGTCTTTCTCTGTCTGACTTACTTCACTTAGTATGATCATCTCTAGGTCCATCCATGTTGCTGCAGATGGCATTATTTCATTCTTTTTTATGCCTGAGTAATATTCCATTACACACACACACACACACACACACACACACACACACACACACACACAATGTCTTCTTTTTCCATTCATCTGTCAATGAACATTTAGGTTGTTTCCATGTCTTGGCTATTGTAAATAGTGCTGCTATGAACATTGGGGTGCATGTATCTTTTTGAATTATAGTTTTGTCTGGGTATATGCCCAGGAGTGGGATTGCTGGATCATATGGCAATTCTATTTTTAGTTCTTTGAGGAACCTCTATACTGTTCTCCATAGTGGCTTCACCAATTTACATTCTTACCAAAAGTGTAGGAGGATTAAAATTTCGGGGTTTTCTAAACTCAAGCCTCCTCAGCTGTGATGTGAAACTGCTGTGCATGCAGTATTCACCTGGGCCACTTCGAGTTGTCCCTGTGGGACTTGGGGACAAGGGTATCCAAGAGAAACATGAAGCTCATGCTGCCTGCTGTGCAGTGAGTAAAAAAGTCCTGAGTTTCTTCCAGCCTCTGTGAAACTATCAGCAGCTAACTAGTTACATTGCAAGGGTAAAACTTCAGAGCTCTTGAGAACTTTGAAACTATGTAAATATTCCTTCCTCATCAAACTTAAAATGTACTTATTTATTTTTACCTGTAAGGGCATATGGCTTCCTATTTTTACAGAAGGTTACAATCCACTACTATTGTTATTTCCTTTGATGCACAGATCAACCCCCCTGATTTGGCCAATGGGAGCCTCTTCAAGTTGATTTCTGTATCTCTTTGATATATTCTCATTATTCTTTGATCACTTGTTTTCTGGCACAAAAAAGATATTTTAGCTCATCTGTATTTTTCCTGCTCCTCCCTTTGATCCAGCTTTTTCTCTAAGGAGCTCTAGCTCCATTTGGTGGAATATGGTATTTAGAAGCTATTGTGTGGGCTGTGAGAAGTGGCCAAGTACAGAGTCATGATCCCTCAAAACTACCTGACTTCTGATACTAACTACTAGTTCAGGGAGTATCCGAATCACCCTTAGGTTTGATAATTCACTAGAAGGTCACCAAACTCTCTGAAAGCTGTTATATTCATGGTTACAGCTTATTACAAGGAAAGGATACAGACGAAATCAGCCTAGGGAAGAAGAAGTGCAGAAGGGCCAGATGCAGGGTCTCCACTGTCCTCTCCCCTGAGTCAGTAGGATGGGGTATACCCTGGCAGCTATGTGTGAGAGTGCACATGGGTATTGCCAACAAGGGAGCCCACCTGAGCTTTGATGACCAAAGTGTTTACTTGGGCTTCATCACATAGGCATGATCAATGGATTAATTGGCCATGTGGTTAATTTCAATCTCCAGCTACACTGATACCATGTGACTCCAAAGCCCTCACCCTGAATCACACTGCTGGTCTTTCTGAAAGGCATGGCCAGCCCCCACCCTAAGATTAGAAGGATGTGGCCAAGTCCAACACTAACTCACCTCGTCAGACTATCCAGCATGACCCACGGCCCACAGGCAGACAAAGACAATCCTACCAAGGCATAATATTCCAAGAATCCAAAGATTACCTCCCAGAAGCTGAGGGGCAGAAGCCAGGCCTTGTCTTTGGTCAAGGTCAAATTCTTCATGACACATGGGCACTAAGTTTGCTCACTGGTATTGGGGTGCTCATGGTCCCAGGCTTTTTTAGATGACAGAGTTAGGGAACAAATGTATGTACACACACACCAACTTACATCTTTATTCATTTCTTTGTCTCCTATCTGTCTTCTGTATGTCTGTCTATTATCTATCTATCTATCTATATCTATCTATCTATCATCTATCTTTCTCTATCTGTATCTATCAATCTATCTATCATCTATCTATAAATCCATCCATCCATCCATCTACCATATCTATCTATCTATCTATCTATCTATCTATCTATCTATCTATCTATCTATCTATCTATCTACCTACCTATACACCTATCCGTATTGAAAACCATGACTTCACACCAATACCTCCAATACCAGTCCAATACTACAGAGTTCATTGAAGTTTTCTCCCTTTCCCACATTTATAAGTCTCTTCCCCAGTAGTAAGAAACCTGTCTGCCATTCTTCTTTTTTTTTTTAGAAATTTATTTGTTTTATTTTATTTATTTTTGGCTGTGTTGGGTCTTCGTTGCTGCGTGCAGGCTTTCTCTAGTTGTGGCAAGCAGGGACTACTCTTCATTGCGTTGCGTGGGCTTCTCCTTGCAGTGGATTCTCTTGTTGTGGAGCACGGGCTCTAGGTGTGCGGGTTTCAGTAGTTGTGGCACATGGGTTCAGTAGTTGTGGCTCATGGACTCTAGAGCACAAGCTCAGTAGTTGTGGCACACAGGCTTAGCTGCTCTGCGGCATGTGGGATCTTCCCAGACCAGGGCTTGAACCCATGTCTCCTGCATTGACGGGCAGATTCTTAACCACTGTGCCACCAGGGAAGTCCTGTATGCCATTATTCTTGATATATTTCCTTATATGATCAATCCCCCTGTATTAATCAACCTCCCATCCCTACCCCCACACTCTCCCTGCCAGGTGTAGTTACCTTCCTAATCCTGCTTGCCCTCTGACACCCCATGCTGGACCACCCCTCCAGGAGGAAACTCCTTGCAATCTTTGCACCCCAAGCCCCAAGATGGACCACTGTTCTGTGTGGATGCCATTCCCACCCCACTCATGCTCTGAGACCACATAGGAAGGGAAAGGGGAAGAGGAGGAGGAAGAGCACTACACTGATTTGTTAGCATAGCTTTTTCTGACTATATAAAATAATACTTGCTCATTGAACAGGCATTTGAAATATATAGAAAAGCATAGAGAAGAGGTTAAAACTTATCTACAATTCTACTGTTCAGAGATTAACATTTTTTTGTTTTCCACTTTGTCCCTTTCCTAAGGACATTTAAAAATAGTTGTTAACATAATTTGTGTAATTGAAATGGAGCAGGACCCTGTGGAGCCCTCCCAGGTACAAAGCCTTTCTGTGTCCCCCATTTCTTGTTTTAAGGAAATAGGCTTCATTCAGCCTCCTTGACCTTCTCTGAGTTCCAAAGGGTGGATTCAAACAGTTCTAATCAGGAAGGGAGGGAATGCAGAGACAAGGGAGGAACAGTCAAGAAACAATAGTGCAGCCATGGGACAGGGTCCTGGTTCCCCCTAAACGGACACACATAATAATATCTTTGAGTGCTTCTGCAGGAGCTAAGACCCCCACTCAGGTGGAGGATGGTAACTTCAGGCTGAGCACAAGATTCCTTGACCACTGCCCTGTTTCCTCACTACCAACCAATCATAAGAGTCTGCACACAGTGGAAGATAATGAAGACACTGACCCCCTCCCCAGCTGATTCTCCCTTTAAAAACTTTCATGGTTGAGCAGAATCTTTGGAGCTTGTTTTTGGACATGGGTCCACCTTCTCCCCAGGTTGCCAGCCTCTTGAATAAAACAAACTTTCCTTTCCAACCAGCTCCTCTCTCTCGAGTATTGGCTCTTATGCAACAAGCAGCCAAATCTGTAACATAATATCAAAAACAAAACCAACAGAAAAATGTAAACTTGTTCAAGACAGTTGTTGCTATAATGAGGGCAAGTGCTAAAACAGAACAACCCTGACAATTTTAATTCATTATGATAATTTCAATTCATTATGAAACATGGTGAGAAATCACTTTTTTAAAAATTTATTTATTTATTTATTTAGGCTGTGCTAGGTCTTAGTTGTGGCATGCATGTGGGATCTAGTTCCCTTACCAGGGATCAAACTGGGGCCCCCTGCCTTGGGAGCATGGAGTCTTATCCAGTGGACCACGAGGGAAGTCCTGAGAAATCACATCTTAACTGTAGAAAAAGATTGGAGAAGTGTATTTTTTGGTACAGGATAAGGGTAAGTACTGAAGCAAAGAATGAAAGGGCCAAGACTTACTTAAGTTTGCTGTAAAGGAAGAACATCCTCTACTCTCCATACTCTGCTTCACTTTTGATACTTCTGACACCAAACGTGTGGGGTTTTTCCCCATGCTGAGGAATTCTGCAGTGCCAGCTGGTTGTCCTACAGTTTAACTCAGTTCTGACACCATCTACCTGGATCTGTTTCAGATTCCACAGGTTAAGGGCTCAGGCCCACAGCCTGACACCCCACACCCCTGGGCCAATTGCAAGTCACTTGTTCTTCTGACTGACCAGCTGAAAATCAGAAGTTTCCCCTCTGTGAGGTCAATTAATTTACCAGAGGGGCTCACATGACTTAAAAAAACCAGTTTACTCACTAGATGGCCAGTTTATTATAAAGAAAATTAAAGGATACGAATGAACAGCCAGATGAAGAGAAACATGGGGTGAGATCTGGAAGTGTCTTGAGCACAGGAGCTTCTGTCTCCATGGAGTTTGAGGTGTGCCACTTTCCTGGCCAGTGGATGCGTTCTAGTCCACCAATGTGGAAGCTCTCCAAACCCCATTATTTTGGATTTTTATGGAGGGTTCCATAAAAGTTCCAACTCTCTAATCATGTGATTGATTCCTATGGCAACCAGTCCCCATCTTGTAGTTATCGAGGGGCTTCCTAAAACTTACCTCATTAACATAAACTCAGGTGTGGTTGAAAGGGGTTTGTTATGAATAACAAAAAAGCACCATTTCACCTTTATTGCTCTGGAGCTGTTTGAGGAAAGGGGAACAAAACTAAATATTATAATAAAGCCACTATAGGAAGGCTTTGAGGGTTTTAGGGGCTATGTGCCAGGAACCATGGACAAAAACCAAATACATATTTCTTATTATAAATCAGAAATACATATTTCTTATTATAAATCGAACATCACAGTTGCAGAATCCACTGATAAGACATTTGACTAATTGCTTAAGTTTAAGATACAAGCTATTTTAGGTTCTTAATTGAGATTGAGTTTGTTTGCCTTGAGAATGCTTTAGAGTAACATGTGGGTGTGGTGTTTGTAAACTCCAGCTTTTTAAACCTTGCCCTGTTGTTTTCTGATATGGCAGAAATCAGAGGCCTGCCTGATTTTCTTGGTTGTATTTTTTTTTTGGTTGTATTTTTGTATACTAACTGTTTGAATGTTTTATCTTATTTTGATAACTTGTATTTCTAACATCTCCTCTGTATTGGAGAAGGGGATTGTGAGAGAGAAGCCAGTGATAAAGGTAATTTGTATACCAGGACCCACAAAATGGAGACTGCCCCAGTGGCCTGGCAAACATCTCAAATCTAAACCTGTCATCCTGCAGTTACAGGAAACACACCTAACAACAATCACAATCCTCCAACTCAACTTAACTATCCTACTTTGCCCTAGAAAAAAAGACCGGCTGACCTTAAAGGAAACCCCCAGCCTCTTAGCCAATCATGCCCTGTTAACAAGTTGCCTTCTCTAAGGCTCTATAAACTTTGCTCTAGACCCAAATCCCTCAGGAAGAGTGCTACACTGCTTGTGAGGCACAAGACTCCCCCAGTTCATGGACTGTTTTCCCTTGAATAAAGGGCATCAAACTCATCACTGACTTGTATTACTTTTGTCCCTTGACACCGAGAGTTGCACTTGCAGACTCCATTTCCTAGGTCGTCCTGGGGTAGAGTTTCTCAGCACAAGCAATGGTGAGATCTGGAAAGCAGGGGACAGCCAGCATTGGTGATGAGACAGGAGGATAAGAGCATAGCCCTTTTGGAAAAGGACCAGGGAATGGCCTTGGGCAAAAGAGGCCTTGCAAGCTAAAGAACAAAGGCCCTGGGGGCCTGAATCCCAGGGACAAAAAGCCAGGCTCACAGGAATAAACAGTGAACTTTACCGCTGTTATACTCACGATTATACCTAGTTGTTACAATACAAGAAGCTCAACTATAAATTTTAACTTTATCTATTCCTGTGTTTTCTTGCAGAAAGTTCTCATGTACTCCTTTCCCCTCACAGAAGCACTTCCTATTCCTGATACATAGGCACCCTGGAGCCACCTGCTACTGATCAAAGAAGTTTGATGATTTCTGGAAATTTTCAGTGATCACAAGACAAACCTACCCTTTTGTTATAAAAGCAACTCTACTTGGGGAGCTGGCACTTTTTTTCCCCTGTGTTCTCCCTTGTGCACAAGCTATCTCTTTTAATAAAAAGATTTCCTTGCTGAAGAGCCTCGTGGAAGCCTTATTCATGTCTATGGTATTGTTGTCCAAGAATCTGGAAAGGGCCTGATAGCAGTGAGGTCAGCTTCTTAGCTCACCAGGGCATGACTCCCAAGTTGCTTGTGACTTTTGGGAAAGAAAAATATCACCTGCTGTATTAGTAAAAAAAGATGTTGCAGCCATTAGCCATCACATTACAGCCTCCCCAGTGGTGCACCCTGAGGAGACTCAGGATGAGAAAGCACAGGATACTGGCCCACATAGCTGAGGTGTAATTAAAGGAATGATTTCAATGAGCCCAAACTTTGCATCTTCCCATAGAAAAGCACTAAATTCCTTAACTTCAGATGTCTGGTTTTCTTTAATTAACAGTAATGTTTTTATGTTCTGATTACCTGGTCTTTGTTGCAAACACTCCTATATACCCTGGCTCTGCCACTTCCTCTTCAGAGAAGTCCCTCAGAGCTATCTGAGAGTCCTGTCTCCTGGGCTTGAAGTCCTCAGAAAGTCTACCAAATAAAACATAACTCTCAACTTCTAGGTTGTGCATTTTTTTCAGTCGACACCATTTTGCCCATTTCCAGGTACTCCAACTCCAAATTGACTCAAGCCTGAATTCCTACATTAAACATTTCTATTCCCTTAATTTTTTTGTAGCGGCTCTGTTTTCTGAACCAAAACCAGATTGATACATTGGATAATATACTTTTTCCATGTAGAATTTGTTAAAATAAATTTCTAGGCCCAAGACAGAGCTTCCCCTGCTTGGGGTGCCCCACCAGTGATCTGAAACTTAGGTATCTTTCCTACCCCTGTAAATACTTTGCTTGACCAGAAACAGTCTATCCAGTCAGCCAGTGCCCAAGCCAAGCCAGTTCTGGGCTCTATAGTATTTCCTTGTTCCTTCTCACCCTAAACAAGGGGGACTCTGTGGCCCCAGCCAATCAGGTATTTTCTGTTCATCTCTTCCTTGTTCCATTCTTCATCCTATAAAATCTTCCTGCCTTACTGCCTTCTGGCCCATTTGGCAGTTCTCTGGACTCAGCAGAAGAGACACTCCTTGCTTCATGAAGTGTTCAATAAATTTGTTTTTATCACGTACATTGTCTTCTTTAGTCATTTGTAACAAAGTTTATGCATTCTTAAGCCATATAGCATGATTATGTAAGCAGATAGGATAGAGAAAGAGAACCAGGCATGGCTTTCTTGACAGAAGAGAAGTCATTTTCAACCTAAGCCATTTTGGCATATAAACCTGGGTATAAGGCTTGCCCTTGAACAGTCCTGAGTACTTGATGATCTTAAGAGAACAAATGAATGCAGGAACAAACAACTGTTATCAGGTAAGAGAAGTCACAATAGCAAAGACAACATATCAGTGGTAAAGACTCCCAGTTCTGTTTCAATGGTAAAGATTAGCCTGAAGCCTCCACCACCAGATCAACAGGAACCTAAGTGATGATGATGTTGACATTTTCTGATCCTCATGACTTCAATCAACTAAAGCTTGGACTCTGTGGACCTCTGCCACAATTCTATGCTGAGCACTCAAGCCCCTTCATGAATATGCATGTATGCTTAGCTTAACACTTCCCCAGTTGTGCTGTTTGGAGAGACACTGCTTTGGGAAAGATCCCCAGTGTTCTCCTTACTTGCTGCAAGCAATAAACCCTTCCTTCTCCTAATCTTTGGCTTGGTTGTATCTTTTGGCTTGACACCCAGCAAGAGCTGAACCCAGTTTTGGGGTAACAATGATCTTTGGTGGAGTGTGGGTATGTCTTTTCATCTACTTTGCCCTGAGGTCAGTGATCCCTGCCAAGCTATATGCACCTTATTTGTCTTTAATTATTTACTTGATTTTTACTTCTCTTCCACTTTCTACAGTTCCTGCTTCATGAAAAGCTAGTCATTCTTAGCTCTGAGCTCCCTTTCCTGTTATTAACAGCACTGGTTTCTGTGTCATCCTATTGACATGTTGCCCTGTTTCTGAGAGCACCCTTTAACTCACCCTCTGCATGATCAATTCCATTTTCTGCAACGTTGAGTCTACTTTTTACACCCTCACAAGGCTTTTCATTCTTCATTTGGCACTATGTTTCATTTTCAACATCTTTTTTCATACACTTTTCATCTCAGCCTCTTCTCCTCATGGATTACTGCTCTTGTTTCATAAATGTCATATAGTTTTGCAGACAGTTTCAGGCTGAGGTTGTCCAGGTGAGTCTATGGTTCCAAAATTCATTTTCAGGGGCCTGCTGTTCCTCTAGGCCTCAAGTGATATTATTATTCCCCTTTCATAGTGTTTTGTTACAGACCACAGGGTGCTTTTGTCTTTATTCATTCTCAAAAATGAAAGATTGGTCAGCTTACAGGCATGGGGTGTGAAACTGAACAGGACCCCATGGAACTCCTGGGCATGAAAGCCTTTCTGTGTCCCTGTTTCTTGTTTGTAGGGAATACCCTTCAGCTTCTATGACCGTCCCTGAGTTCCAGAGAGCAGGTTCAAGCAGTTGCTAATCAGGGAAGGAAGGGGATACAGAGACAAGGGAGGAACAGTCAAGAAACAATAGTGCCGCCTTGGGGCAGGGTCCTGGTTCCACCTCAAGGGACACACACAACAATATCTTTGAGCTCTTCACAGAATTCAAACCCCCAACAAATGAAAGATGTTAGCATTCTTCATTCCAGAGAAGAAAATCTGAGGCCAGATTAAAGGAACAAGAGAAGCTCATCAGGATTAGGAGACCACCTGAGGCCAGAATAAAGGAGTGCAGGCCCTGCACATACAATGATTCTTTTATTTTTATTATTTTTATTTTTTATACAGCAGGTTCTTATAAGTTATGTATTTCATACATATAAGTGTATATATGTCAATACCAATCTCCCAGTTCATCCCACCACCCCCGCCCCCCACCACTTTCCCCCCTTGGTGTCCATACATTTGTTCTCTATATCTGTGTCTCTATTTCTGCCTTGCAAACTGGTTAATCTGTACCATTTTTCTAGATTCCAAATGTATGCGTTAATATACGATATTTGTTTTTCTCTTTCTGACTTACTTCGCTCTGACAGTTTCTAGATCCATCCACGTCTCAATAAATGACCCAATTTTGTTCCTTTTTATGGCTGAGTAATATTCCATTGTATATATGTACCACATCTTTTTTATCCATTCATCTGTCAATGGGCATTTAGGTTGCTTCCATGACCTGGCTATTGTAAATGGTGCTGCAATGAACGTTGGCAAGGATGTGTCTTTTTGAATTATGGTTTTCTCTGGGTATATGCCCAGTAGTAGGATTGCTGGGTCACATATTAATTCTATTTTTAGTTTTTTAAGGAACCTCCATACTATTCTCCATAGTGGCTGTATCAATTACTTTCCCACCAACAGTGTTAGAGGGTTCCTTTTTTTCCACACCCTCTCAAGCACTGTAGTTTTGATTTTCATTTCTCTAATAATTAGTGATGTTGAGCAGCTTTTCATGTTCTTTTAGCCATCTGTATGTCTTCTTTGGAGAAATGTCTATTTAGATCTTTTGCCCATTTTTTGATTGGGTTGTTTGTTTTTTAATATTGAGGTGCATGATCTGTTTATATATTTTAGAGATTAATCCTTTGTCCATTGACTCATTTGCAAATATTTTCCCCCATTCTGAGGGTTGTCTTTTCATCTTGTTTGCAGTTTCCTTTGCCTTGCAAAAGCTTTTAAGTTTCATTAGGTCCCATTCGTTTATTTTTGTTTTTATTTTCATTACCCTAGGAGGTGGATCAAAAAAAATCTTGCTGTGATTTATGTCAAATAGTGTTCTTTCTATGTTTTCCTCTAAGAGTTTTATTTATTTTACTTTATGTTTTTTTGCGGTATGCAGGCCTCTCACTGCTGTGGCCTCTCCCATTGTGGAGCACAGGCTCCAGACACGCAGGCCCAGCAGCCATGGTTCACGGGCCCAGCCGCTCCACGGCATGTGGGATCCTCCCGGACTGGGGCATGAACCCACGTCCCCTGCATTGGCAAGCAGAATCTCAACCAGGGAAGCCTGCGCCACCAGGGAAGCCTCCTTCTAAGAGTTTTATAGTGTCTGGTCTTACATTTAGGTCTCTAATCCATTTTGAGTTTATTTTTGTGTATGGTGTTAGTGAGTGTCCTAATTTCATTGTTTTACATGTAGCTGTCCAGTATTCCCACCACCACTTATTGAAGAGGCTGTCTTTTCTCCATTGTATATCATTGCCTCCTTTGTCATAGATTAGTTGACCATAAGTGTGTGGGTTTATCTCTGGGCTTTCTATCCTGTTCCATTGATCTATATATCTGTTTTGTACCAGTACCTTACTGTCTTGATTACTGTAGCTTTGTAGTATAATCTGAAGTCAGGGAGTCTAATTCCTCCAGCTCCGTTTTTTTCCCTCAAGACTGCTTTGGCTATTCGGGGTCTTCTGTGTCTCCATACAGATTTTAAGATTTTTTGTTTTAGTTCTGTAAAAAATGCCAGCAGTAATTTGATAGGGATTGCATTGAATCTGTAGATTGCTTTGGGTAGTATAGTCATTTTCACAGTATTGATTTTTCCAATCCAAGAACATGTATAACTCTCCATCTGCTTGTATCATTGATCTCTTTTTATCAATGTCTTATAGTTTTTTGAGTACAGGTCTTTTACCTCCTTAGGTAGGTTTATTCCTAGGTATTTTATTCTTTTTGTTGCAATGGTGAATGGGATTCTTTCCTTAATTTTTCCTTCTGATCTTTCATTCTTAGTGTATAGGAATGCAAAGGATTTCTGTGCATTAATTTTGTATCCTGCAACTTTACCAAATTCATGGATTAGCTCTAGTAGTTTTCTAGTGATATCTTTAGTATTCTCTCTGTGTAGTAGCATGTTATCTGCAAACAGTGACAGTTTTACTACTTCTTTTCCGATGTGAATTCCTTTTATTTCTTTTTCTTCTGACTTCCATGGCTAAGACTTCGAAACTATGTCAAATAATAGCAGCTAGAGTAGATATCCTTGTCTTGTTATTGATCTTAGAGAAAATGATTTTAGTTTTTCACCACTGAGAATGATGTTTGCTGTGGGTTTTTCGTATATGGCCTTTATTATGTTGAGGAAGGTTCCCTCTATACCCACTTTCTGGAGAGTTTTTATCATAAATGGATGTTGAATTTTGTCAAAACTTTTTCTGCATCTATTGAGATGATCATATGGTTTTTATCTTCAATTTGTTTATATGGTGTATCACATTGATTGATTTGCATATATTGAAGACTCCTTGCATCCCTGGGATAAATCCCACTTGATCATGGTGTATGATTCTCTTAATGTGTTGTTGGATTCTGCTTCCTAGTATTTTGTTGAAGATTTTTGCATCTATATTCATCAGTGATATTGGTCTGTAATTTTCATTTTTTGTAGTATCTTTGTCTGATTTTGGTATCAGGGTGATGGTGGTCTCATAGAATGAGTTTGGGAGTGTTCCTTCCTCTGCAATTTTTGGAAGAGTTTGAGAAGGATGGGTTTTAGCTCTTCTCTAAATGTTTGATAGAATTCACCTGTGAAGCTGTCTGGTCCTGGACTTTTGTTTGTTGGAAGATTTTTAATCACAGTTTCAATTTCATTACTTGTGATAGGTCTCTTCATATTTTCTATTTCTTCCTGGTTCAGTCTTGGAAGGTTATTTCTTTCTAAGAATTTGTCCATTTCTTCCAGGTTGTCTGTTTTATTGCCATAGAATTACTTGTAGTAGTCTCTTAGGATGCTTTGTATTTCTATGGGGTCCTTTGTAACTTCTCCTTTTTCATTTCTAATTTTATTGATTTGAGTCCTCTCCCTCTTTTGCTTGATGAGTCTGGCTAAAGGTTTATCCATTTTGTTTATCTTCTCAAAGAACCAGCTTTTAGTTTTATTGATCTTTGTTATTGTTTTCTTTGTTTCTATTTCATTTATTTCTGCTCTGATCTTTATGATTTCTTTCCTTGTACTGACTTTGGGTTTTGTTTGTTCTTCTTTCTCTAGTTCCTTTAGATGTAAGGTTAGATTGTTATTTGAGATTTTTCTTGTTTCTTGAGGTAGGCTTGTTTTGCTATAAACTTCCCTCATAGAACTGCTTTTGCTGCATCCCATAGGTTTTGGATCATCGTGTTTTCATTGTAATTTGTCTCTAGGTAGTTTTTTGATTTCCCCTTTGAATTCTTCAGTGATCTCTTGGTTATTTAGTAACGTATTGTTTAGCTTCCATGTGTTTGTGTTTTTTACGTTTTTTTTCCCCTGTAATTGATTTCTAATCTCATAGCATTGCGTTGGGAAAAGATGCCTGATATGTTCTCAATTTTCTTAAATTTACTGAGGCTTAATTTGAGACCCATGATGTGATCTATCCTGGAGAATATTCCATGTGCACTTGAGAAGGAAGTGTAATCTGCTGTTTTTAGGTGGAAAGTCCTATAAATATCAATTAAATTTGTCTGGTCTTGGGTCATTTTTTTTTTTTTTTAGTTTTTTTTTTTTTAACATCTTTATTGGGGTATAATTGCTTTACAATGGTATGTTAGTTTCTGCTTTATAACAAAGTGAATCAGTCATACATAAACTTATGTTCCCATATGTCTTCCCTCTTGCGTCTCCCTCCCTCCCACCCTCCCTATCCCACCCCTCCAGGCTGTCACAAAGCACTGAGCCAATATCTCTCTGCCATGCGGCTGCTTCCCACTAGCTATCTACCTTACTACATTTGTTAGTGTGTATATGTCCAAGACTCTCTCTCACCCTGTCACAGCTCACTCTTCCCCATCCCCATAACCTCAAGTCCGTTCTCTAGGAGGTCTGCTCTTTATTCCTGCCTTACCCCTAGGTTCTTCATGACCTTTTTTTTTTCTTAGATTCCATATATATGTGTTAGCATATGGTATTTGTCTTTTTCTTTCTGACTTACTTCACTTTGTATGACAGACTCTAGGTCTATCCACCTCATTACAAATAGCTCAATTTCGTTTCTTTTTATGGCTGAGTAATATTCCATTGTATATATGTGCCACATCTTCTTTATCCATTCATCCGATGATGGGCACTTAGGTTGTATCCATCTCCGGGATATTGTAAATAGAGCTGCAATGAACATTTTGGTACATGACTCATTTTGAATTTCGGTTTTCTCAGGGTATATGCCCAGTAGTGGGATTGCTGGGTCATATGGTAGTTCTATTTGTAGTTTTTTAAGGAACCTCCATACTGTTCTCCATAGTTGCTGAACCAATTCACATTCCCACCAGCAGTGCAAGAGTGTTCCCTTTTCTCCACACCCTCTCCAGCATTTATTGTTTCTAGATTTTTTGATGATGGCCATTCTGACTGGTGTGAGATGATATCTCATTGTAGTATTGATTTGCATTTTTCTAATGATTAATGATGTTGAGCATTCTTTCATGTGTTTGTTGGCAGCCTGTATACCTTCTTTGGAGAAATGTCTATTTAGGTCTTCTGCCCATTTTTGGATTGGGTTGTTTGTTTTTTTGTTATTGAGCTGCATGAGCTGCTTGTAAAATTTGGAAATTAATCCTTTTTCAGTTGCTTCATTTGCATATATTTTCTCCCATTCTGAGGGTTGTCTTTTGGTCTTGTATATGGTTTCCTTTGCTGTGCAAAAGCTTTTAAGTTTCATTAGGTCCCATTTGTTTATTTTTATTTCCATTTCTCTAGGAGGTGGGTCAAAAAGGATCTTGCTGTGATTTATGTCATAGAGTGTTCTGCCTATGTTTTCCTCTAAGAGTTTTATAGTTTCTGGCCTTACATTTAGGTCTTTAATCCATTTTGAGTTTATTTTTGTGTATGGCGTTAGGGAGTGATCTAATCTCATACTTTTACATGTACCTGTCCAGTTTTCCCAGCACCACTTATTGAAGAGGCTGTTCTTTCTCCACTGTACATTCTGCCTCCTTTATCAAAGATAAGGTGACCATATGTGCATGGGTTTCTCTCTGGCTTTCTATCCTGTTCCATTGATCTATCTTTCTGTTTTTGTGCCAGTACCATACTGTCTTGATTACGGTAG
The DNA here is from genome assembly GCF_964270905.1 of Leucopleurus acutus. Lineage (NCBI taxonomy): Eukaryota > Metazoa > Chordata > Mammalia > Artiodactyla > Delphinidae > Leucopleurus > Leucopleurus acutus. The sequence continues at coordinate 150,015,579 of NC_139142.1, forward strand.
CTTTGTAGTATAGTCTGAAGCCAGGGAGCCTGATTCCTCCAGCTCCATTTTTCATTCTCAAGATTTATTTGACTATTCGGGGTCTTTTGTGTTTCCATACAAATTGTGAAATCTTTTGTTCTAGTTCTGTGAAAAATACCAGTGATAGTTTGATAAGGATTGCATTGCATCTGTAGATTGCTTTGGGTAGTAGAATCATTTTTACAATGTTGATTCTTTCAATCCAAGAACATGGTATATCTCTCCATCTATTTGTATCATCTTTAATTTCTTTCATCAGTGTCTTATAATTTTCTGCATACAGGTCTTTTGTCTCCTTAGGTAGGTTTATTCCTAGATATTTTATTCTTTTGTTACAGAGGTAAAGGGAGTGTTTTCTTGATTTCTCTTTCAGATTTTTCAACATTAGTGTATAGGAATGCCAGAGATATAAGTGCATTAATTTTGTATCCTGAAACTTTACCAAATTCATTGATTAGCTCTAGTAGGTTTCTGGTAGCATCTTTAGGATTCTCTATGTATAGTATCATGTCATCTTCAAACAGTGACAGCTTTACTTCTTCTTTTCTGATTTGGATTCCTTTTACTTCCTTTTCTTCTCTGATTGCTGTGGCTAAAACTTCCAAAACTATGTTGAATAAGAGTGGTGAGAGTGGGCAACCTTGCCTTGTTCCTGATCTTAGTGGAAATGCTTTCAGTTTTTCACCATTGAGGATGATGTTGGTTGTGGGTTTGTCATATATGGCCTTTATTATGTTGAGGAAAGTTCCTTCTATGCCTACTTTCTGCAGGGTTTTTATCATAAATGGGTGTTGAATTTTCTTGAAAACTTTCTCTGCATCTATTGAGATGATCATATGGTTTTTCTCCTTCAATTTGTTAATATGGTTTATCACATTGATTGATTTGTGTATATTAAAGAATCCTTGCATTCCTGGGATAAAGCCCACTTTATCATGGTGTATGACCCTTTTAATGTGCTATTGCATTCTGTTTGCTAGTATTTTGTTGAGGATTTTTGCATCTATGTTCATCAGTGATATTGGCCTGTAGTTTTCTTTCTTTGTGACATCCTTGTCTGGTTTTGGTATCAAGGTGATGGTGGCCTCTTAGAATGAATTTGGGAGTGTTCCTCCCTCTGCTATATTTTGGAAGAGTTTGAGAAGGATAGGTGTGAGCTCTTCTCTAAATGTTTGATAGAATTTGCCTGTGAAGCCCTCTGGTCCTGGGCTTTTGTTTGTTGGAAGATTTTTAATCACAGTTTCAATTTCAGTGCTTGTGATTTGTCTGTTCATATTTTCTATTTCTTCCTGATTCAGTCTTGGCAGGTTGTGCATTTCTAAGAATTTGTCCATTTCTTCCAGGTTGTCCATTTTATTGGCATAAAGTTGCTTGTAGTAATCTCTCATGATCTTTTGTATTTCTGCATTGTCAGTTGTTACTTCTTTTTCATTTCTAATTCTATTGATTTGAGTCTTCTCCCTTTTGTACTTGATGAGTCTGGCTAATGGTTTATCTAGTCAAAAACTAGCTTTTAGTTTTATTGATCTTTGCTATCGTTTCCTTCATTTATTTTTCATTTATTTCTGATCTGATTTTTATGATTTCTTTCCTTCTGCTAACTTTGGGGTTTTTTTGTTCTTCTTTCTCTAATTTCTTTAGGTGCAAGGTTAGGGTGTTTATTCGAGATGTTTCCTGTTACTTAAGGTGGGCTTGTATTGCTATAAACTTCCCTCTTAGAACTGCTTTTGCTGCATCCCATAGGTTTTGGGTCGTCATATCTCCATTGTCATTTGTTTATAGGTATTTTTTGGTTTCCTCTTTGATTTCTTCAGTGGTCACTTCGTTATTAAGTAATGTATTGTTTAACCTCCATGTGTTTGTATTTTTTACAGATCTTTTCCTGTAATTGATATCTAGTGTCATAGCATTGTGGTTGGAAAAGATACTTGATACAATTTCAATTTTCTTAAATTTACCAAGGCTTGATTTGTGACCCAAGATATGATCTATCCTGGAGAATGTTCCATGAGCACTTGAGAAAAATATGTATTCTGTTGTTTTTGGATGGACTGTCCTATAAATATCAATTAAGTCCATCTTGTTTAATGTATCATTTAAAGCTTGTGTTTCCTTATTTATTTTCATTTTGGATGATCTGTCCATTGGTGAAAGTGGGGTATTAAAGTCCCCTACTATGATTGTGTTACTGTTGATTTCCCTTTTTATGGCTGTTAGAATTTGCCTTATGTATTGAGGTGCTCCTATGTTGGGGGCATAAATATTTACAATTGTTATATCTTCTTCTTGGATCGATCCCTTGATCATTATGTAGTGTCCTTCTTTGTCTTTTCTTATAGTCTTTATTTTAAAGTCTATTTTGTCTGATATGAGAATTGCTACTCCAGCTTTCTTTTGGTTTCCATTTGCATGGAATATCCTTTTCCATCCCCTTACTTTCAGTCTGTATGTGTCTCTGGGTCTGAAGTGGGTCTCTTGTAGCCAGCGTATATATGGGTCCTGTTTTTGTATCCATTCAGCCAATCTGTGTCTTTTGGTGGGAGCATTTAGTCCATTTACATTTAAGGTAATTATCGATATGTATGTTCCTCTTCCCATTTTCTAAATTGTTTTGGGTTTGTTATTGTAGGTCTTTTCCTTCTCTTTGTTTCTTGCCTAGATAAGTTCCTTTAGTATTTGTTGTAAAGCTGGCGTGGTGGTGCTGAACTCTCTCAGATTTTGCTTGTCTGTAAAGGTTTTAATTTCTCCATCAAATCTGATTGAGATCCTTGCTGGGTAGAGTAATCTTAGTTGCAGGTTTTTCTCCTTCATCACTTTAAACATGTCCTGCCAGTCCCTTCTGGCTTGAAGAGTTTCTGCTGAAAGATCAGCTGTTAACCTTATGGGGATTCCCTTGTGTGTTATTTGTTGTTTTTCCCTTGCTGCTTTTTATATGTTTTCTTTGTATTTAATTTTTGACAGTTTGATTAATATGTGTCTTGGTGTATTTCTCCTTGGATTTATCCTGTATGGGCCTCTCTGTGCTTCCTGGACTTGATTAACTATTTTCTTTCCCATATTAGGGAAGTTTTCAACTATAATCTCTTCAAATATTTTCTCAGTCTCTTTCTTTTTCTCTTCTTCTTATGGAACCCCTATAATTTGAATGTTGGTGTGTTTAATGTTGTCCCAGAGGTCTCTGAGACTGCCCTCAGTTCTTTTCATTCTTTTTTCTTTATTCTGCTCTGCAGTAGTTATTTCTACTATTTTATCTTCCAGGTCACTTATCTGTTCTTCTGCCTCAGTTATTGTGCTATTGATCCCATCTAGAGTATTTTTCATTTCTTTTATTGTGTTGTTCATCGTTGTTTGTTTCATCTGTAGTTCTAGGTCCTTGTTAAATATTTCTTGCATTTTGTCCATTCTATTTCCAAGATTTTGGATCATCTTTACTATCATTATTCTGAATTCTTTTTCAGGTAAACTGCCTATTTCCTCTTCATTTGTTAGGTCTGGTGGGTTTTTATCTTGCTCCTTCATCTGCGGTGTTTTTTTCTGTCTTCTCACTTTGCTTATCTTACTGTGTTTGGGGTCTCCTTTTTGCAGGCTGCAGGTTCATAGTTCCCGTTGTTTTTGGTGTCTCTCCCCAGTGGCTAAGGTTGGTTCAGTGGGTTGTGTAGGCTTCCTGGTGGAGGGGACTAGTGTCTGTGTTCTGGTGGATGAGGCTGGATCTTGTCTCTCTGGTGGGCAGGTCCATGTCTGGTGGTTTGTTTTGGGGTGTCTGTGGACTTATTATGATTTTAGGCAGCCTCTCTTCTAATGGGTGGGGTTGTGTTCCTGTTTTGCTAGTTGTTTGTTATAGGGTGTCCAGCACTGTAGCTTGTTGGTCGTTGAGTGAAGCTGGGTGCTGGTGTTGAGATGGAGATCTCTGGGAGATTTTTGTCATTTGATATTACATGGAGCTGGGAGGTCTCTTGTTGACCAGTGTCCTGAAGTTGGCTCTCCCACCTCAGAGGCACAGCACTGACTCCTGGCTGTAGCACCAAGAGCCTTTCATCCACATGGCTATGAGTAAAAGGGAGAAAAAGTAGAGAGAAAGAATTAGTAGAAGTAGGAAGAAAGAAAGAAAGAAAGAAAGAAAGAAAGAAAGAAAGAAAGAAAGAAAGAAAGAAAGAAAGGAAGAAGGAAGGAAGGAAGGAAGGAAGAAAGAAAGAAAGAAGAAAAGAAGGAAAGAAGGAAAGAAAGAAAGAAAGGAGGGAGGGAGGGAGGGAGGGATGGTGGGAGGAAGGAAGGAGGGAAGGAAGGAAAAAAGAAAGAAAGAAGGAAGATAAAGTAAAATAAAATAAAGTAAAATATAATAAAGTTATTAAATTAAAAAATAATTATTAAGAAAAAAATTTAAAAAAAAACAAAAAACGGATGGATAGAACCTTAGGACAAATGGTGGAAGCAAAGCTATACAGACAAAATCTCATACAGAAACACACACGCTCACAAAAAGAGGAAAAGGGGAAAAAATCATAAATCTTGCTCTCAAAGTCCACCTCCTCAATTTGGGATGATTCGTTGTCGATTCAGGTATTCCACAGATGCAGGGTACATCAAGTTGATTGTGGAGCTTTAATCCACTGCTTCTGAGGCTGCTGGGAGAGATTCGCCTTTCTCTGCTTTGTTCTCACAGCTCCCAGGGGCTCAGCTTTGGATCTGGCCCCGCCTCTGCGAGTAGGTCACTGGAGGGCATCTGTTTTTCACTCAGACAGGACGGGGTTAAGGAAGCCCCTGATTCGGGGGCTCTGGCTCACTCAGGCTGGGGGGAGGGAGGGGCACGGAGTGCGGGGTGAGCCTGCAGCGGCAGAGGCTGGTGTAACGTTGCACCAGCCTGAGGCTTGCCGTGCGTTCTCCCGGGAAATTTGTCCCTGGATCCCGGGAACCTGGCAGTGGCGGGCTGCACAGGCTCCCCGGAAGAGGGGTGTGGATAGTGACCTGTGCTCGCACACAGGCTTTTGGTGGTGGCAGCAGCAGCCTTAGCATCTCATGCCCGTCTCTGGTGTACACGCTTTTAGCCACGGCTTGAGCCCGTCTCTGGAGCTCCTTTAAGCAGCGCTCTTAATCCCCTCTCCTTGCGCACCAGGAAACAAAGAGGGAAGAAAAAGTCTCTTGTCTCTTCGGCAGGTCCAGACCTTTTCCTGGACTCCCTCCGGGCTAGCCGTGGGGCACTAACCCCTTCAGGCTGTGTTCACGCCACCAACCCCAGTCCTCTCCCTGCGCTCCGACCAAAGCCCGAGCCTCAGCTCACCGACCCGCCCGCCCTGGCAGGTGAGCAGACAAGCCTTTCGGGCTGGTGAGTGCCGATCAGCACCAATCCTCTGTGCGGGAATCTCCCTGCTTTGCCCTCTGCACCCCTGTTGCTGCACTCTCCTCTGTGGCTCCGAAGCTCCCCGTCTCTGCCACCCGCAGTCTCCACCCATGAAGGGGCTTCCTAGTGTGTGGAAACCTTTCCTCCTTCACAACTCCCTCCCACTGGTGCAGGTACCATCCCTATCTTTTTGTCTCTGTTTATTATTTTTTCTTTTTCCCTACCCAGGTACGTGGGGAGTTTCTTGCCTTTTGGGAGGTCTGAGGTCTTCTGCCAGCGTTCAGTAGGTGTTCTGTAGGAGTTGTTCCACATGTAGATGTATTTCTGGTGTATCTGTGGGGAGGAAGGTGATCTCGGCGTCTTACTCTTCCACCATCTTCCCCTTGTCTCTGCTATTGATTCTTTCTAGTGTATTCTTCATTTCAGTTATTGTATTGTTCACCTCTGTTTTTTTTTTGTTTTTTTTTTTTTTTTGCGGTACACGGGCCTCTCACTGCTGTGGCCTCTCCTGTTGCAGAGCACAGGTTTCAGATGCGCAGGCTCAGCAGCCATGGCTCACGGGCCCAGCCGCTCCGCGGCATGTGGGATCTTCCCGGACCAGGGCACGAACTCGTGTCCCCTGCATCGGCAGGCGGACCCTCAACCACTGCACCACCAGGGAAGACCTCCACTTCATTTAGTTGTTTTTCTGGGGTTTTATCTTGTTTCTTCATCTGGTACAAAATCCTTTGCCTTTTTGTTTTGTCTGTCTTTCTGTGAATGTGGTTTTCCTTCCACAGGCTGCAGATTTGTAGTTCTTTTTGCTTCAGCTCTACCCTGATTCATATCAGCAACTCTGCCCTTGAACAATTGCTGTAAAACTCCTCACCAAATTCTCCCAGGTTGGGACACACAGTTATGAGAAGCATGAACCCACTGTATCCCCCTTTGCCTGGCAAAACAATAAAGCTATTCTTTTCTACTTCACCCAAAATTCTGTCTCTGAGATTCGATTCAGCATCAGTGCACAGAGGCTGAGTTTTCAGCATTAGGTGTTTTGTTCCCTTATCAGTTCTCCGGCTGGACAACTGCCTGCCATGTGGAGCTCCTGGGTCAGTTTCCAGGGGTGGCAGGCTGTATTGGGTGCAGCCTGGCTGACTTGCACTGGTACCTTTTCCTTGTCAGGAGCTCAGCTGGGCTGGAGAGAGCTGAGCTGCCAGGTGTCAGAGTAGCTGGTTAAGTCAAGTCACAAGGAAAGTAACGCTTAAGGCTTTAATCATCCGCTGTGATCCTGTAAGCAAGTGGTGAAGCCAGAGAAAAGTGCCGCTTCCCCATTTCCCGTTTTCCCTTCTGGACTGGCAAGCCGGCTAAGGGTCAGCACAGACGTGCAGAGCAGGTGTGATCATCTCACTGCTAGGGGAGCACTGAAAAAGAATGGGCTTGGAGGGGAGAGAGAAAGAAGGGCCAGGATTGTAAAAGCACTGGACCCTGAGTTGGAGAAAAGTGCTTCAAGCCTCCCCTCTGCCTTCTCTCCCATGAAGAGGTCTCAGCAGAGGCACTGTGCCACATCCTGCCTCATAATTTCCTATATAGGACCAATAGGAACACTTTTCACTCCTAATCAACATCTAACCAATTGTTGGGGCCCAGGGTAGGCAGCCCCAAAATGTGCCTCAATGGCATATTGATTATTTTGAATTAAAATTACTTAAGAAATGACCAGTGCAAGAGATACACTCTGACCCTCCTTTCTGTCTCACTGAGAGCAGGAAATAAATCACTCATGTGAACGGTGCCCTGTCTGCATCTGGAGGTAAAAGGGCACCCTTTTAGCCAGAGCTGAGGAATTCGGGCTGAGAAGCCTATATAGACAAACTTTGTTACTTCTTTAATTTACTACCCTAAGCCCAAACTCTGTTTAGATTCTTCACTAATTAAGCACTCAAGGCCAGATTTCTCTGCCCTGTCAGTTCCTCACAAATTTATTGTTTCTTTTTCTAAAAAGTGTAAAAGCTGCCTGCATTCTCCACTTCTTAAGTCCCATTTCTATGAGACCTCCATATGCATGAATTAAAATGTTTCTCTCTCTCTTGTTAATCTGTCTTGTGTCAATTTTATTAGTCCAGTCACAAGAACACCAGAGAGGTGGAGGGGGGAATGTGCCCCTTCCCAACACAATTGGGATGTTCCCTTGAGCTGACCTTCTAAAGAGACCCCAGTGGTCCCCTGCTCCCCTTCCTCACTACCATGGCCTTAGTCCTGAGCCCAAATCCTCCCACCTGAAAGATAATCAGCCTTCCACTGACTTTCACAAGCATTCAGTAGGGGACATTGGGACTGGAATGGCATCAGGTGGCAGCCCTAACACATCCTCCATGACTTTCCACTTCTGTATGACTCCTTGCATGGAGAAAACATAGCAGAAACCATGACTCCTTACAGACTCCGTGTGCACTTTTATCTCCTACAAACAAAGAGATCAAGTGAGGTGCAAGTGGGATCAGCAGGGCCCTGGGTTGCGCACCCCCTGTGGGTGGTGGGATGCCAACCACAGGATAAGTGGGCTACCGCTGCCCCTGTCTTTGCCCCATTCAACTCCACCCCCCTCCTCTCAGCCATTACTCCCACACAAGTTAAAGATCCATGACTTGACAATAGGGCAGGCAACTCTCAGTGGTAGTGATTCCCAGAGGGAGGAGATTTTGTCCTCTGCAGAGGGCATGATCAAAGGGCCTGGCGATATTTTCAGGTACACTTTCCTAGATATTCCAACATGCCCCCATACCCCCTCATCCCCTCATCATAGCTGCCATCACTGACAGGAGTATCTTGCCTAGATGTGTTAGAGGAAAAAAAATCAACAATGTTCAGATTATGGGGAGAGTTTTTTGAATTAGACATAGAACTGGTTCCTATCACCTCTATCTCCATTTCTCTCTTTTCGTTTCTAGACTGCAGGTCCAGAAAATGAGTCAGCTCAGCTGAACTCCTAACACACTGCTACAGTGAGCAGAGACGTCACTGCCATTCTGGAACTGCCAAAAGCCTGGAGTCTGTGAGACAGTTTGGAGGAATGCTAGTGGATCGCTTGCAAGAATCTGAAGGTCTAACAGCACATTGCCAATGGGGTTTAGGAAAAGCTAGCAGATTCTGTGAGGCATTCTTGGAGGCTGCCAGTGGATTGTTCATGTAAGCTTTTTAGTTTTCAGAGGGAACATTGATCCATCTCTTTAGCCCCTGACTCCGTGGCTGAGCTCCACCAAGGGGTAGGATCAGAGGTGCCATGGAGAGGGGTCAGAGAAGGCTGGGGAAACAGTTCTTGAACCACTGCTTATGAAACCTAGTCAATGGGACCAGCTGTGGTTAAGGGGAGGGGTGTCTTTGTGAAATGGAGCAGGACCCTGTGGGGCCTTCCCAGGACAGATTACCCCCCTCTCCACTATGCCCTCAGCCTGCCTTTTGTCTGAAGAAAAACTTTAGTCAAAGAATAAGTTTAATTAGAGAAGTTTTAAAAAAAAATCAGAAGCAAAAGAAAGCGGTCAAACAGGACCAAATAAATAACAATAGTTAAGTCATTAAGCAAAGTCAAGGACATTTAGTTCCCCCTCAAGGGCTATAGATAATGTTCTGAGCCATATCCTTTGAGCTGTTTTGCAGGTACTGAAGCCCCCACCAGGTAAAAGAAGTTAACTACATGATGACCAGACTGTAGCCGTGACCTAAGCTGCCACAATTCTAAGAACTGGCCCCAAGAAAATGGGAACAAATCGACCCTAGAACTCAAGATTAACTATACTTAAAACAATCAAGATGATTCTCATCAGACCACTTCATGACTAATTTTAAGATGACTGTCAGAGCTGAAGCTGACCGTGCTGTTTCTGCATGTAGCCCCTTCCCTCCTCCTATACACCCCTTAAACTCACCTTTAAAAGCTCTTGCCCACTGATTGGCAAGAGGGAGTCGGCCTTTGGACATGAATCCACCTCTTGCCCCTGGTTGCTGGCCTCCTGAAAGCAACCCTTCCTTCCTACCAACACTGGCCTCTCGAGTATTGGCTTTAGGGTGGCCAGCAGCCAGACCTGAGTTTGGTAACACTTGTGAGCCTAGTGACTCTAAGCAGGTCTCTGGTGCCCATAAACACCCTTGGAGCAAGCTGTTGGAACTTAGAAGATGTAGTTGCCCTCCGGAGATAATCTTGCTAAAGCTTGCAAGGGAGAGTGACACAGTGTGGGATAAGTCCCCTTCCTCCTTCAGAGGGCCTGACGGCTGCCCTGCCAGGACAACTGAAGGCAAGAAGCAGCCACAGCTTCCCAGGCATCACACCCTCCCTTGCAGGGAAGTGAGCTCAGCTCAGTCCTGCATCTGTAGCCCACTTGGGGTTCCCAGCAGCCAGGAAAGAGCTGTTCACCTGGCCCACTGCACCACCCTCTCCACTCCTTTTCCTCCCTGGATAACTTGGACTGTACTCCTTGTGTGTGTATCCTGCCTGTCAAGCCACTCAGCCCTGGAAAATGTTCAGGTATTCAGATCAACTTCAACTTCCTGGACAGAACTGTGAGATGCCTGAATTGATGCCAGGGGCCAGGTTGGAGATTCATTCAGAAACTTAAGGAGGACTGACTTTCTGAAGTAGACCTTAATGGGCTATGAGACCTTTACCCCTGGCTTGGTGACAGTTGGAACTCATGGCTACTTTTGAAACTGAGTCCCCCTAAAATTGAGTTCCCTTGCTGAGTTTATGATTATCTCTCTATCCAAAATGGTATTCCCTTGCTGTTCTTCCCTGACCTCAATCCCTTTCTTGTCCCCTCAGACCTCAATACTGGGCTAACTGAAGGCTAATCAACCAGAGTCAGATGACTCAGATTGCTGTTGTCAATAACATCATTAATGTACAACTCAGGTTGTTTCTCCAGGGCAAGATGATCTCACAGGAACCACCCTCCCCACTCCCAACCATGGACCACCTGGCCAAAGAATCAGAAACTGGAAACATCCTGACCCCCGAAACTATGACCAAGAAATGTCACAAATGTCTCAAGGCAATGGTTAGTTCCAGACTCTTTGTTCTTCCCTTTAAAAACACCTGCAACTCAAAGGCCAAGTTGGGGTGAATATGAGGTTTTCTCCCACTCCCATGCTTGGAACCCTGTAATAAACCTTTACTTTGCTGCAAACTTCTGCTGTCAGAAGTTTGCAGCTGGGTTTTCTGTCCCTGGGCACACCAGCCTTTGCTCAGCAACACTCCAATCCGTCAGGCAGGCCTGGTCATCTGCATGGAATAACCTCAATTTTGGCAATCGTTGGCTGTTGACCCAGACTAATGAACCAATCTTGTCACAGCCCCTCAAAGTCTAACCTATTGAGATCCAGGACAGGGTAGCCCATGTTTCTCAACTGAGTCCTGAAAAAAATCAAGGAGTGATCTGGCTCCAGACCAAAAACTTGTGTGGTTTATGAGGCTCGACCACAGGCAAGCCCAAGCCTTTGCCTGGAGGCCTCAGGAGGAAGCTGCCCTCCCCACACAGACTGGGACAGGCAGGCTTGGCAGTCTCCGGGAGCTGTAGTAAGCACGCTGCTCCCTTCAACCGTGTTCTTGGGCATATTTGCTTTCCTAGCTTGGGTGTCCTCATTTGGAAGCCTCCTTCTGGGCCACTACATTTGGTCTTTTTGGTTGTAGGAGATAAAAGTGCACACTGAGTCAGTAAAGAGTCATGGTTTCTGCCCTGATGTCATCATAGATACAGAAAGTGGAAAGTCATGGAGGATGTGTCAGGGGCTGCCACTTGATGTCATTCCAATCCCAATGTCCCCCTACTGAATGCTTGCGAAAGCCAATGGGAGGCTGATGATCCTTTAGGTGGGAGGTTTGGGGCACAGGACTAAGGCCATGGTAGTGAGGAAGGGGAGCAGGGGACCACTGGGGTCTCTTTAGAAGGTCAGCTCAAGGGAACATCACAACTGAGTAGATGTAGATTATGAGTGAATATAAGTGAGAAAGACACTCTCAGGTTTTCCTATGTGAGTGAACCTGGAGTCAATGGGCACATTATGGACATTTAACTCTTTATCTCTAACATCCACTCCTTACAAAAACATCCTTAAAGAGTAAGAACTGGGTCATCTTCTCTGAGCTGTCTACAACACCTAGCTGTTTGGACCACTTAGAACAGAGTCATTATATGCTTCTAGGATGAGCTTTTAGCCTTACACTCCCATAGGCATTGGGGTGGATGTTTAGCCCCATGAGCTTGATAACTGTCTCTGGGGCTCACTGAAGGGTGCAGAATGCGCTCCCCAAGATCCCCACATCTGCTTGACCCTGTCTACAATAGAGGCTGTGCCCCCAGGGCTTAGCTCCTGTGTCATCAAAGTCCAAAGCATGGAGTTTGGAATAAAATTTAACCCTCAGGACACATTTATGCTTTTGCATCCTCTCTTGCTTAGTACAGTAAGTCCCATACATACGAATGAGTTCTGTTCCAAGAGCATGTTCATAAGTCCAATTTGTTCGTAAGTCCAACAAAGTTAGCCTAGGTACCCAACTAACACAATCGACTGTATAGTACTGTACTGTAATTGGTTTATAATACTTTTCTCACAAATGATACATAAAAAGCAAACACAAAAAATAAACATTTTTAATCATACAGTACAGTATCTTGAAAAGTACAGTAGTGCAATACCAAAGCTGGCATACAGGGGCTGGCATTGAGTGAACAGGCAAGAAGAGTTACTGACTGGAGGAGGGAGGGGTGGTGAGAGATGGTAGAGCTGAAGGATTGTCAACAATAGGAGATGGAGGGCAAGCTGCAATTTCATGTGAACTAACTTACGTGATTGGACATGCAAACGCACGTTCACATCTTTGAAGTTTGAAACTTGAAGGTTCGTATGTGGGAGACTTACTCTATATTTACTGTATATTTATTTATGTCTTAATGTGAATATAGTATTAACCCCTTTTGAAAAACAAAATTCAACTGAATCAATTTTAAAGCTCTCATTGGCTCTATTTTACAATTCATGAATTGGGCAGCATTCAATCTAACAGATAGAGAGGAGCTCTGAGAAATTGCACAACATTAAGAAAACTTTTATAGGCAAAAGGGGGTGGGACAAAGAAGTAATACTAGGCAGAAAAGCAGATTGGTTATTGCAAGTTTACTTTCCTTAGGAGAATGACAGGGATCTATCAAGCAGATGACTTCACTGGTGATGATCAGATGATTCTTTGTTGACTGGTTTAAGATTCCACTCCTGAGAGAGCAGAAACTGTAATTAAGTCTCAGTTTGGTGAGGTGCGAGCTTAGTAGATGCAACTCCATGTTGGGTCTTGTTTGTCTTGTTTTTAACACCCTTTTGAAATAATTCATAAGATTTATTAATACATTATCATGAATGATTTATTTTTATTAACAAACAAACAAAACAGAGTGAAACAAGTATAGCCCTATAAGGGAAAGTGTGAAATGCAGTGAGAGTAAACCAGCTGGTGAGAAACTAAGGTTTTTGCGGTTTATGCAAATATTAGGAAAATGGGTCACTGCCAATTCTACCTCACATTAAGTCATATGCCACAAGATAATTTCAGTTGTTTTGCTCCTCCCTCAGAAGGCACTAAGAAGAACTCATGCCTTTTAATAAAGCAGGCTTCTATAAAATGTCGATTGCTTTTTTGTTTTTTATAAGCATTTTGCTTTATCAACAAAAATGGAGCATCCTTTACTGAGGCGGCAGATAGAGTCATTGTTCTTATCTGCACAGGCACTCAAAGTGGGAAAGGAGATAAGAGCCTAGAAAGAGGACAGTGGGAAACAATCCTGAGAAATTCTGGGTTAGGCTTGGATGAGACTTGAAAACAAGACCAACACCTTCATAGATGTCACACATCATGCCTTTTCCCTGCGTAATCTTGTGCTTCTCCTACACTGAGGGAGAACGTCTGTTTCTCTGCTCCCTTGAATCTGAGCTGGTCTGGGACTGCATTGACCAACAGAATATAGCAGAAGTGACCCTAAGCCAGTTCTTCACTTAGCTTTTAGGAGGAGTGGTCATTCCTGATCTTTCCTTTTGGAAACCAGCCACCATGTAAAAAGCGAAACCACCTTGAGATCACCATGCACAAGAAGCTCACAGCATGTATAGAAGCCATGGAGAAAGATGTCACATGGTGAAGTCCTGACCTCAGCCCAGCCCAGCAACCAGCTGAATCCAGCCAAGTGAGTCACTGGTAGGTGTCATGTGAAACAGGAAAACCACATTGCTGAGCCCTTCCTGAATCATGAGCAAAGTAATACGGTTGTTTCTAAGCAAGTAGGTATTGGGGGTATTTTGTTATGTAAGCTCAAAATCAAAACCTCTAGCTTCAGAGAAGATTGTCAGATAAAAATCCAGTAAAGCTAAGTATGGTAAATTCTGGGCTTGTTTCTTCTGCTCTGTATTGCAGGGGGCTATAAACCTATGAACATTCCAGTTTGCCTGGCCAGCTGGATTCTGATTAGGTTCAGTCACTTGGAGATACTGACAGGAGTTTGGAAGGTAGGAGGAAGGGGTAATTTTTCTTCTTCTCTTTTCGGGAACAGTGACTGACCCCAGGCTCCAGTGTCTTTGTCATTTCCAACAGAGGTAACAGGAGCTGTCCATGCACTTCCGTAGTACCAGCAGCTGAGGCAGTGCTGTAAATAAGTACATGCTTCAATAGTGGCCACTGCAAGTGGCTGAGTAACTGCAGACTTAGCAGCCTGGGTGGTTCTGGCTGTATTATCTTCAGACTCCAAAATGTCAGCAGTAAGATGCTCCTAAGTCTGCTAATACCACTTCATTCCTCTTTGCTCCTCTATCCCTTCATCTATTAGAAATTCCTGCAGTGTTTTCTATTGTTGAGCTAGACATCCACATACATAGTTTTTGTAGCCAACAGTGCTTTCAGGAAACAGACACTCAAAGATGAAAAGTTGAGATAGATTATCTTTCCCTGGGCATAAACACAGTAATGACCTCATTATCAGTTGAAAATGAAATGCTGGTAGTTCATATATGCAGTAATAACATATTTACTTAAATTATAACCTGGCATTACCTGGAATAATAGGTCTATTGAAGGTAAGGTATTCAATCAACTACAGTGATGATGGGATGGCTATTTCTGATTGCACTGGAGAGTTACCTAAAGAAAATGAGTTACTGAAGGCTTTAAACTCTCAACTCAAGATATGGTCAGAGGACTAGAGATCTGTTACTGTGGTCCTCAGGCAACCCATTATCTTTTATAGAAATAAGTAATAAGAGGTACAGCTGAAAATCATGCCCATAATTTGATTCTGCAAGTTGCAGAATTACAACATAAGTTAGATTCATAGCGTCTCCATATCACTTAAGTGAAACTCAAGGTAGAGATTAAGAGAGAATGGAACCCCAATGCATGGAGTGGGGATATTTGATTTGGCTCAGATGAACAGAGAATTATAAAGCCCAAATTTCTTTGAGGTTTTTCTTGCCAGTGGAAATAGTCCCTCCCATTGTCTGAAGGAAGCCAGGCTTCCCTTGCTTGAAGACTCAATCAGTGTTTTTAAGACTTTAATGTGCATAAGAATCACCGGAGTACCTTGTTAATATGCATGTTTTGACTCAGTAGGTCTTGGGTGTAGCCTGAAATTCTGCATTTCTAGAAAGCTCCCAGAGGAAGCCAATGCTGCTGGTTCACAGACCACATTTTGTACCAAGGGACTCAATATGGACCTTACCCATTAAAGTTACCTTGCAAGGGGATGCCAATTCTACACCAGGTCCACCCTCACCACCCTTCAAAGCTTCCAGACCCCAAACTGGAATTCAATCTCAGCCTGGCCCAGGAGGTCAGGTATGATTCAGCCTGAGATATTTTAGACATTGAAATAATTGTAAGATTATGCCAATTTATATTAGAAGAAAGGTAAGGAATATGTGTGGGAATGAATCCTAAGATTGCTAGACCAAGGAGGCAGAAGATAATGTTGGGGGTCAAACTTGTTGATATGGATCTATGTCATATAGATATAGTTTGAGAATCTGGGAATGGCTATAAGTCCAAGTTTGCTTGGTTAGTTGACTGAAACCTGAACCAGCAGTGGCCTGCCTCCATTGAGGTTGTAAAACCATACAACCACAGTAGAGGGTAGAGTAACATCTTTAGGGCATTAGGTAAGTAGTCATGTTGGAGTGGGATTTATCAAATGTGAACACACACCTGCCCATCCACTGTGTCCCCTAGAGAGGTCCAGAAAATGTTTCCTTGATTAAAGGATTGAGAAATACATTGGTAAAGAGAGCACCAGCTGCTTGAAAACCCTTTGGCAGGAGTCTTCCACAAGCCAGGGCACCTGAGAAAAGCCACTTGGGTTCCTGATTCAATGGGAATCTTGGAATCCCAGAGTGCAAGAGTCCAAGAAGCAGACACACCAGGAAAAAGGTGACCTCAGTTACTGAAGCAGTGCTGGAGCAACAGGAATCTTTGGCAGTGGTGTCCTAGGAATGAAATCAACGGGCTGTCTACTGGAGTATTATTTGATATGTACAATTAAGAAACTCTAGGTTTGGTGGCCAGAAACTTGGCTTGAGTCACTACAATGGACTGTACTGCCTGTGGTCCAGTACCAAGAGCCAAGTCAGTTCCCAGTCTCTTTCCACTGAAGGAAGGATGGACTGAGTCCACCTGAGGAAGGACCCTGCGGCACTGCCACAAGAATAGGCTGTACATATGTGCCCAACCCTTCCCCCAGAGGACCTATGGGCATTTATTCTGTTGACTTACTGGCTTTGATTTGACACTCATCCCTTCCTGCAGTTGTGATAGGGATGGAATAGGAAGGTTATACAGGTAGTTGTAGACATCCCAGTAGGGGATTATAGATAGAGAGGGAAACCTAGGGAACTTTGGGAGACCACTGTTAAGTTAATGATTGCTCAAGAAAGCTATCGGAACTTCGAGGAATGAAGCAGGCTTACTTAACTGTAAAGCATGAGATATGCCCCCAGGTCATTAAGTGAAAGAAAAAAAAATGTTACCACCCTTCTGCTGATTTGAATAAGTGCTATGACCGACCTAGTTTGACCTCATAGGGTCAGACATTCTCCTGCCCCATACAAAGGAGGAGTGAGTGATGTATGTCTACTCAAAGAATGAAGAAGGCAGTCTTTTCCCCCTCCCCCACTTTCCTTTGATTATAAAAATGTAGCCCACTTAATCCTCGGGGCAGAGCCCCCTCGCCTGCCAACTTGCATCTCTCACAAGCGTCCTATATTAATAGATCTACTTCTCGCCTATCACTTTGCCTCTCGCTGAATTCCTTCTGTGCTGAGACACATGGAACCTGAGCCTCAGTAAGTCCAGACACCAGGTGAGTGAATCTAATTAAAAGGCCGTGGGTTCAAGTCCCAATCTGGGTTTAGGCTGGGTTCAAGTCCCGCCACGTGGGTTCAAGTCCCAATCTGAGGTGTACAGTTTCAGTTAGGCAGCTCCGAATTATTAGTATTAATGTTGTTGTTGTTATTTGTTTTTCCTGCTCCTCCAGTACTTTTGTGTGGTTCACTGGAGCTTGAAATAAAAAGTTTATCTCAAAGTGCTTCCAGTGGGTGTGAACGTACCTGATTCTGTTATGTATAATTCAAATCTCCTACTTGAAAAATGACACTATCATATTGCCTCCTGATTCTTGGAGTGGGGGCCACTGTGGTGAGAAAAGACAAAATGGTAGCCCCTGGACGTTCCCCTTCTTACAAAGGTAGTAAACCAAAAGTGATGCTGCATCCTAGGGAGAATTAGGGAGGTTAGTGCCACCAACAAAGACTTGCAAGATGCAGAAGTTGTCCCGTCATATGACTAATTATTAACACATCTACTTGACCTGTGCAAAAGGCACATGTTTCTTCATTCCCTTACTTCCCTGGTTAGTAACTGCTTGAATCTGCTCTTTGGTATTCTGGAAGATCTAGGAGGCTGAAGCCTTTATCCTGAAAATAAGAAACCAGACATGGAAAGGTTTTTGTACCTGGGAGGGCACCATAGGGTCCTGCTTGGTTTCGTATGCATAGAAAGGAAGATTTTATTCCCATCCTGGATATGGCTTAGAAGCTGGGAAGGTTTCACGGCCCTTTCCACTTCTGAAAATTTGAATTTGCAAGCAGTGCTTACCTCAACCTAACCATGTGTGTGATTCTATCCGGAAGCTGATTCCATGCCTCATTAACCCATGTCATGTTCTGTGGAAGCTGGTTAGGTGAATGGATCTTCCCTCACTGTCTACATCCCTGTGCAAACCTCTGTTAAAGCTGTATTTCTATTTGGAGACCTCTTAATTTCTTTGTCTCCAGCCTAGTGATTCCCGCTTCAGGAAGATTCTTGCTTCTCTCCCCCGTGTCCTCAAACATCAACTGCTCCTGGGGCGGCTCTTCCAGGCTCTTTCTCACCTCTTTCTCACTAGCTCTCTATCCTCCTGCCAGAAACAGTGGGAGGCAGAAAGCAGTGAATTGGCCAGCCCATTAGAATTCCCTGTGTAAAAGAAATGCTAATTATGTAATTAAGTGAGGTGATGGAAGTGTTAACTAACCCTGTGGTGGTAATCATTTCACAATATATGTGTATCAAGTCATCATGTTGTACACCTTAAACTTACACAATATTATAATGTCATTTATAAGCTATATAATGTCATCATAACTCTGGGAAGAAAATAAAAGAGAATTCCTTTGTCTAATAGAGTTTTACTAATAAATATTATAATTTATTGTGATATTTTAAATGAATTATATCAAGGGCAAAAATAACAATACTGTTTACACAAGCTGGACGTAGTGGCTTTACGAATTACAGGGTGGCAGCGTGGGTCTTTAAGCTCACAAACCCCCCTAATGAATTCCAGCTTTCAACAATTATATTTAGTCTTTTTCCTAAGACGTGTCTAAATTCACTTACTGGTGAATTTCTTAACCTGGATTCTAAAAGCTTCCTTTCTTCCCACACCGGGAGTCGAACCCGGGCCGCCTGGGTGAAAACCAGGAATCCTCACCGCTAGACCATGTGGGAACCGGTAGCTCAGTTTCAAAGTGCAAGTCAATTGAATCATTCCCGTCTGCTTCCGCTTTCGTTGCTCTGTCCCGCCTTCGAGTCAAAGCGGCCTTCTGCGCTTGCGCAGATCTTTGGCGCTCGGGACTACTGGTCTGGTTTGGGCTGCGCTGCTTTTCTGCGCGCTGAGCCTGGAACCCGGCGCGGGGGTCTACGGCCTGCCGAGACCCCTCACACCCCGCCTCGGGGAGCCGATCCTGCACACTCAGTCCCCGGGAGGCCGCTCTCGACCCCCACCCACCCCGCCCGGGGAGCCTCCCCCCGACCCTGCACACCCAGCCCGGGGAGCCTATGACCTAAATTTCTAAAAAGCTGTGTTAGAAGGCTCCGCAGTGAGATTTGAGAAAAGAATGGTTTGAGTAACGCACAAAGCAGGTTGTGAGCCTGGCTCCCAGGTCTCAGTTTCCCAGGTTTGACGCTGACGGTAACTTTTATTAGATCAGATTTTTACAATCATGATGTTTAAGGTCATAGGGTTTTTAAGTGGAATTTTGCACTTAGAAGGCAATGCATGAAGCTCAGAATAGCTCCTGGGGAACGTTTTGGGGCAAAAGACCTTTAGAGACTACCGTTTTTAAGATCTTGTTTAGGGATGGCCTTACATCAATAAAACTAAAACAAAACACCCCAAACCATAAAGGAAGAATCCATACATTGCACTACTTTAACAACTCATACCTTGGGGGAAAAAAGTAAAACAACAAAACTACTGACTGGGAGATAAACATGTACACCCCACCTAAGAGATTGGTGTCCCATATAGAAGGAAACTACATATAATTTATAGGAAGACAAATACTGCAATATAAAAGTGAGAACTTGTGAAAAGGCCACTTGGAGAGAAACCCCAAGGCTAAAATGCATCTGAAAAAAATTTCAAACCTCACTGGCTCCAGGCTAGCATTAGGCCAAAAAGCAAGTGTGAAATGTCAAAAGCTGGCAAGTATGTGGGAAAAAGGAAGCTCTTGGAAACTCATAAAACTTGATCAGGGAGGCAAGTTGTCACGATTTCCTGAACCTGCTTATGACCAAGCAATTCTATTTTTTAATTTTTGTATAACCGGTATGTTCTGGAATTTCCTCTCAGTGAACACGAAGAAATGCTGCTATGAAAGTAATAGGCGGACCATAGGGAGGATAAAGGGCCAGCGTCACCCTAAGCAAAAGTCAGGGAAGGGTGGAGATTCTTAATCTCTAAGAATTTCAAATGTCTGTGTGATTAAAAAAAAAAAAAAATTCTTAATAATTGAAAATATTTGTGGGATGAAAAGGACCATACATAATGTCTACCGATGAGCCACAGACTGGAAGAAAATGTTTGATAGGAAAATGTGACTATCCTTACTATATACAAGGGAAAAAACTTTAGCAGCTTAGCTCCCTGGGAAAAAACCACAGGGAAAGGGGATTGAGAGAGGAGGAGTTCTGATTAGTCAATAAATTGGGGAATAGCTCAGTCTTGCTTGTAACCATGGCAATACAATTTAAAACAATGCTAATACATCCAGGGTTAGGGAGGAAGTGAGGACACAAACTCAATGGAAATGGCCATAGCCCCTCTCTGGGGCTGCAGCCCACGCTTCTCTTCCCCATGGCTCATCCACACCTGAATGGAGAGGTTTCCCAGGCCTTGCAGGAGGGGCCAGAGCCACAAGATGGCATGAGAGTGGCTCCTGGCTTTCACTGTGTGGCAGTCACTTGCCAACCACCAACACATACATTGCATTGTTACGTCTAGAAATTGTTTTATTGCACTGAGTCATGGTAATTTGGGGCTTGTTAGTACTACACTAAATAATGCCTTAGGTTCCTAAAATAGGGGCAACAGTCATGGAAAAGAATTTTCTAGTAGGTGATTAAGCGACTTTTTTCATTTTGTTTTTGGTAAAAACAAGTACAGCAAGAAGGCTTGAATATTTTGCTTTATTTTACAGAGCAGTGTGTCAGGATTCATATTTTCTGTTTGGCACTATAAACTGAAGTAATTTTTGAAAAAATTAGTAGTTAATATCTCACATTTCTCTCTTTTATTGCATATTTGATGGATTTTTAATAATTTAGACTTAAGAAACTTTTAGATCTGAAATGTAGCCTTGGGGATATGCAAGGCCAGAACCTCAAAAATATCCAGGAGCTTAAAATAACTTGCCCCAAATCATCCAACTAATAGATTTAGTGAAGTTCTTTTGGAGATCATCATGGATTGACTCCATAATAAGGATAATATTAGAATATGCTGAAATGAATGAAATCTAGAAAACAATTTCTCCGTAAACAAATAGGAACTTACAGGGACAATATACATTCTGAATAAAAAGTTACTAAATTCCAATGTCTTTAAATGAGGTGGGAGGTGTAATATTAAGACAGACTGGGACCTAGGACCTGGGACCTGGGACCTTTTGCTACAGTGCTTGTACCTGAACAAATGTCTCCTTGCACAACAAAATACAAAGAAACTATGAGGGACTAAAAATAACTGCATGAATGTGCACTTGGGGCAAATTATGAACAATAAGATACAAAAAGACCAGAAACCCAATTGCCACTTCTGAGTTATCAGGAGAAAATCAGGGTACTGTGCATGATCCCTGCACAGGGTACCACCAAGGGGGTGAGCAGACCACCTAAGCCATCCCTCCAGCCCAATCCATGGATCTGCCCCATTCCTCACCCCATTTAAGGGACCAGTTCCCCACCCTTCACAGGGAGTGAGCAAAGGAAACTGTTACTTGTTTTCTCATGCTTCATTGATTACCAATAAAGCCTTGCCTGAATTTCTCATCTGGCCCATTATCAATTTCTATTGATTGAAGGGTCCAAGAACCTGGGTCAGTAACAATATTACTGGTAATAAATTTTTTATTAACTTGGATAACCTGAAGGTTAAAGTAGAATAATATGAATAGCTTGTGTGCGTGTGTTTGTGCATATAAATATCTCCTGCCTTTTGATGTCAGATATCTCTGGCATAAATCCTAAATCCAAAAACTGACTAGCTGTTAATTTTTGGAAAAAGTACTGAATCTTTGAATATGAGTTCTCCCCCTTCACCCACCAGTAACAATATATAACAGTGAGTCATTGTGAGGGCAAGTTCTTAGCATCCAGCCCGAAATGAAGGTGGTGCTTGCCCAGTGTTAGTTGCCACTGGTCACTGTCACCCCCAGAGGCTCTGGCAGAAGGTGTTGATCTGGCCACCCTGACTCAGCTACACAACAGGATAGATCCATACCTCCTCTACTGATGGATCTTCTGGGTGATTGATTCTCCAGCTGGTGTTTGGCTCTGATTGAGGAAGTTACCTGCATTTCACCATTACTCGCTCCAGCTCCCCAGACCACTGGAAGGAAGCTACAGTGATTGCTGGAGTGTACATGGCCAATATTTGGCCTTCCTTTTTGGAGAGATTTTGTGCATTATCTCTGCATTTGGATGTGTGCTCTTTCCCTTCTGCTCGCTTTCCTTCTTTCTTTTTTCAGTACCAATAAGTCTTTATTCATTGTATTTTCCCAGGGAAAAGAAGGGGAAGGGAAAAGGGTCAGCATGTGTGTTACAAAATGATAGCAAATGGGAAAGGAAGTACCTGGTACAGCAAAATCAACCGTCAAATAAACGCTGCCCAGATGGGGTTGCCAAAGCCCAAGGGGGCTCAGTCTCCTGCAGTTCAGTAATGAGGGGAAGGAATGAGGAAAAGAACAGACAGGTACATGCTTTTCTACCCTCCCTCCCTCCCTCCCCATAAATTCAAGATTTCACACAAAGCTTTGGTTTCTATTAGTAAACATGGAGTTACATTCATCCGTCTCCTATTAAACAATCTTGTGGCCACTTTGACATAAGTTTCTTGCACCTGCATGAAAGTTCCTGAGGGACTTGGATATACATTCATCCTTCCTTTCGTGGTCTCCCAACCCCACTTTCTACATGGACATCCCCCTCATTGCTCCTTACTACCCTAGGATTAGAGATTAAATCCATCCAAAGACAGCAGTCTGTCTGGCATGAATCACATCAAGGAATGGTCATGACTCAGGAGATTGGGAACAAGGGCTGGAGAGTTCTTAGCTTCTTCAGGATTTCTGCACAAGTCATTTAATCGCAGATACCCCACAAATTAAACATATAGGTATATGGGCTATTTTTTAGGGGCGGTATGAAGGGGGAAAGAAGAGGGGGTAGGAATCCAGTTTTTAGGACAGAAGATCTTGTCCGAAATAGGAAATAGAGGAAGGGGAACACAAAAGAAAGTGTGGCTCAAGACCACCCACTTCAAGAAGAGGGGCCCCCAAGCTTATGTTTCAGATCTTTTTGGCTGGTGCAGAACCTTTTGTCAAAGATACTTTGGCTATTTTTCTCAATATGACAAGAAGTTTTTAAACAATAAAACCCCAAAAGAACATGAAGACCAACACATTATATTTACACAAACTAGGCCACCTAGCAGTCACCAAATCAGCTACTTGTGAAGTCCTATGAAGCCCAGACAAACACAATAACTAGAGGGGGGCAGCAACTGGGGGAGACAACAACCCAGGATCAGACACACATCACCCAATGTGTTCTCTTGCATTTGCCCCCTTACAACACAGTGAGGTAGGTTTACAGTGATCTCACAGCATGTAAATGAAGCCCCCTTTTCTCCTTTAGCTACCATGACACTAATCTCTGTTGCAGCAGGGCAGGACACTGGCTCTGGGAACCACAAAGAAGCCATCGCTCTGGAAGCCAAGGGTGAAAAGCCCAGAACTGTTAAAAGTTAAGGATCTTGTCCTTGCTTCATATATCCATCCCTGGGAAGCTCAAGATGGGTACAGAGGCATCGTTCTTAAAACCGGTCCCTACCAACTCACATTTTTTACAAAAATGCACACAATATACCCTATTGTGCATGGTAGGCCTAGCCCAATCCAGTGAAGGATGGATCTGGTATGTAAAGCAAGTCAGTGCCCTGGAATTAGAGGTCTGGAACAGGAATCCTTTATCACACATACCGATGACCTCTGCCTAATCTTGGCTTCCCCTCTCTGCACCTTTTACCTGGACCAGCCTCTCCTAACCTCTCTGTACCACCTTTTTCTATTCAGACCAATTTCCAGTCTTTCAGTAGAAGGAGACCAAGTCACGGGGCAACCCAGTTAAAACCTAGTCTCCCGTGAAACACTGAAGATGGAGGGGTTTCAAGAGGACACTATGGCAGAAAAGCCAGCTCTAATTGACAAAAATGAGGTAGTTCAATAGGCTATACACTCCAAAGAGTTGTTCTCGCTGGTGATACAGCAACAAAAAGTATTCCTGCTGTGTAGACCTGAAGCTTCTGCTGACTTATCCCTGAGATCGCTCACATACCTGAGTACACAGTGCAGGAATGAGGGCCTTAGATTAAAATACACAAAAGTAGAAAACCAGAATATTTATATTATGAAAAAAAGTTAAAATGCACAAGATACATCATTTACACAGAGCTAGTGCAGTTGGCATCCTGGAGAAAGTGGGACCCAATGTACAGTCATCCAAGGGAGCAAATAAATAAAACTGTATTGGCCCAGAATGGGATGGGAATGAACTGAGAAGCAGCAGGTCTACAGCTGTACCCACAACCACCCCTTTTGCCTATCATCACAACCCACTGCTTGGGACCGTTCTCAGCACTCCATCCCAAGAGGGGGCTATGAGGAGACAAGATGTGGAAAACCCTGCCTTACTACTGAGATATTTCCTCCCACAGATGGTGGTGGCTTGTGGGTTTAGGTATATCAATCTGGTCTCATGCTTAATCTTTTCACTCTGGCATGGGAAATATTATTCCATACCCTTATTTAAGAGTAAAACAACTTTCCTATCCAGGCCACTTTCAAAAGCTGGAGATTCTGAGGGCGGAGACTTCAGATAAAGCATGCAGGGAGGGTTACCCCCCAAAGCCCTCACGTGCATTTGGATAGAGCATGATTGGAGTTCTTTTGCCTCAGCCCTTCTCCCAAACCAAGAGGGAAGACGGCGTGACGTTACGAACCGGCCTGAGATATATGGCAGTGCCAGCTGCCCCCTACCCACCCTGTCCCCACTTTCTCCACTCTACCAATTGATGCCTGTTCCTCAAAACTTTCTGATCACAAAAGGATAGCCCCCACCTGCTGTGGCTCAATTCTGGGCCTCTGGGAGTATGGCAGGGCTATGGATCTCTTCTTCCTCCTCCTGAAAGTAGGCTGGCTTTCCCTGTGAGCTGGGAGTTTGCTGGGCCTTCAGTGGACACGAGGCTACCATATGGTTGATGCCCTGGCAGAAGTGGCACTTGGGCTGGGGTGGCCATTTGCATTCCCTGGCATGGTGGTCTAGACCTCCACAGTTGTAGCACATATCTCCCTTTGATCTGCGTTTCTAAATGTTCTTCCCTTTGGGCCGCCTCTCACTCCCAATACAGAACATCCCACCAGGGCCAGTGACTTGGATAGATTCCAGGCTCGTGGCAGACTTCTTAGAGGTGAACTCCACGGCCTCACCCTCCTTCAGGCTCTGGAAGCCCTCCATGTGCAGCTTACTCTGGTTCACAAAGACATCCACGGGGGGGTTGAGTGCGACCCTGGGGTGGGCAGTCATGGCTAGGAAGCCGAATCCCATGCACATATTGAACCACTTACATATGCCAGCACCATGCAGCAGCTGCGGCTCCTCAGTGGCCCCAGCCGCGGACTCCGGTGCCTCCTCTGGCCCCTTGGCGCAGCCACCTGCAAACTGCTGGTTTGACACGGAGCCCATGGTAGTTGGCAGAGTCCGAGGCCCTGGGCCCCTGGTCAGGCAACTACAGGCCCAGAGAAGTCTGGAGGCAAAGGGGTGGTTCGGAGAATAGACTGCTACATCTTCCCCAGCACAATAGCGGAGGGAGAGCCCACAGCTGGCTTGCTGGCTTTGGCTTGCTTTCTCTTTCTGGACTGTGGCTATGCTTCTTCTTTTTATTATTTATTTGACAGTTGTTTAAGGCCTTGTATTTTCATCATCTTTTCATAAGTATACTTTAAAAAACTTTAAATAGAACTGTAAGCATCTTGGGGTAAGACTGTGATTGAACTGTTTTTCTTCTCTGTCCACAACAAGTACAACATAGATATGCAGCATTTTTGCTTAGTTTATTTCCTTTTCAATGATAGTAAGTAAGATTATGGAAATCACTTTTGGGCAACTTGAAATTTCTCAACTTGTGTTTTAAAAAATGTGTCCAGTTGGTAAGGGAGACAGTGACCACCTTCACTCTTGCTCTAAAAAATACACAAAATAAAACAAAAAAAAAACTGGCATTGTTTCTAAAGAGCATCTTTGGTTATTCTCCAAGCCAAAACAGACTACTATTTAAAAGGTAACTGTTCATTATATTGGATTAACCATAAGAAATTGCCAATAATCCACTGGCTTTGATTCACAGAAAAATAGACAAGATGAAAAGAAAGAGGGCTATGTACCAGATGAAGGAAAAAATTAAAACCCCAGAAAAACAACTAAATGAAGTGGAGATAGGCAGCCTTCTGGAAAAAGAATTCAGAATAATGACAGTTAAGAGATCCAGGACCTCGGAAAAGGAATGGAGGCAAAGATTGAGAGGATGCAAGAAATGTTTAACAAAGACCTAGAAGAATTAAAGAACAAACAAACAGAGATGAACAATACAATAACTGAAATGAAAACTACACTAGAAGGAATCAATAGCAGAATAACTGAGGCAGAAGAATGGATAAGTGACCTGGAAGACAGAATGGTGGAATTCACTGCTGTGGAACAGAATAAAGAAAAAAGAAGGAAAAGAAATGAAGACATCCTAAGAGACCTCTGGGACAACATTAAATGCAACAACATTCATATTATAGGGGTCCCAAAAGGAGAAGAGAGAGAGAAAGGACCAGAGAAAATATTTGAAGAGATTATAGTTGGAAACTTCACTAACATGGGAAAGGAAATAGCCACCCAAGTCCAGGAAGTGCAGAGAGTCTCAGGCAGGATAAAACCAAGGAGAAACACGCCGAGACACATAGTAATCAAATTGGCAAAACTCAAAGACAAAGAAAAATTATTGAAAGCAGCAAAGGAAAAATGACAAATAATATACAAGGGAACTCCCATTAAGGTGACAGCTGATTTCTCAGCAGAAACTCTACAAGCCAGAAGGGAGTGGCATGATATACTTAAAGTGATGAAAGGGAAGAACCTGCAACCACGATTACTCTACCAGGCAAGGATCTCATTCAGATTCAACGGAGAAATCAAAAGCTTTACAGACAAGCAAAAGCTAAGAGAATTCAGCACCACCAAACCAGCTCTACACCAAATGCTAAAGGAACTTCTCTAAGTGGGAAACACAAGAGAAGAAAAAGACCTACAAAAACAAACCCAAAACAATTAAGAAAATGGTCATGGAAACATACATATCGATAATCACCTTAAATGTGAATGAATTAAATGCTCCAACCAAAAGACACAGGTTTGAAGAGTGGATAAAAAAACCAAGACCCATATATATGCTGTCTACAAGAGACCCACTTCAGACCTAGGGAAACACACAGACTGAAAGTGAGGGGATGGAAAAAGATATTCCATGCAAATGGAAATCAAAAGAAAGCTGCAGTAGCAATACTCATATCAGATAAAATGGACTTTAAAATAAAGAATGTTACAAGAGACAAGGAAGGACACTACATAATGATCAAGGGTTCAATCCAAGAAGAAGATATAACGATTATAAATATATATGCACCCAACATAGGAGCACCTCAATACATAAGGCAACTGCTAACAGCTATAAAAGAGGAAATTGACAATAACACAATAATAGTGAGGGACTTTAATACCTCACTTACACCAATGGACAGATCATCCAAAATGAAAACAAATAAGGAAACACAAGGTTTAAATGACACAATAGACCAGATAGATTTAATTGATATTTATAGGACATTTCATCCAAAAAGAGCAGATTACACTTTCTTCTCAAATGCGCATGAACACTCTCCAGGATAGATCACATCTTGGGTCACAAATAAAGCCTCAGTAAATTTAAGAAAATTGAAATCATATCAAGCATCTTTTCTGACCACAACGTTATAAGATTAGAAATCAATACAGGGAAAAGAACATAAAAAACACAAACATGTGGAGGGTAAACAATATGTTACTAAATAACCAAGAGATCACTGAAGAAATAAAAGAGGAAATCAAAAAATACCTACAGACAAATGACAATGAAAACACGACAATCCAAAACCTATGGGATGCAGCAAAAACTGTTCTAAGAGGGAAGTTTATAGCTATACAAGCCTACCTCAAGAAACAAGAAAAATCTCAAATAAACAATCTAACCTTACACCTAAAGGAACTAGAGAAAGAAGATCAAAAAAAACACAAAGTTAGCAGAAGGAAAGAAATCAAAAAGATCAGAGCAGAAATAAATAAAATAGAGACAATAGCAAAGATCAATAAAACTAAAAGCTGGTTCTTTGAAAAGATAAACAAAACTGATTAGCCAGACTCATCAAGAAAAAGAGGGAGAGGACTCAAATCAATAAAATTAGAAATGAAAAAGGAAAGTTACAACAGACACCACAGAAATACAAAGCATCCTAAGAGACTACTACAAGCAACTCTATACCAATAAAACAGACAACCTGGAAGAAATGGACAAATTCTTAGAAAGGTATAACCTCCCAAGACTGAACCAGGAAGAAATAGGAAATATGAAGAGACAAATCACAAGTAATGAAATTGAAACTGTGATTAAAAATCTTCCAACAAACAAAAGTCCAAGACCAGATGGCTTCACAGGTGAATTCTATCAAACATTTAGAGAAGAGCTAACACCCATCCTTCTCAAACTCTTCCAAAATATTGTGGAGGAAGGAACACTCCCAATCTCATTCTATGAGGGCACCATCGCCCTGATACCAAAACCAGACAAAGATACTACAAAAGAAGAAAATTACAGACCAATATCACTGATGAATATAGATGCAAAAATCTTCAACAAAATACAAGCAAGCAGAATCCAACAACACATTAAAAGGATCAGGGGCTTCCCTGGTAGCACAGTGGTTGAAAGTCTGCCTGCCGATGCAGGGGACACGGGTTCGTGCCCCGGTCTGGGAAGATCCCACATGCCGCGGAGCGGCTAGGCCCGTGAACCATGGCCGCTGAGCCTGCGCGTCTGGAGCCTGTGCTCCGCAACGGGAGAGGCCACAGCAGTGAAACCCAGTCATCATTTAGGAGAATTAGCAAGAGATTGAAGAGATTGCTGAACCAGTAGAAAAAAATATGACTTTATAGTGATGCTGTCTGGATTTTGAAGGAATAAAGCTGGCAGGAAAATAACTCTTGGGAGAGCACAGGGTAAGCAGAAGCCTGTTCAAGTTCGTGGAGCTTAGAGCTTGGTCAAGTGTTGGGATTCATTTAAAGAAAAAAGAATACATAAGTGTGACTATAATACTTTTATGAAAGTATTATTGGTAATGTCATATAAATTTTTGATATTGCTGTCAAATTAAGGAGACTGCTGTTTCAGTTCTCCTGTGTCTGAATTATAAAATTTCAAGGTATTTCAATTATTCCCTAGACCAATGATCAGTTTATCATGTCTCATTGCAGCAGCATCTTCAAAGTCTTTTCTGTCTTTGCAATCTTTGTTAAAAAAAGTATTTTGTGTCAAATCAGTGAGGAATTTATTTTTCCAATGAACTCATATGGTTTGCTCCTTTTCATTAACTGGATTATCAAATAATCCAAGAGTTTATCACTCTTTTGAAATGTTCTGTTAATGAATTATTGCTTTGGTACGATTTATGTGCTGTTTCATATGATGTGTCGAAAGTTCATCAAATATCCCACGATGTGATCTATTGTATTGGAATGCATAAAACACACAACTTCACACACAGATATCTATTCACGGCTTGTAGCATGGCTATGAGTTTCTGTGTGACAATCACAGGAATTATTCTAAGTTCTATTACTTCTGATTCCTATCCAGAAAAGTATTTGGGGGTGTTTGAATGTTGTTCAAGTATATACATCAAACATATTCCTAAGAGGAGACCTATGGTAATCACATCTTCTACCTAAAATTTTACGCGTCTGGTAATTGGAAGAATTTTCCACAGACTGGCTTCTGGCTCTGTCCATGTCACATACGATTGTCTAAGACATTCCACAGGCCACTCCCAGGAATGTGAAAGGGACCAGTGCAAAGGGAGGTTCCTGAAGCTTAAGCCTCATTCATTTCTTGGAAATTCACCTCTGGCTGTAAACAGGACTCAAGTCTCTGTCACTTTCCTCCCTCTGTCCCATCAACAGAGCCCTAGTTGCAGCCTTCATTGGGTCACTCCAGAATTACTGAGAAAGCTGCCTAGCTGGATTCTCTGTACCTTGGGTTTGCTTCTTATCTATTATGATTATGTTAGTCCACCACTTAAAACCTTTCCATGGTTATTAATCATGTAAGATCAAACGGTTTAGCTATTCAGAAAGGTCATTAACATGCTGACACACAGCCTCACTTCTCTATGATTTGGATTCTTAGTTTCTCTTAATGTGCCCTAAGCTTGAAAACTCCTTTCCTTTATGTGTGCTGGTATATTTCTGTTAAAATGTCCTCTTCTCCCCACTTTGTGCACCTTACTTAAGGATTATCTACTTACTTCTCTGCCAACACTCAGCTTGAATCTCACCTTATTAGGACATTTCCCTGTAACCAAGCTCTGTACCCTGCCTGCCCCCCCAACTCACACCCCCACTGGACAATTCCCTCCATCCTGCCACCACTTACCTTGTACACATCCTTGTAATTCACTTCCCACCCTATACTATGATTAGTTAATGCTAATTGTTGCCCTGTGTCTATTCCCCAAAACTTTAGTTTTGAGAAAGGGAAAAAATAGCCCCAGATGTCCAGGCAGCTGGCCATGTTATTCTCCTGGTGGACTTAAGCAATCTTATAGAACACCAGCCTCAGACAAGGTCCCTCTGAGGCCACTTCACCATCACGTGAAATACAGACAAAAAATGTCCCTGCGCCACGCACAAAATAGCAAACACCCCCATTTGGCTGAAATGAGTGGCTTCAATTTCTTGATCAAT
The DNA here is from genome assembly GCF_964270905.1 of Leucopleurus acutus. NCBI lineage: Eukaryota > Metazoa > Chordata > Mammalia > Artiodactyla > Delphinidae > Leucopleurus > Leucopleurus acutus. Next base: position 150,046,127 of record NC_139142.1, read on the forward strand.
TACAACCTTTATCATCTTCTAGTCTGGGCTGCCTTCCCCTGGATAAGATGAATTGGGATACCCAGTTAGAGAACTGCCTCCGCTTTCTGGCATCGCAAACAGGACAAACTCCTGCTTCCTCTGACCCTCTCTTGACTCACTCAGCCAGAATCCAAATCATACACTGAGTTCTTTCCAGCAGCCTCTCGTGGAGATGCCATGATTCCCTATAGTGCATGTTCTCTCTCACTGCAAGGAATAACCAGACCAACTTGTCCAACTACAGGGATGCTGCTGCTGGTCTTTGGTGGAGGGCACTGACAGAAATAGAAGTTCTGGGAGCTTCTTGCCTTGCCTGGCAGGCTTGGCCCAGTGATGATGCCCACATCTGAGGCCCTGTGCCTCCACCTACACCAGGTGCCACCTGCCCTGGCAAGAAGGTAAGTTCATGCTGAGTTAAACTTCTCTCTTTCCTTGAAGCCTTTTGTCATTGTGTTTATTATGTTTTCTTAGGAATCAGGTCCCTTGGGATTTTGTTATTAGGCCAGGTTTGCATTGTTCTTTGGCAAAACTGTTTTTTAGGTCCTAACACCTGCTAGTCTAATGGCCTGTCTGCTTTTTGAATTTAGTTTTGTCTGCTTGAAACCAGGATATTTTGTCTGGCCCCAGTAGGTGATGTGTGTTTTTTGTCAAGCTCCAGAGATACAGAAATACACAAGAGCTGTCCTTACAGACTCTTGGCAGTTTTTGTGGGGTCTTTTCAGTATAAACCATACCTCCTTCAGGCTGACCTCTTGCCTTTCTTATGCTTTACCTTTAGGAGTCCAATTCTTGTGCATATCTTTCTAACTAGCACGATTGCACAAAAACAATTTGAAACCACAGAGGCCACTTTAGAGAATGTTTAATATGGATGAAATTGTTCATTTGAGCAGCAGTTTAGAACAAAAGGAAACAAAATTCCAACTGTTCAATAGTCTGCTTTCTTTAATTGGTCCAAGGAGGCAATTTAGGCCCAAAATTTGCCTTAAATATTCTTTAGCTAAAGCTAATGAAAAATGTGAGAAACAATCTCTCTAAGCAGCATCTTTAAATAGTGTTCAGGATTAGCTACTGCTGACATTTCCAAAGAACTTCCCACCTTTTCTTGATCTTTTGAAGCCAAAAAATGCAGATCTGATCATAAAGAAAAATTGGCTGGCACATCATCCCGTTGCATGAACTTCAACATTTGGCTGGACATTTTCTAGAGACTTTAGGAACCAAGAATTAAAAAAGGCCTCATGAGCAAATTGCCTTATTTGTCTGAAAGAGAGACCATCTTATTTAAGTGAGAGGATCCCCCCTTCATTTTCTTTCTTGGGGACTTAAATGTGGGCTTTTTGGTCAGATGACTTGGTAAAATTCTCAGAGACCCACATTATGTCAAAACCAGTTGCATGACACTCTCTTTCATGTGTGTATATGTCAAAATCTTTTAAAAAATACTTCTAAATTTTCTTCCCTGTCCTTACAGAAGTAGATAATTAGCTATTTGTTTAAAGACTGCTTCCTCGCATCTTTTTTGTTTCCCCTTTCTTGAGAAACTTTATAGATTAACTGATAAAAATAATCCTTCAGTTGTTATGTGCATATTCTAGGAATATTTAGTTCAAATGAACACTCAAAATTGTCTAAAAAAGAAAGAAAAAAGTTATCAAGCTACATTTCTCTTTGTAGACACTGAAAAGTATATTTACATAAAAGCCTTTGTGACTACAACTACAAGATAATAAGAAGAGACTTCAACTTCAAAATAGAAGAAAACCTTGACATGATTCAGGGTCTTTAACAATTAGTTCACTAAAAAAAAGAAATAAAGATAGTATAATATTTTGAATTGTTTAAGACCAAGGTTCAATTACTTGTGATTCAAACTCTCAACATTGCTTTAGAAAGTTTCCATTATTTTCATAATTATTTTTAATTAAAAAAATTATTGATGTATAGTTGATTTACATTGTTGTGTTACTTTCAGGTGTATAACAAAGTGATTCAGATATATATATATATATATATTCTTTTCCACTATAGTTTATTACAAGATACTACATATAGTTCCCTGTGCTATACAGTAGGACCTTGTTGTTTATCTATTTTATATATAGTAGTTTGTGTCTGCTAATTCCAAACTCCTAATTTATCCCTCCCCCCCTTTCCTCTTTGGTAACCATAAGTTTGTTTTCTATGTTTTTGAGTCTGTTTCTGTTTTGTAAATAAGTTCATTTGTATTTTAGATTCCACATATAAGTGATAACAAATGATATTTGTCTTCCTCTGTCTGACTTACTTCACTTAGTATGATAATCTCTAGGTCCATCCATGTTGCTGCAAATGGCATTATTTCATTCTTTTTTATGGCTGACTAGTATTCCATTGTATATATATACCACATCTTTTTTTTTTAGTCACATTTCATTTCAAAATTTTATTCCTGCACCAAATCTATACATTAACTATAATTACTGCCAACCCGTGACCACAAGTGGATATGGGAGTCCAAGGAAAAAATTAGGAAAGGGAGAAAGTATACCACATCTTCTTTATCCATTCAGCTGTTGATGGATACTTAGGTTGTTTCCATGTCTTGGCTATTGTAAATAGTGCTACTATGAACATTGGGGTGCATGTGTCTTTTTGAATTAGAGTTTTCTCCAGATATATGCCCAGGAGTGGGATTGCTAGATCATATGGTAGCTCTATATTTAGTTTTTTTAAGGAAGCTCCATACCATTTTCCATAGTGGCTGCACCAATTTACATTTCCACCAACAGTGTCGGAGGGTTCCCTTTTCTCTACACCTTCTCCAGCATTCATTATTTGTAGCCTTTTTGATGATGGCCATGCTGACCAGAGTGATGTGATACCTCACAGTAGTTTTGATTTGCATTTCTCTAATAATTAGCAGTTTTTAGTATCTTTTCATGTGTTTATTAGCTATCTGTGTGTCTCCTTTGCTTTTTTTTTTTTTTTCTTAAAAGCATTCAAATGATCACAGTGATTAGTTCTGCCTCACTCTTACATGCAGTAAATGTCTTGATAACATGGTCCAATGGGGCCATGACTCTCTTTCCTGTATGGAATTTGTTTTCTGAAGGCTGTTTGTGATCTGGTCAGGTTTGAGTGTGAACATTCTATAGAAGGAATACAACCTCGAGTTTTCACAAAGGATGATTTCTTTTTTCTTTTTTTTTTTTTGTGGTGTAAAGTAAAGTTCTAGCTTACTGTCACTCTTGGGTTTTTTTTTCCCCCCCCTCACATGATCAAACACAACTTTGAAAACTTACTTCTTAATTTTGCTGAAGAGAGGACGATCATCTTTTTTTTTTTTTTTTTTTTTTGCGGTGCCTCTCACTGTTGTGGCCTCTCCCGTTGCAGAGCACAGGCTCCGACGCGCAGGCCCAGCAGCCATGGCTCACAGGCCCAGCTGCTCCGCGGCATGTGGGATCTTCCCGGACCGGGGCACGAACCCGCGTCCCCTGCATTGGCAGGCGGACTCTCAACCACTGTGCCACCAGGGAAGCCCTGTGTGTCTCCTTTGGAGAAATGTCTATTAAGGTCTTCTGCCCATTTTTTTGATTGGGTTGTTTGGTTTTTTGTTATTGAATTGTATGAGCTGTTTGTATATTTTGGAAATTAAGCCCTTGTCAGTCATATTGTTTGCAAATATTCTCTCTCAGTCTGAAGGTTGTCTTTTCATTTTGTTGATGGTTTTCTTTGCTGTGCAAAAGCTTATAAGTTTGATTAGGAAGTCCTAACCACACTGATCAGACAAGAAAAAGAAATAAAACATATTCAAATTGGAAGGGAAGAGAGAAAATTGTCATTGTATGCAGATGACTTATAGAAAACCCTAAAGACTCCACATGAAAACTACTAGGACTGATAAACGAATTCAGCAATATAGAAGAATACATGATTAACATACAGAAATCAGTTGCATTTCTTTACACTAACAAGGAAATATCAGAAAGGGAAAGTAAAAAAAGAAAAGAAACCTCTTTTAAAATCACATCAAACAAAACAAAACAAACAAACTTAGGAATAAACCTGACCAAGGAGATGAAAGACTTATGCTGAGAACTATAAAACATTGATAAACGAAATTGAAGATGATTCAAAGAAATGGAAAGATATCCCATGCTCTTGGTTGGAAGAATTAATATTGTTAAAATGGCCATACTATCCAAAGCAATCTACAGATTTAATGTGATCCCTATCAATTATCCATGGCATTTTTCAAAGAACTAAAACAAATAATCCTAAATTTATATGGAACCACAAAAGACCCAGATTCACCAAAGCAATCTTGAGGAAAAAGAACAAAGCCAGAGGCATAATCTTCCAGACTTCATACAATACTACAAAGTTACAGTAATCAAAACAGCATGGTACTGGCACAAAAACAGAAACATAGATCAATGGAACAGAATAGAGAGCGCAGAAATATACCCACACACCTACAGTCAGCTAATCTTTGACAAAGGAGGCAAGAATATACAATGGAGAAAAGACAGTCTCTTCAGCAAGTGGTGTTGGGAAAGCTGGACAGCTGCATGTAAATCAATGAAGTTAGAACACTCCTTCACACCATATACAAAAAACAACCTCAAAATGGCTTAAAGACATGTATAAGACATGATACCATAAAACTCCTAGAAGAGAACCATAGGCAAAACATTCTCTGACATATATCTTATTAATGTTTTCTTAGGTCAGTCTCCCAATGCAATCGATTAAAAACAAAAAATAAACAAATAATTCATAATTTTTTAAAATTAAACATTTTATGTATAAACTGTCACTTAATTAAATACGTGATAATGTGATTTTTTTATTAATATATTTTTATTTTAGAATAGTATTAGATGTACAGAAAAAATTGTGAAGATAGTACATAGCATTCCCATATACCCCATAGGCAGTTTCCCCTATTATTAACATCTTACTGTAATATGGTATACTTGTCACAAGAAAATGAACCAATATTTGTACATTATTATCAACTAATGTCCATACTTTATTCATCTTGCTTTAATTTTACCTATATCCAGGATGGCATCCAGGACAGCACATTCCATTGAGTTTTTGTGTCTCCTTAGGTTCTCTGGGTTGTGACAATTTCTCAGACTTTCCTTGTTTTTGATGACCTTGACATTTTTGAGGTGTACTCATCAGATATTTTCCAGAATGTTCCTCGGTTGTGATTTTACTAATGTTTTTCTCAGGATTAGACTAAGCATATGGGTTTTTAGGAGGAAGACTGCAGAGGTAAAGCCATTCTCATTACATCATATTAAGGGTACATATTATCCACATAGCTTATCACTGTTGAGCTTAGCCTTGATCACCTGGCTGAGTGATCAGGGTTTTTTGGTTCCTCTACTTTTATTCTCCCTGCCCCCTTGCATATTGTACTCCTTGGAAGGAAGTCATTATGCACAGCCCTCACTTAAGGAGGGGACAGTTTCACTTTGCCTTCTTTTATGTGGAGTATCTGCATATATTACTTGAGATTTTTCTGCAGAGGAAATTAGTCTATTATTACACATTTATTTATTTATCCAATCACTTTGTGTGTGTGTGTGTGTGTGTGTGTGTGTGTGTGTTTGTGTGTGTATGTGTTTTAGTATGTCCTTTTTGGGGGGCACAATAAGGTGTTCCAGGCTCTCATCTTGTATATTCCCTGACTCAAGAATAAGCCATTTCTCCAAGGAGTCCTTTTTCCTTTTATTGGAGAATAGTATTAGAAACCAAGATATGAGTGTTAGGTGCTACCAGGGAGTCATTGTTTCCAGATCTTCTTGGCTGAAAGAGCAAGGAAATTTGTAAGTACATATACTATATACGTGTCTATATTTATAGATATTAACAGGTCTATAAATATTTTTGTATGTACCCCTCTATATGAAGCTAAACATGAGTTGGTACTGATGTCTCCAACTCTAATCCATTACCTATGGATCATTTTAGCCTTCTACCCTTGCTTATATGTAACTTCCTGCTTTAACAGTGAGAACTCTTGCACCCACCCTCTACCATTCAATTCTTTTCTAATTCCATATATGTGTATGGTAGTTTCAGGTGTGTTAACCCGTATCTTGAAAGAAAACAACACTTTCATCTAGAGTACAGTGCTTATGCACATTTCCTTTGCCTCAGTCTTACAATATATACTCATTTCGGAAACTACTTAGGTCAGCACTTTTTCTCCCCACTCTCTTCGGTGAGGTTGTGTCATACATTTGTAATACAGTGAGTTTCTTTTGTCACAGTCTACATGCAACCCTGTAAGTCCCTGACTTCCCAAATGATTTTTGAACATTTTTATACATAAGGTTCCTCTTTGTGCTGTAAAGTTCCATGAATTTTGACAAATTCATGCATGGTTTCATGTATTCACCATTATGGAATCAAACAGAATAGTGTCACTACACTAAAAGATACCCTATGATTCAACTATCTTCCCTTTCCAAATCCCTGGCAACCACTCTTTCTTGTCTCTATATAATGACATCACACAGCATGTGGTCTTTTCAGACTGTCTTCTTTCACTTAGCAATGTGCATTGAAGATTCACATGTTTTTGTACCCCCGATAACCTCATTTTTGTTTATTGCTAAATAATACTTCATTCTATTCCATCCAAAGTTTGTTTACATATTCACAGATTTGAAGGATGTCTTAGTTACTTCCAGTTTTTGGCAATTATGAATAAAGTGGCTACGAACATTTATGGGTAGGTTTTCATGTGGGCAGAATTTAAAATCAGTTGGGTAAATACCTAGGAGCGCAAACACTAGATCACATGATAAAGAACATGTCTGACTTTGTAAGTAACTGTGAAACTCTTCCAAAGCAGCTGTACCATTTTGCATTCTTACCAGCAATGGAGGAGAGTTCCTTTTGCACCATGTTCTTGCCAGCAACTGGTTTTGTCAGCTTTTTGGGTTTAGTCATTCTAATACATTCTTAGTGGTATCTTATTGTTGTTTTAATTAGCATTTCCTTAATGACAAATGATGTTGAATACCTTTTCATGTGCTTATTTGCTATCTTGTAGGTTCTTTTATTCTATTCTGATCTTTTGCCCTATCAGCATTCAAGGATCTCCCTACTACAACAAGAGGACCTTCCTGCCTTACTGCACATACGTGATCCTATGTGCTGTTCCTTACTCTGTTATAGCCTCCAGCAGGCCAGGCCGGGGCCTGTCATATTTGATCTGATGATCAAATGACACATGATAGAAAAATTTTAAAACATGTAAGTATAAAAATATATACCTATCCACACTTCCATCCATGAAGTAGCCAACTCAAGCAATTTGTCACAACTCCTTCCAGACCTTTTTCTTCTGTGGGATTATTTTTCTTTACATATTTTTTTCTTTATGTTAGATATATAATTTATTTTCAACTTTTTCTAATCTTAAATCATGCTGAAACAAACCACATGCTTCATAAATCTTTGACCTCATTTCAGATGAAACCCCAGAATTAGAATTATCACGTCACATTTTAAACAGCCCTTTAAAGGTTCTTTGATACACACATCCAAGTGTTTTTTCACAAAATTGTTAACATTTTATTTCCACTCGTGGGGACTGAGAACGCCTGTCATTACACTCCCACCAGCACTGAGCAAGGTCAGTGGTTTTCATCTTCGTCAGGCTGTCAGACCAGCATGGTATCTTGTGGTAATTTTTTGTATTTAATTTACTAGATAAGTTTGAACGTTCTCTATTATGCTTGAAATTAGTTTCCTGTGGTAGTTTTTGTAAAGTACTCACTTGTGGTCTCAGTGCCACTTCTCTGCAGTCTGAGTCACAGACACTGACCGCTTCTCTAGCTGTCCTGGAAACATGGGAAGGGAGGGTGTGGTGCACAGACCCGAGGTTTAACCTCAGGCTAAGCCAGAGCCACACGACAGCCTCTCCATTTTAACAGGAGACAATGGCTAACTCTCTGGGCCTCTGTTTCCTCCTTTGTGAGGGAGGGGCATTGCCTATGCTTCACAGGGCTGTTGTAAGGATGACATGGGATAATGCATGTGACAGGGCTTCCTCTTTTTAAGCTGTTTGCACAGGATTGCTTGAAGATTTAGCTATTGTATAAATCTATCCATTGCCATGAACAGGGAATTTACTATTTATAGAAGACATGTTATATGCAGAAGATGGGGCTGGCTTCAGTGAGGGGTGTATAAGGGAAACCAGTACAGGGTTCAGGCTGTGGAATATGGTCTATGTAGATAACTTTTATTTTTTTGTTGAAGGACTAATTTTGAGGAACAGCAGTTTACAGACTACATATATATAAAATGCTTCATCCTTCTGCCTTGACAGAGACTTAATAGTTTGTAAGCTTGCTCACTGCCAGTCAGCATGAAAGGAAGTAGATCTGCCCACATTATTGGTTTACCACTTCTCTGCAGACTCTAAGTGACCCAGCAGCTGAGGGTGTGTACACAAATGTGAGCAGCGAAAGAAGAGTAACAGTGGACTTAGGGGGAATTACAAGCTACAAGTCAACATCAGTGAAGCAGAACAGGCAGAAAAACCAGTTGACAATTTTAACAAAAATGTAATAAGGCTTAAAAGGAGGTTCAGTTAGAGCACAAAATTACTTTCCCAAATCTAAATGTTATAGACAAACTGGAAAAATATTTCACAATTTAGAACAAAAGTACCAAAGGAGTAGAAATAATGAAAGAAAAAATGTTAGAAACTGAAAGTAATTTGAGGAACTATAACAACCAAATGATTCAGCAGTCCAAAGAGATAAAAATAAACAGCTCAAAGAGAGATAATGATTAAATAAAAGAAGGAAAATTTCTCTTGAGTCAAAACTGAATATCCACATACAAAAGAATGACATTGGGTCCTTATCTTGTACCATATACAGAAATTAACTCAAAATGGATTAAAGACTTAAACATAAGATCTGAAACTGTAAAACTCCTAGAAGAAAACATAGGAGCAAACCTTCATGACATTGGTCTTGACAACGATTTCATGGATATGACACTAAAAGCACAGGTAATAAAAACAAAAATAAACAGGTGAGACTACATCCAACTAAAAAGCTTCTGTACAGGAAAAGAAACAATAAACAGAGTAAAAATGCAACCAGCAGAATGGGAGAAAATATTTGCAAGCTATATATTTGATAAGGGGGTTAATATCCAAAATATATAAGGAGCTCCTGTAACTCAATAGTAAAAACACTAATAACCCAATTAAAAAATGAGCAAAGGACCTGAACAGACATTTTTCCAAAGAAGACATAAATGGCCAACAAGTACATGAAAAGGTTCTCAACATTACTAATCATCAGGGAGTGCAAATCAAACCCACAATGAGACATCACTTCACATCTATTAGGATGGTCATTATCAAAAGTACAAAAGACAACTTTTGGTGAGGATATAGAATCCTTGCACACTATTGATGGAAATGCAAAATGGTGCAGCCACTATGAAAAACCATCAAAAATTACAGATAGAACTACCATATATCCAATAATTCCACTTCTGGGTATTTATCCAAAAGAATTGAAATCAGGATCTCAAAGAGATATTTTTACTCCCATGTTAATTGCAGCATTATTCACAATAGCTAAAATATGGAAACAACTTAAATCTTCATGGACAGATGAATGGATAGAGAAAATGTGGGATATATACATAAAATGGAATGCTATTCAACCTTAAAAAAGAAGGAAATTCTGCAATATGCGACAGCATGGATGAACATTGAGGGCATTATGCTAAGTGAAATAAACTGGTCATAAAAATACAAATACTGCATGATTCTACTTATAAGCGATATCTTAAATAGTCAAATTCATAGAATCAAAAAGTGAAATGGGGGTTGCCAGGGACTTGGAAAAGGAGTAAATGGGGAGTTACTAATCAATAGGCACAAAATTTCAGTCAAGCAAGGTGAATAAGCTCTAGAGATCTGTGTACAACACTGTACCTGCAATCAACAATAATGTATTGTATATTTAGAATTTTGTTAAGACAGTGGATCTCATGTTAAGCATTCTCTCCACAATAAAATAAAATAAAAAATAAAGTCTTGAGTCTGCAGATTGAAAAAGCTCATTAGGTAGAGAAAAGATTAATTTAAAAAGTGAAGAGATGCCTAGACATATCTTTTTGAAATCCTGACATTCCAAGTATAAAGTGAAAATTGTTTCGGCTTCCAAAATAAACTTAAACAATTGAAATAAGATTAGCATTAGACCTTTCTTCTCTGGCCATGGACCTCAGAGACAGTGTAATAATGTCAACAAAATACTAAGAGGAAAGGATTTTGACCCAAGAACAGATTCCTAACTAAACATCATTCACTTGTCAGGGTTAAAGTCAGTATTTTTGGATATACCTTGATTTAGAAAATATCAGCTGACAGTTGTAGGTAAATAAAACTTGTGAAAGTTTCTGAAACAGAGAGTGCTTCAAGCAGAAGAGAAATCTCAAGACAGATGGGAAGATTGCTGACCCCTGAATCTTGCAATATCTAAAATTTTAAAAAATAACTATAGTTTGATGGAGAAATAGTATCACATATGTTAATTAAGGATTGCTGAAACAGAAGAGATATAATTTAAGAGCAAACCCATGGAAATATTTAAACATACATTTAAAGAAAACATTCCATAAAGAAAAACAATTTTAAATCTACAAACTGATCGTCTAGGAAAAACTGACACAGAAAAGTATACTAACAAAATTATTGAAAAGCATACTAACAAAATTATTGAACTTCAAGACTAGAAAAACAGTTCCTTTGCATCCATGTAGATGATTGCCACATTTAATGAGAAAGGAATAACAAAACAAAACACATGACTGCTTTTAAGCCTTAGCCTTCTCCATATACACTTTTAATATTAGAAGAAAGTAGAATAGTACTTTCTAAGTTCTCATGGAATGGAAGTATAGCCAAAATTCTATTCCAAGGCAAAGAGCTTTTTAATTATAAAGGCAGCAGAACAAACATTGTTAAATCATTGTAGGTCCTTTTAGCAGGTCCTGAAGAAAGTGCTGAAGACAAATTTCAGAAAACCAACAGATGAATGAATATATTATGGGAAAAAGACGGCAATTGCACTACATCTATTTAATGAAACAAGACTAGAGTCAGTGTGGGAATTATGATTAGAGAATATGCTGTGAATGTTGCAGACCCTAATGCTGTGTAAAACACCCAACCAGCCCAAGCTCCAAAGGCAGTAGGAGAAAGGGTAAATGATAACTTGAGTATTTTGATGCCTTTGTCTTGTGTCAAGACAACCATTTCAAAATGAATAAATAAGATAATATTGGGATACATATTTTTAAACTTTAAAGGGTAACACTAAAATAATAATCAACTAAAATACAGTGTGGAAGAGAGAGGAGAGGTGCTTATCACTGGGAATACACTAGGAATATTATTACAGTAAGGAAATAATGGGGACCATTTAAAGAAACAGAGGATTCAGTTTTTAAATGTGTTAAAGGTATAAAGTTCATTGCTGGAACAAAAATTAAATAAAATCCTCTGGGTTGGCAAAAGATACACAACACTATAAATGAAAGCAAACACCATAAATGAAAGATATAACCACAAAAGAAATTACAGTAACAAAATTCACTGACAGAAATTCTACCCAAACTTTAAAGAATAGGTAAGTCTAAGTCTGTGTAAACTGTTGAAGAGCAGAGAAAAAGCAGAAAATCTTTCAAATTATTTAAATAAAATTTAAAAATCATAGAACAATTAAAAGAGCAAATAAAAAAACCTACTGACTGACCTGTCATAAATGTTGATGCAACATCCTAAATTAATTTTTTTTTTTTTTTTTTTTTGTGCGGTTCGCGGGCCTCTCACCACTGCGGCCTCTCCCGCCGCGGAGCACAGGCTCCAGACGCGCAGGCCCAGCGGCCATGGCCCAGGGGCCCAGCCGCTCCACGGCATGCGGGATCCTCCCGGACCGGGGCACGAACCCGCGTCCCCTGCATCGGCAGGCAGACTCCCAACCACTGCGCCACCAGGGAAGCCCCCTAAATTAAATATTAATAAAAGATTCTGTCAGACAACATTAAAATAATTGACAAATTTCTGGTCTATTTTTTTTAAAATGCAAGTATAGTTTAAGACAGAAATCTCAATACAGTTTTCTGAGTACAATGCAATTTTATTACTATAACTGATACTTTTGCATATAAAACATGATCATCTCTGTAGATGCTGAAAAGACATTTAAAAAAAAATCTAACATTTATTTTCGATCAAGTCCCTTTAAAAAATAACAGTAGAGGGCTTCCCTGGTGGCATAGTGGTTGAAAATCTGCCTGCCAATGCAGGACACAGGTTCAAGTCCTGGTCTGGGAAGATCCCATATGCCACAGAGCAACTGGGCCCGTGAGCCACAACTACTGAGCCTGCACGTCTGGAGCCTGTGCTCCACAACAAGAGAGGCCGCGATAGTGAGAGGCCCGTGCACCGTGATGAAGAGCGGCCCCCACTCGCCGCAACTAGAGAAAGCCCTCTCACAGAAACGAAGGCCCAACATAGCAAAAATAAATAAATAAATTTATTTAAAAAAATAACGGTAGTTTCTTAACATAATGAAATCTTGTGTGTGCACGTTTGCATGTGTGTACACGTGTCTGTGAGTAATCTCAAATTAAAGGCCAGTGTCATGTTTAATGAGAAAACACAAGAATCTCTTCCATTAAAATTAGGTAAAAGGAAAGGATAAAACATTGCCACTAGTATTTAACATTGTTCCAGAATTACTAGCTAATGCCAAAAGCCAAAAATATATGGAAGAGAAGAGAAAAAATGGCCATTATTCACAGGTGATATATTTGTGTATTTGAAATATGTAAGAAAATTGGAGGAAAAAATATTACAAGCAAATAGAAGATGAAATCAGCCGATTAAGTACAAAATTAATACACACAGAAATTAATTGACTTCATATATACAATCTACAACAAGTTAAACAGTATAATGGTAGAAAGACTATTATTTTTAGCAATAACAATAAACTTTTAGAAATAAAGTTAATAAGAAATGTGAAAGCTCTTATATGAAGAAACATGTAAGATACTCCTTAGTGATACAAAAGATGAACAAGTGAAAAGGTGCGCCATCCTCTTGGATAAGAAGAATTAGCATCCTGATGACATTGATTATCACTCTAGTAATTTACACATTTAACATAATTGCAACAAAATACCAACAGAGTATGTTTGTGGGAACTAGACAAGCTGATAATAAAGTTTGTATTAAAAAATAAAGAAATAATTGCTAGGAAAATAAGTAAGAGTGATAGGGGAGGAACACCTTCCCCAGAATTTAAAACATATTGTTAAGATTTTATAATTAAAAGAGCGTGAAGCCTGCTCTTGAAAAGAAAGATGAATGGGAAAAAAAAGTTGCAAAATAGATCTAAATTCATATGACCAGGTTGGAATAAAAATCGGTAGAGAACAGATCTGTAATGAGATTGGGAAACTGCATTTACAAGTAAATTTATATGCCTTCTTTATATCTTTACCAAAAATAAATTACAGATACATCAAATATTTAAATCTAGAAACCAAAGCCAAAACTTACCTCAATAAAATGAGACAATGTTGATAAGTAGTAGGGAATACCTTTTTAAGTATGATTAAAAAACACAGCAGCATAAGGATGGTGGTTGCCAGGGGCTGAGTGAGGAGAGAATGAAGAGTTAGTGTATAAGTGTAGAGTTTCAATTTGTAGGATGAAAAAGTTCTGGAGATGGAAGGTGGTGGTGGTTGCACAACAATGTGAACATACTTAATGCCACAGAACTTCACACTTAAAAATGGTTAAAATGGTCAGTTTTATATATGTATATATTTTACCATACACACAAAAATACAGTAACATCAAACAACATGTGAAAAATAAATTATAGTAATTAAAAAAATAATAGCAACCACCCATCACCATAAGCAAAGTCAGAAGACAAATAAAAATCTGGGAACATTATATTCCATTTATATGACAGAAAAATATAAAATTTCTTAACCTGTAATGGGCTTCTGCAAATCAGAATACTCAACAAACCAATAGAAAAATAGGGAAGGATTTTACCCTTTCACAGAAAAGAAAATTAAGATTGCTCCTATACATATGCATAGGTAGTAAAGTAAAATCATAATGCCATTTTCCCCTCATCAGATTGTCAAACATAGAGATGGCTGATGGCACACTCTGTCAGCAGGTGTGCAGGGACATAGGCACTGTATGATGCTGGTGAGGGCATAATTGGACCATAACCATTAATATTTAGAAAGCATACATCCTTTGTCCCAATTGCACTGATAGAAATATAGTGTATGAATATACCCACACTTGTGCAAATGGAAAATGTGTGGGAGCATTCATTGCAGCTCTGCAGTGTAACCGAACGCAAGTTCATGTGTCCGACACACAGTGAGGTCAAACAAACCGAAATATCGGAGTTTGGAGCTGAGTAATTTTATTGCAGGACCATGCAAGGAGAGAGGTGGCTCATGCCCCCAAAACCCTGACCTCCTCAAATGGTTTCAGCAAAGCACTTTTAAAGGCAAGGTGAGGGAGTTGTGTGGTTAGTTGTTGCAAACTTCTTGGTGTAGGAATCCTTTGTTCTTGCAGATGTCCAGGTAGGTCAGGTCACAATGTTCCTATAAACCTCCAATAAAACAAATGTTATTCTCTTTTCTGCAAATTTTTCTCCCTATATGAATGAATTAAAGTCAGAGCCCTGAGAATGGGCTATCCTGTATATTTCAGCCTATAGGCAACATTCTTTTACAAAAGGTGCAGAGCCAGCATGACTAAGCACAGGCAATAGAACAGATCTAATATGGAGTCAGCTTTGTTCTTCCCTATTAATTATAGTAGTAGCAAAAGATTGGGGAAAAATAGTTAAATGAAGAGTGTGCAGCTGCTAAAAGGAATGAGCCAGCACTGTATAAACTAATGTGAAATGAACTCCAAGATTTATTACTGAGAGGGAAGAGTGAGGTGCAGAGCAGAGTGTACTTGCCTCCTACCATTCATTTGAAACAGTACATAGAGATGAATGTATTTGGTAAGCACTGACTGTTTCTGGAAATACATATAAGAAATTAATGACAGTAAATGCACGGGAAAGGAAACTGGGAACACAGGAAAAGGGTGGGTGGGTTACACACTTTGCTTTTGTATTAATTTCCTGTGGTGCCATAACAAATTTCCATGAACTTTGTGGCTTAAAACAACAGAAAATTAGTCTTCCATAGTTCTACAGGCTAGAACCTGAAATCAACAAGCTTGAAATCAAGGTGTGGTTGGGGCTATGTGCTCTCTGAGGCTCTAGGGGAGCACCCCTTCTTGCCTCTTCATCATCCAATCCCTGCCTCTGTCTTCACCTGGCATTCTTCCCTCTGTGACTCCAGGTGTCCTCATCTCTGTCTTAAGGACACCAGTCACTGGCTTTGGGGCTGACCCTAAATCCAGGATAATTTTATCTGGAAATCCTAAACTAATTAGATCTGCAAAGATCCTATTTCCAATAAGGTCACATTCTGAGGTTCTGGGTGGACATGAATTATTTTATTTTTTATTTTTGCAGTACGCGGGCCTCTCACTGTTGTGGCTTCTCCTGTTGTGGAGCACAGGCTCCGGACGCGCAGGCCCAGTGGCCATGGCTCACGGGCCCAGCCGCTCCGCAGCATGTGGGATCCTCCCGGACCGGGGCACGAACCCGTGTCCCCTGCATCGGCAGGTGGACTCTCAACCACTGCGCCACCAGGGAAACCCATGGACATGAATTTTTGAGGTACACTCTTCAACTCAGTACAACTTTTATTCTTTTTGATCTTTGGAAATTTGTACTATGTTTATCACATACTCAAAATAAATAAATTGGATAATTAAAAACTATCAACAACACAAGTCCCTGTTTATAAATGTGACTATATAGTGGCATTTGTTTACATATCTATGTGTATTTGTATTTTTTATAAGGTATAAATTTCAGAATGCACTCACCGGGTTAAATTGGCTATCCAGGGGAGGGACTAGAGGTGAAAAGGTAAAGGGGAACAGAGAGCTTATGGCCATGCTTTCTGCAGGTCTCTATCATGGTTTATAGGACAGAATACATGTTTTATATTGTGATTTAAAATTTTTTTTAATTAATTAATTAATTTGGTTGTGCCAGATCTTAGTTGTGGCTGGCAGGCTCCTTAGTTGTGGCATGCACATGGGATCTAGTTTCCTGACCAGGGATCGAACCTGGGCCCCCTGCATTGGGAGCGTGGAGTCTTAACCACTGTGCCACCAGGGAAGTCCCTATATTGTGATTTTTGGGAGCATGATTTTATGAACTATTTATTTTTAAATAAATGTATTTGAGTCCTAAGACATATCTTTATAACTTAGAATAAACTCCACTACTGAATTTTAAAATGACAATGAGAGGATTAACAATGTTTTTTATTATTGTAAAATGTCAGTATCTAAGTTATTTGAGAAGTAGGTGATTTTCTCATCTCACATACTAAAATTAAACCTGGTCACACTGCAGTACTAAAATGTCATGTGTGACCATGCCCCTGAGCTGGTGAACACAGACAGACTGTGAGAGGTAAGAGGTTTGGATGTTCTGGTTATTATGGTGGAGGGGAGGAAAACATTGACCTTGACTCTTTTAGGGTCCCTGGCTGGGCCTGAAAATTAAACAAATTAAACAAAGATAGATTAACAGGAGAAAAGCATACATATTTTATTGAATTTTTGCACGTACATGGAAGCCTTCACCAGAGAATGAAGACCCAGAGAAGTGACCAGAGCAGGAAGCTTTCACACCTCTTAGACAAAGAAACAATACATTTGTGAAGAATGGACAAGACAAAGGGGTTTGGGCTCAGGGAGTAAATGGTGAAGAAGTAACAAGGAAGAAAAGGGTGAGTTTAACAAGGTTTGTACAGATTTTCTGGCCCCAAATTCCTAATCTCTGGTGAAAAGAATGCCTTCCCTCCTCCTAGTACAGAGAGGGCACCTTCCACACAGAAGTTTTATGACCTGTTTCAGGGAAGAAGGGTGACATGGGAGGAGGTCAGAGTGACCTTCTTGTTTCTGCCACTTCCCCCAATTCCTTCATTCTTAGAAATTTGATGTGCCAAGGTGCTGTACTTTGGGGTAGTGTGTCCTGAACCCCATCAGCTGTCAGAGTGGGGGTCTACCATCTGTCCCCGGAGTGGAGACCCCTGAGGGCTGTCATGGCAGAATAAACAGGTGGTGGATGGGCAGAGGTGGGACAGGTCAAGAAAGTTTGGGATCCCTCAGTTCATCAAGCAGCCTGCTCTTTCTTGCAGGGGAAACACAGCAGATGAAAAATACCCCAAACCATGATATTTTCAATAAATATCTCTGCCTGGCAAAATAACTCTAAAATATACCTTAGGTTGATCTAGAGTGTTTTTTTTGTATAGAAAATATAGTCTTCTCTCCAGTCCAGGTCTTCAGGGATTTACACTCATTCTTGTTTGATGACAAAGGGAAGCCTGGAATGCCCTAGTCATGGGTATCACCTGTGGGAAATCCTGCCCCAGGGAGGGGGCAGGGCAAGCTGGAGGGTGATCCTGCCTGCTTCCTGCAGGTTACCCAGCCTGTAAATCAGACAGAGGTCACAATGCTTGTTAACTGCCTAAGAAGGAGCAATGGAGACATCTTGTGAATCTTTCTTCAGAATTTAGCTCTTATTGAAAACCCAGGAAGCTTAAACACAGTCTGTGCCCCAGGAGTTGGGCACTGTGGGAAAAAACTCTTGTTAAGGCAATCCTTTTTGAGAGCCTACTTCCAACATCCATTTTCTTTCTTTGGAGAAATTAAGTATAAAGCCACCCAGGTGCTAGAGAAGGGGACCAAGAGGGCTGGCAAGGATGGGACCAGTGTTGGGGAGGTGCACACTCCTGAGGCTGAAGTGTGAATGTCCGTGGTGCCATGACAATCCTTAGAGCCTCTGATGACCTTCCCAATACCAAGGCACCAGAGAGATGGTGTAGAAGACACCTCATCTTGCCAAGATGTGGAAATGTTTGGCTTCTGGGACCAGGTGCAGACAATGAGATGGAAATACTATAACCCTTTTGTGGGCTTTTATTTTTCCCTTGGATTGAAACACTGTAGCTAGAACCATGCTAGGGGTGCTGGGTTTCCTCTTGCTGATGCACCTTGTGGGGCAATAAATCAGAGCACTGACCCATAGGAATGATTCGTTGTGTCAGCGCACAGGAGCTCACCCCTCCACCCCACTATGTGTGACTGATATGCAGGAGGGTGGCAGGAAGAGATGGGGACAGTGTTCATCACAGTTCATGTTCTTATTGGCATAAATGTGTTACTGAAAAAGTTCACGTGCCTGATGCACAGTGATGCCGAACAAACTGAAACATTGGAGTTTGGAGCAGAGAAAATTTATTGCAGAGTCATGCAAGGAGATGGGTGGTTCGTGTCCCAAAAGCCCCAAACTCTCCAAAGGGTTTCAGCAAAGCACTTTTAAAGGCAAAGTAAGGAAGGGGTGTGGTTAGTTATTGAAACTTCTTGGTGCAGGAATCCTTTGTTCTTGTAGCTGTCCACTTAGGTCAGGTCATGATATTCCTGTAAACCTCCAACAAGACAAATGTTATTCTCTGTTCTGCAACTTTTTATCTCTAAATGAATGGACTCAGGTCAGAGCCCTGAGAATAGGCTATCCTGTATATTTCAGGCTATAAGCAACATTCTTTTACAAAAGGTGCAGAGCCAGCATGACTAAGCACAGACAACAGAGCACAAATGTTAGAGCTAAAGGAATAGATCCAATATGGAGTCAGATTTGTTCTTCCCTATTACAAATGCACCTCCCATTTGTTTAAATTGCATGTAAACGGGGAGAAATAAGTTGATCCATGCTAATATTCCCAGGTACAGTGGGCTAACTTCATAATTGCCCCTTGCCTCCCTCTAAGGTCTCAGAATTTTGAATACTATTGTTCATTTAAATTGTCTAATTTTCAGTGTGGGTTATCACAAAAGTGATGAGATGCACATTTAATGGTTATCTACTAGGAAGCTCTCTTGTAGGAATAAAATGGGAAGGAGAGGATTTGCCAATATAGGCTATGGTTCTCAAACCAACCTTTATTTTAACTGAAATAAAGTTGCACATAAGTCTTTTATAACATATTAATTTCTCTTTGTATTGGCACTCCTGTGTGCCTTTTGTTACCTGTATTACTTATTTGTGTCTTCCCCATTTTACTGTTTATTTTATTTTCTTAAAGTTTGCTTTATTGGTGATTTCATAGAATATTCTTTTGGTGCTGCTGATCATCTGAAAGTCTTGTGTGTGTGTTTATTTTATTGAATCAAATTGTTTTTCTCTTATTAATTTTTTCCTTCTAGTTTCTTTGGGTTTATTGTGTTCTTGTACCTAGATTCTTGGGTGGAAAACTTACTTTAATTTATTTTAATCTACCTTTGAATCTAATCAATGCTTTTGAGAATATCTGTTTTTCTGAATGTCCTTCTTGCCTTCCCCATTCCATGTATTATTCAGTTAAAAATAGTTTGTGGCTTCTACTTCTATTTGATTTCTAATTTAAAACTATGTAAACGTTTGGCTTTTTAAAATTGTTTTCTTATTTTATTGCTTTGTGAAAATAAATGTGGTTTAAATGATATTAACTTGAAATTTATGGCTACTGCCTTAGTGGTTCAGGATATGGTTAATATATGTTGAAAACTATACATGTGTTTGAAAATAAAGCACATTCTTTCATGAATTAATGTAACCTTGGTAATTGTGACTACAAATCCTCTCTGTCTTTAATTATTTGAGCTATTTGATCTGTCCCTTTCTGAAAGAGGTGTGATTAAATCTATCACTATGTAGAATTTGGAGTTCCTATATTTTGGAGCTACAGTGCTTTCCTTTAAAATTTTATCAACATACATTCCTACACAATACATGGTTAAAATTTTATGTTTTTGGAAATCATCAAAATGGAAGCACATGGTATCCTTTTTTTTCTTTCAGTTTTATTGAGATATAATTGACATACAGCATTGTATAATTTAAGATGTACAGCTTGATGACTTGACTTACATATACTGAGAAATGATTACCAAATTAAGTGTAGTTAACTTCCGTCATCTCACATAGATACACACACACACACACACACACACACACACACAAACATGCACACACATGCACACACAAAATATTTTTTCCTTGTGATGAGAACTTTTAGAATTTACTCTCTTAGCAACTTTCATGTATACCATGCAGCAGTGCTAGCTACAGTCATCATGTTGTACATTACATCCCTGGTACTTATTTATCTTATAACTGGAAGTTTGTATCTTTTGACCACATTCATTCAATATTTATTCTTGTGTGACTTGCTAATTTTACTCATCATTAGATTTCTAAGATTGACTCATACTGGTGAGGCCAGTATCAATCTGTGACCTCTTTAGGATAAATCCTCAATCTGAGATTTCAGAGTCTCACTGTGAGAAGTATGAGTTCAGCGCGCCAGCCACATGGGGGCCAGCCTGTGGTGCTGTGTCCCCCAAAGTTGGAGGCAGCCCCATTCCCTCGCTGCAGCCCCCTTGGTGCCAGTGTCCCTGGGGCTGTGCCCTTGGAGTCCCTGCTTCCCACAGGTCCTTGAACTGCCTCACCCTTCCTCCAGGATGTGGTATGTGTCCAGGAGGCACCGTGGGCTACAACACCCCTTGTCCAACTGTCCCTGCTTCTACTTCTTTCCCAGGCTTTGATTCTTTCTTATCTTGCTGACTCACTTCAAAAATATTTTAAAACTTTTCTACTATTTTAAATTGTTTTCATTAGGAGGGGTTTTCAGGATATTTATATTACTCTGTCTAAGCTCATTCTGCTCACTGCACGGCAGGCCAGTAAATTGGCAGATGAGGTGTTGGGGCAAGGAATAACGACTTTATTCAGAAAGCCAGCAGATGGAGAAGATGGTAGACTAATGTCCTAGAGAACCATCTCACCCTAGTCAGAATTCAGGCTTCTTTTATAATAAAAGGGGAGGGGGTGTTCTTGGTTGTTGCAAATTTCTTGGTGTCAGAATCCTTTTTTCTTGCAGCGGTCCCTCCAGGTCAGGTCATGATACTCCTGTAAACCTCCAACAAGACAAATGTTATTCTCTGTTCTGCAACTTTTTATCTCTGTATGAATGGAAAAGGTCAGAGCCTTGGGAATCGGCTATCCTGTATATTTCAGGTTATAGGCAACTTTCTTAACTCTAAGCTAAAACAATAGAATACAAAGATTAAAGTTAAAGAAACAGATCTAATATGGAGTCACATTTGTTCTTCCCTATGACATTTAGTGTACCATACTGTCAGAAAAGGAAGTCGATTAATTCTTGATTTTTGCTTAAATTTAAAAAGTTAAATAAATGTATTCAAGAAGTTTTAGGAATCAGAAAGAGAAGAAATGAAAATCACAAATAACCCAGCACCAAAAGAGAATCCCTGATATTTTATCTATATATACTCTTCTATGCTTTTTTCTCCTTTGCATATACAGATTCTTAAACCAAAACTTTAACTTAAAAGTTTTGACATATAATTTTCTAGACCATTTTCTCTGCACATACAGATTTTTAAACAAAAAAAAATTTAGAACTATAATCTTCCTATACTTTTGGCCTTATTTTTATACTCAGCAATATTTTATGAGCATTTCCTTGATTATTTAATATCATCCTATAAAATGATATTCAGTGTGTGCCGCCCCTGGTGATGTCCTTTCCGCTATTTCCTGAATATGCCTGCCCTGCCCCAGGCTTTCATACTTGTTTTCTCCCTCCTGACCCTCTCTGGCCCAAACACTGCCTGACTCAGCCCTCCAAGGGCACCTCCTCAAGCTGGGCAGGGGGAAATGGCATGCCCGATCCACACTCAAACATCCTCCTCTTCTCTGCTGCCAGCGGCGGTGATCAACAGCCGAACTCCTACTCTCTATCTGTGAATTTATTTATTTCTTCTGGAGGAGAGCAACTCGGCCCATTTTTTCCACTGCTGGTTCTTTGGCACCTAGAACTGTGCCTGGCACACAGTAGACCCTCAGTACTTGTACATTTGCCTTGTGTGTATTACTCTGGTTGTGATGTAGCTGCTCTTGCCCAAGCATATTAACATGGAAAGGGGCATCCCTAAAGAATGGACTGTTTTCCATTTCTTAAAATTAAGAAGCAGGAAACTCCAGCTGCTAGCAAAGAATGCAGTGGGCTGGTCACCTGCTTTGTACCCTTCAACACTTGCTCCCTCCCTGCCCCACCCCTCCTCATCCACCAAAGCATCGTTCCTACTCCACATCTAAATGAGGCTAAAGCCTGGAACAATATAGATTGTCTTCTACCTGAAACTGAACCCTCTAACTCCTTGCTTTACTGAAATTCCTTTAAGGTTATTTGCTTTTGAAATGTGTCTTTTTTTTAACATCTTTATTGGAGTATAATTGCTTTACAATGGTGTGTTAGTTTCTGCTTTATAACAAAGTGAATCAGTTATACATATACATATGTTCCCATATCTCTTCCCTCTTGCATCTCCCTCCCTCCCACCCTCCCTATCCCACCCCTCTAGGTGGTCACAAACCACCTAGCTGATCTCCCTGTGCTATGCAGCTGCTTCCCACTAACTATCTATGAAATGTGTCTTTTTTAGGTTGCTTTTGCTTTTCTAAAAACGTATCCCTTGCCTAGGTGACAATAAGTGTCTAACATTTTAAAACTTTCTGTATTTATTTGTTCTCAGTTATTATCTTTGCCCATTTCTCTAAAATGGCATTTATTCCTTTTACTGATTTTTTATAAATTTGTAAGTGCTTTTTTCTGGGGTATTCTAATTTTTTATTTTATTCTAATTTTTATTTTATGTCTTATACTGTTTGACCTAGAAATGTATTTCTCATTTGAGAGCACCTAAACTTTATATTTTCTTCTCTTTAATCAGTTTAAAATTATTAATTATAAAATAGTTCAGGAAACTTAAGGAAAAATATACCAAACATTGATGTACATGCTGATTGCAGTTAGCAGACATTATTGGCTTATGCTTTTGCATTAGATCATTTAAAAAAAAAATGAAACATTGATAATAGAGTTATTATTAAACCCCATTGCTGCCCCTTGGCTTGCTCACAGAAGTTACCACCACCTTGAATTTGACAAGTCATCTTTAGTGTGCAAGCTTTTTTTTGTACGTTTACTCAGAATGTTTTTGTTCTTAAACAATATATAATATCTATTCTATTTGTATGTTTAGGTATTTATGTAAGGATTATGATTCTTTATCTAATCTCACTCTATTCACTTAATATTTTGGGAGACTCTTCTGAATTGGTAGATGTAGATCTTGTTTGTCAGTTTATCATGTAACTAGGTGGTATTGACGCTGAAAGCTCAGGCTCTCTGTACTGGTGCTGAATCAAATCTTGGAGACAGAGTTTTGGGTGAAGTAGAAAAGAATAGCTGTATTGCAGGCAAAGGGGGACGCAGTGGGCTCCTGCCCCAAAAAGCTATGTGTCCCAATCCCAGAGGATTTGATGAGGGGTTTTGCAGCAGTTGTTCAAGGGTGGGGTCTCTGACAAGATTAGGGTGTGTTCAAGGTCTGCACTCCTTTAATCTCATCTCAGGTGGTCGGACTCCTAATCTTGATGAGCTTCTCTGGTCCCTTTAATCTTGCCTCAGGTGCTTTCTTTGTTGATCCTCCCTTGATTAGCAACTGTTCAAATCTGCCCTTTGGAACTCAGGGAAGATCATGAAGGCTGTGGTCTGTTCCCTGTGAACTGGAAATGGGGAACAGAAAGTCTTCTGTGCCCAGTACCTCTGCAGGGTTCTGCTCAATTTCACTATTATGTTTCCCTGTTGAGGGCACTGACCTGGTTCTATTTCATCATTACCTCGATCGAAGCCCCCATGACCATCCTGGCTCAGGTCTCCCTGGTTTTCAGGGGAGGTGTCTTAGGAGGGGCGCCATTAGACTGATGTCTTTGTAGACCCTCAACCTTAGTGTGAACCTTCAAACCACACTCCCACCCACCAGACATGTGAGTTTCCATGTTTCAGTATTCTTATCAAGTCTTATGTTTCCAAATTTGTATCAGAGAGATTTTCCAGAAAAGTCCTATATTGGCTCTAGTTATTTAACTGATTTTTCTTATATTTTTAAATTCACCAAGAATTAATTACAAAAGCTTTACCCTGAGAGCTACCTAGGATATACTTTACACTAGAATATATTTTAGTGTGTCTTGCAAGAATGAAATCTAGCTTTATTCTTCTCTTTAGAGTTAATCAATTGGGTCAGCATTATCTATGGAATAACTTTTTCTTTTTCCAATCATTAAAATGATTACTTATACATTCCTATTATTGGAGTGGGGGAAGTTCCCCCCTCCATCCCCTTTGAGTTCTTGTGGCTGGACTAAAAATAAAACTGACACAAGACAGATTAACAACAGAAAAAGAAACAAGTTATAATTCATGTGTATGGAGATCTCATAGAAATGGGACCTAAGAAGTAGGCAAAGCAGGCAGCTTTTATACTTTTTAGACAAAGAATAAATTTGTGAAGAATTGACAGGACAAAGAAACTTAGGCTTTGCATGCTTAATTAGTAAGGAATCTAAACAGAGTTTGGGCTTGAGGTAGTAAATTAAAGAAGTAACAAGGTTTGTTTACATAGGCCTCTCTCCTGAATTCCCTATCTTTGGTGATAAGGGTGTCCTTCTACCTCCAGATACAGGAAGGGCACCTTTCACATCAGAGATTTGTTTCCTGCTATTGTTACTGAGTTCAAGCTCTTACTACTCACCACACGACAGGCCAATCAATTGAGAGACAAGTTTTTGGGGCAAGGAATAGCAACTTTATTTGGAAAGTCAGCAGACTGAGATGGTGGACTAGTGTCCCAAAGAAACATCTTGCCGAGTTCGAATTCAGTCTTCTTTTATACTAGAAGGGGAGCAGGTGTGATTGATTGTTGCAAACTTCTTGGTGCAGGAATCCTTTGTTCTTGCAGCTATTCACATAGGTCTGGTCACAATGTTCCTATAAACCTCCAATAAGACAATTGTTATTTTCTATTCTGCAACTTTTTATCTCTATACAAATGGACTCTTAAAGGTCAGAGCCCTGAGAATAGGCTATCCTGTATATTTCAGGCTATAGGCAACATTCTTTTACAAAAGGTGAAGAGCCAGCATGACTAAGCACAAGCAACAGAGCACAAAAGCGTTAGAGCTAAAGTAATAGGTCCAACATGGAGTCAGGTTTGTTCTCTGTTACACTTTCAGGGAGAAAAAATGGAGGGTGAGAGAGTCCCTCTTGCATTGGCTGCTTCTTAAAAAATTTAATTCAAAATAATCAATATGCCATTGAAACATATTTTGGGGTGGACTATCCTGGGCCCCAGCATTATATGCAATGGGATGGGCTAACCCTACCTGCCAGTCTATTTCTGAACTGGAATAATGCTCTTATAACTGTTGTAGCTTTATAATAATCTTTAATGTTCATTGATGCAGGTTCTGTGTCATTTTTCTCTTTCAGTTGTTTATTTCCAGTTATTGTCTAATGAATTTTAGAATCATTGTGTCAAGTTCAAAAATATCCATACATATTGAAGATAATTTAAACTCTGTCACTTGTCTTATTTGTTCATGAAAAAAAATTGACATGTGTTTTATATTATAGGGATAAATCCCATCAATATTTTTCTTCCTAGCTTTTGGCTTTGATGACATATCAATTTGTGACATTTGATTGTGAAAACAATATTAAACTATTCATCTAAATTGTATTATTTTATTTTTATAATTTCCTTTGAAAAACTGAGATGTGCTTTAACTGGAACTTATTTGTTAAATATTCTAATTATTTTAAAATTATTTTAATATCATTAATTATAATTTGAGGCCTCACCTATCTTTTTCTCACTGATTTGGAAAGATCATGTAGGAGTTTCTCCTGTACCCTGAGGCTGAATCTGCACTCCCTGGTCACAGCACTTTCCCTGTTTGCTGTAGTAATTACTATTGCCTTGTAAAGTAGGCATTGTGGGAAAGTTGCATGGTGGGGGGCAGTGGCCAGGTTGCCTAGTATTTTCACCCTCTCCCTATCTCAAATTCTGTCACAGTTATCTATAGACGTTTCTAACAACTTGGCACTCTGGATGGCCTTCTTTCCTGCTACAAACACAAATGCATTTTGGATCACATGTAGCATTAAATGTAAATGGAACAAATTAATGGAAATTCCCAGGAGCCAAAAAGAAAAAAATAAAAATCAGAGCCAGATGAGGAACTCAGGCCAATGTTGGGTGGGCTGTGGGGGTTTACAGAGGTGTGTGGTAAATGTTTAATAGCATATTCCCAGGGAAAAGAGCTCTTATTTTTTATGTTTATCAATTTCCGTGGTGTAATTACTCCTACCATAGCTGATTTCAAGCTGCCAGTGTGACACTGAAAACAGGGTTTGGAACAGTACAGTCACCTCTCTGAGTTGGTGCAAACCAGCCCCTGCACTTCACTAGTTTTAGACCAGATAAAGATCCAGCCCAAGGACATGAGCCCAGGCTCTTCACATGCACATGCTGATACTAACTGTGGCTTTGACCCATACAGGGAGAGAGAGCTTAGCATGACACCCCATATAAAAATGACAGTCTCAGGATTCCCTGGTGGCGCAGTGGTTGAGAGTCTGCCTGCCGATTCAGGGGACACGGGTTTGTGCCCTGGTCCGGGAAGACCCCACATGCCGTGGAGTGGCTGCCCCTGTGACCCATGGCCTCTGGGCCTGCATGTCCAGAGCCTGTGCTCTGCAACAGGAGAGGCCACAACAGTGAGAGGCCCCAACAGTGAGAGGCCCACGTACCGCAAAAAAAAAAAAAAAAAAATGACAGTCTCAAACAGCTACCTTTCACTGGAAAAGAAAATCTGCATTTGGGCCAGCACCCTGAGACCCAGAGAGGAGCTGAGCTGTCAGAGGCTGTGCAGGAGAACCAAACATACCTGTCAACAGCCATACCCAGGGCCACCCACCAGCCAGAGGAGGCAATTAAGAGCCAAAAGAATAATCACTGCAATGAATCAAAATACATCAAATGTGTTAAAGTCCATGGAATTATTATAAAACTTAACAGTTCATTAAACTCCTTTGATGGATACAGAAAATTAATTCATTCTTCTGAAAATTGATTAAAAAAACAAATATTTACTCTACTTTTTCCATTCAAACTGTACCTAAGAGTACATGGACATTTGATTAGGAAAGGTTCTTTGTGTGGAATAAATCTAACCAATAACTACAGAAGTTATGGGAGTATGACCGTTTTCCTTCCTTTACGGCAATGTCACAAAAACCATTGTTGAAAGGCTATGGGAACATCATAAGACACCGATCAATCTTTACTTATATCTGACTTGGCTTCTAGATCAAACTGACAGTTTACAGGAAGTGAAAAAATAGAAGAACAAGTTAAACACAACCGAGGGATGTGGCCAGACAAATGCAACACATGGGAAATTTTACAGGACAAGTGGCCCTGTTTCTTCAACAAATGAAATACAAAACCCAAACAGAAAGAGCAAGAGCAATGCCATAGATAAATAGACTGAAAAGGTATTGCATTAGTTTTCTATTGCTGCTGTAACAAATTATTGACTTAAAGAAACACAAGTTTATTCTCTTACAACTTTGGAGGTCAGAAGTCTTACGTGAATCAGCAGGGCTATGTCCCTCATTCCTTAACTCTTGGCTCCACAGCTCTCAAGTCTCTGCTTCCATTGTCACATCTCCTCTGACTCTGACACCTCTGCTTCCCTCCCATAAGGACCATTGTATTTACTTTGCATCCATCCGTACTACCCAGGAAAATGTCCTCCATCCAAAGAGCCTTAACTTATTCACACTTGTCAAGTCCTTTTTGCCATGTAAGATAATGCTCCCAGTTTCCAGAGGTTAGGGTGTGAACTATGTGGGGGCCTATTATTCAGGCATGTTAACCAAATATTGGAGTAATCCCATTCTCGCAAGTCATCCACCCCCACCCCCACCATGTATCCATACATTTGTTCTCTACATTTGTGTCTCTATTTCCGTTTTGCAAATAAGTTCATTTGTATCATTTTTCTAGATTCCACATATAAGCGATATTATATATTTGTTTTTCTCTTTCTGACTTACATACTCTGTATGACAGTCTCTAGGTCTATCCATGTCTCTGCAAATTTCATTCCTTTTTGCGGGTGAGTAATGTTCCATTGTATATACGTACCACATCTTCTTTATCCATTGTTCTGTTGATGGACGTGTAGGACATGCAATGAATGTTGGGGTGAATGTATCTTTTTTTTTTTTTTTTTTGCAGTACACGGGCCTCTCACTTGCTGTGGCCTCTCCAGCTGCGGAGCACAGGCTCCGGATGTGCAGGCTCAGCCGTCATGTCTCATGGGCCCAGCCACTCCGTGGCATGTGGGATCTTCCCAGACCGGGGCAAGAACCTATGTCCCCTGCATTGGCAGGCGGACTCCCAACCACTGCGCCACCAGGGAAGCCCCGCATGTATCTTTTTGAATTATGGTTTTCCTCAGATATATGCCCAGGAGTGAGATTGCTGGGTAATATAGTAGTTTTTTTTTTAGTTTTTTAAAACCTCCACACTTCTCCATAGTGGCTGTATCAATCTACATTCCCACCAATAGTGTAGGAGGGTTCCTGTTTCTGCACACCCTCTCCAGCATTTTTTGTTTCTAGATTTTTTGATAATGGTCATTCTGACCAGTGTAAGGTGATACCTCATTGTAGTTTTGATTTGCATTTCTCTAATAATTAGTGATGAACAAATTTTCATGTGTTTGTTGCCCATCTGCATATCTTCTTTGGAGAAATGTCTATTTAGGTCTTTTGCCCATTTTTTTGATAGGATTGATTGTTTGATATTGAGCTGAATGAGCTACTTATATATTTTGGAGATTAATTCCTTGTCAGTTGCTTCATTTGCAAATCTTTTCTCCCATTCTGAGGGTTGTCTTTTTGTCTTGTTTATGGTTTCCTTTGTTGTGCAAAAGCTTTTA
This sequence comes from Leucopleurus acutus, assembly GCF_964270905.1. NCBI lineage: Eukaryota > Metazoa > Chordata > Mammalia > Artiodactyla > Delphinidae > Leucopleurus > Leucopleurus acutus. The sequence goes on from NC_139142.1 coordinate 150,075,310, forward strand.
AGTTTAATTATGTCACTTTTGTTTATTTTTTATTTTATTTTCATTACTCTAGGAGGTGGGTCAAAAAAGATCTTGCTGAGATTTATCTCAAAGAGTGTTCTGCCTATGTTTTCCTCTAGGAGGTTTATAGTGTGTGGCCTTACATTTAGGTCTTTAATCCATTTTGAATTTATTTTTGTGTATGGTGTTAAGGAGTGTTCTAACTTAAGCCTTTTACATCTAGCTGTCCAGTTTTCCCAGCACCACTTATTGAAGAGACTGTCTTTTCTCCATTGTATATTCTTGCCTCTTTTCTCATAGATTAGGTGACCATAGGTGCATGGGTTTATCTCTGGGTTTTCTATCCTGTTCCACTGATCTATGTTTCTGTTTTTGTTCCAGTACCATGTTGTCTGGATTACTGTAGCTTTGTATTATAGTCTGAAGTTGGGGAACCTGATTCCTCCAGCTCTATTTTTCTTTCTTGAGATTGCTTTGGCTATTCAGAGTTTTGTGTTTCCATACAAATTATAAAGTTTTTTGTTCTAATTCTGTGAAAAATGCCATTGGTAATTTGATAGGGATTGCACTAAATCTGTAGATTGCTTTGGGTAGTATAGTCATTTTCACAATGTTGATTCTTCCAATCCAAGAACATGGTATATCTCTCCATCTGTGTGTGTCATCTTTGATTTCTTTCATCAGTATCTTATAGTTTTCTGAGTACAGGTCTTTTGCCTCCTTAGGTAAGTTTATACCTAGGTATTTTGTTCTTCTTGTTGCAGTGGTAAATGTGATAGCTTCTTTAATTCCTCTTTCTGATCTTTTGTTTTTAGTGTATAGAAATGCAAGAGATTTCTGTGTATTAATTTTGTATCCTGAAACTTTATCAAATTCATTGATTAGCTCTAGTAGTTTCCTGGTGTCATCTTTAGGATTTTCTATGTAGAGTATCAGGTCATCTGAAAACAGTGACAATTTTACTTCTTCTTTTCTATTTTGGATTTCTTTTATTTCTTTTTCTTCTCGGATTGCTGTGGCCAGAAATTCCAAAACTATGTTGAATAAAAGTGGCAAGAATGGACATCCTTGTCTTCTTATCTTAGAGGAAATGCTTTCAGTTTTTCACCATTGAGAATGATGTTTGCTGTGGGTTTGTCATATATGGCTTTTATTATGTTGAGATAGGTTCCCTCTGTTCCCACTTTCTGGAGAGTGTTTATCATAAATGGGTGTTGAATTTTGACAAAAGATTTTTCTGCATCTATTGAGATGGTTTTTATTCTTTAATTTGTTAATATGGTGTATCACATTGATTGATTTGGGTATATTGAAGAATCCTTGCATTCCTGGGATAAATCCCACTTGATTATGGTGTATGATCCTTTTAATGTGCTGTTAGATTCTGTTTGCTAGTATTTTGTTCAGGATTTTTGCATCTATGTTCATCAGTGATATTGTCCTGTAGTTTTCCCTTTTTGTGTGTGACATCTTTTTCTGGTTTTGGTATCAGGGTGATGGTGGCCTCATAGAATGAGTCTGGGAGTCTTCCTCCCTCTGCTATATTTTGGAAGAGCTTGAGAAGATTAGGCATTAACTCTTCTCTAAATGTTTGATAGAATTCGCCTGTGAAACTATCTGGCCCTGGGCTTTTGTTTGTTGGAAGATTTTTTTTTTTTTTTTTTGGTACACGGGCCTCTCACTGCTGTGGCCTCTCCCATTGCAGAGCACAGGCTCCAGAAGCATAGGCTCAGTGACCATGGCTCACGGGCCTAGCTGCTCTGTGGCATGTGGGATCTTCCTGGACCAGGGGACTCATGTCCCCTGCATTGGCAGGCAGACTGTCAACAACTGTGCCACCAGGGAAGCCCTGTTGGAAGATTTTTAATCAGTTTCAATTTCATGCTTGTGCTTGGTCTGTTCATGTTTTCTATTTCTTCCTGATTCAGTCTTGGAAGGTTGTACTTTTCTAAGAGTTTGTCCATTTCTTCCAGGTTGTCCATTTTGCTGGCATATAGTTGCTTATAGTAGTCTCTCATGATCCTTTGTATTTCTGTGGTGTCAGTTGTTACTTCTCCTTTTTCATTTCTAATTCTGTTGTTTTGAGTCTCCCCTTTTTCTGATGAATCCGGCTAATGGTTGATCAGTTTTATCTTCTCAAAGAACCAGCTTTTAGTTTTATTGATCTTTGCTATTGTTTCTGTCATTTCTTTTACATTTATTTCTGATCTGATCTTTATGATTTATTTCCTTCTGCTAATCATGGTTGGTATTTTTTTTCTTTCTTCTCAAATTGCTTTAGGTGTCAGGTTAGGTTCTTTATTTGATATGTTTCTTAAGGTAGGATTTTATTGCTATAAACTTCCCTTTTAGAACTGCTTTTGTGTATCCTATAGGTTTTGGGTCATCGTGTTTTCATTGTCATTTGTTTCTAGGTATTTTTTTATTTCTTCAGTGATCTCCTGGTTGTTCAGTGACATATTGTTTAGCCTCAGTGTGTTTGTATTTTTTACAGTTTTATTCCTGTAATTGACATCTAGTCTCTAGTGTTGTGATCTGAAAAGATGCTTGATACGACTTCAATTTTCTTAAATTGAGGCTTCATTTTTGACCCAAGATGTGATCTATCCAGGAGAATGTTCTGTGTGCCCTTGGGAAGAGAGTGTATTCTGTTGTTTTTGGATGGAATGTTCCTATAAATATCAATTAAGTCCATCTGGTCTAATGTGTCATTTAAAGCTTGTGTTTCCTTATTTATTTTCATTTTGGATGATCTGTACACTGGTGAAACTGGGGTGTTAAAGTCATCTACTCTTATTGTGTTACTGTTGATATCCCCTTTTATGGCTGTTAGCATTTGCCTTATGTACTGAGGTGCTCCTATGTTGGGTGCACAGATATTTACAATTGTTATATCTTCCTCTTGGATTGATCCCTTGATCATCATATAGTGTCCTTCCTTGTCTTTTGCAATTGTCTTTATTTTAAAATCTATTTTGTCTGAAACGAGAATTGCTACGCCAGATTTCTTTTGATTTCCATTTGCGTGGAATATCTTTTTCTATCCCCTCACTTTCAGTCTGTATGTGTCCCTAGGTCTAAAGTGGGTCTCTTCTAAACAGCATATATATGGGTCTTGTTTTTGTATCCATTCAGCCAGTCTTTGTCTTCTGGTTGGGTATTTAATCTATCTACATTTAAGGTAATTATCGATATGTATGTTCCTATTCCCATTTTCTTAATTGTTTTGAGTTTGTTTTTTCAGATCTTTTCCTTCTCTTGTGTTTCTTGCCTAGAGAATTTCCTTTAGCATTTGCAGTAAAGCTGGTTTGGTGGTACTGAATTCTCTTAACTTTTGCTTGTCTGTAAAGGTTTTGATTTCTCTGTTGAATCTGAATGAGAGCCTTGCTGGGTACAGTAATCTCGGTTGTAGTTTTTTCCCTTTCATCACTTTAAATATATCTGGACACTCCCTTCTGTCCTGTAGAGTTTCTACTGAAATATCAGCTGTTAACCTTGTGAGGATTCCCTTGTATGTTATTTGTTGCTTTTCCCTTGCTGCTTTTAATATTTTTTCTTTTTGTTTAATTTTTGTTTGATTAATATGTGTCTCAGCATGTTTCTCCTTGGGTTTATCGTGTATGGGACTCTCTGTACTTCCTGGACTTGATTATTTCCTTTCCCATGTTGGAGATGTTTTCAACTATAATGTCTTCAAATATTTTCTCAGACCCTTTCTTTGTTTCTTCTTCTTCTGTGACACCTATAATTTGAATGTTAATGCACTTAATATTGTCCCAGAGGTCTCTGAGACTGTCCTCCATTCTTTTCATTCTTTTTATTTTATTCTGCTCTGTGGCAGTTATTTTCACCATTCTATCTTCCAGCTCACTTATCCGTTCTTCTGCCTCAGTTATTCCGCTATTGATTCCTTCTACAATATTTGTAATTTCAGTTATTTTGTTTTCATTACTGTTTGTTTGCTCTTTACTTCTTCTAGGTCCTTGTTAAATGTTTCTTGTATTTTCTCTGTTCTATTTCCACAATTTTGGGTCATTTTTACTATCATTACTTGGAATTCTTTTTCAGGTAGTTTACCTATTTCCTCTTTCCAGCTGCCAGAGCTAGATTGTTTTAATTTGTGGGAACACTCATTGTCTATTCAGGTATTCCATAGATGCAGAATCTACCTAGCTGATAGCAGGGAGTTAATCTGCAGCTTGTACAGCTGATGGAAAGATTTTTGATCTTCTTCCTTAGTTAGCCCTGGAGTTCAGCTTTGTTTTTATCCCCACCTCTGCATGTGGTCCACCCACAGGAGTATGGTCCTGAGGCTGCCTTGGAGCTCTTGGGTCAGTCCCTGTTAGGACAGTGTGCAGATGTGGTATGATTGCTTGCATCATGGAGCCGTGGTGGCGCCAAATGCACAGGGAAGCTGACAGCCATGGGTGCAAGAGATATGGCCCTAGTTTTGGCCTTTTCTGGTACCTGACATAAGGCACGTGAGGGTCAGCCCCAGCCAGGGTTTTTCTGGCATCTGGCAGCAAGGGTGTGAGGGTCAGCCCTGAGAGGGCTTTTTTTTGTTTTTATTGCCCTGCAGCTGGCACATGAGGGTCAGCTCTGAGGGTTTTTTTAATTGCTTGGAAGCTGGCACACAAGAGACAGCCCTCAGTGTGCTTCTTTTATTGTCATGGGCAGATGCCACTGTGTGGGGAGAGAGAGGTTACAATAATGGCTCCTTCCCCTGCGTGATTCAGCATAGTTCCCTGCTTCCATGACAGTCCAGTCTTCCTTCATAGGCATTCCCTGCTGAGGATTTCCTCCCTCCCGTCCCCTCAGTCCATCTCCCCACAGCCAACAGCAGTTGCCACTCCAGGCCTGTTCTCCAATCCCTACGTTCCAGCTCCCAGTCCCCTTGCAAACCTGTGAAGCATGTCCCAGTCTGGGGCATGTAGGGCTGTGGTATGGACCATCTGTGTATTTCTCATTCTGTCCCATCTGCCAGAGATCGGCAGCTTCACCCTCTTCCAACAGCCTCAAATGCTTCCCTTCTGTCCCAATTGATTTCCCCATCAGAGACAAGGTTTCCCTGAATTTGGGAATATCTCCTCTGCTTCAGCTCCCCCACCCCAGTGTGCAGGTCCCATCCCGCTTCCTCTCCTCCTCTTTCTCCCTTCTTTTTTTCCCATCCTACCCAGTTATGCAGGGATTTTTATAGTCCTTTCCAGTGTCCAAGGTCTTCTGCTAGTTTTCAGCGGGTGTTCTGTGAGATTTGTTGCATCTATAGGTGTATTCCTGATGCATCCATGGAGAGAGGTGAACTCCACGTCCACATACTCCTCTGCCATCTTGAATCTCCTGGGTTTTCTGTTGTTGTTCTTCATTCCCTAGTTGCTTTAGGTATAAGGTTAGATTGTTTGAGATTTTTCTTGTTTCTTGAGGTGGGATTGTATTGATATATACTTCCCTTTTAGAACTGCTTTTGCTGCATCACATAGATTTTGGGTCGTTGTGTTTTTATTGTCATTTGTTTCTAGGTATTTTTTTATTTCTTCTTTGATTTCTTCAGGTCCCTACCAGGGGTTCTTGTTCCTTCCTATTTCCTCTTTTCTTTTCTTTTTTTCTTTCTTTCATCCTACCCAGTTGTGTGGGGATTTTCTTGTCCTTTTAAGTGTCTGAGGTCTTCTGCTAGTGTTCAGCAGGTGTTCTGTGAGAATTATTCCATTTGTACATATATTCTTGATGTACTTGTGAGGAGAGGTGAATTCCATTTCCTCCTATTCCCCCATCTTGACTCCTCCCCAGTTGTTTGATTCTTTGATGTTGAATTGTGTGAATTCTTTACATATTTTGGATATTAACCTCTTATGGGTTATATCATTTACAAATATTTTCTCCCATTCAGTAGCCTGTCTTCATTTTATTAATGGTTTCCTTTGCTGTGCAGAAGTGTTTTAGTTTGATGTAGTCCCAGTTGCTTATTTTTGTTTTGCTTCCCTTGCCTGAGGAGACATATCTAGAAAGATATTACTAAGACCAGTGTCAAAGAGTGTACTGCCTGTGTTTATGTTCAGGAGTTTTATGGTCTCAGGTCTTACATTCAAGTCTTTAATCCATTTTGAGTTAACTTCTGTGTATGGTGTGAGATAGTGGTCTAGTTACATTTTTTTTTCAGGTAGCTGTCCCCATTTTCCCAACACTATTTATTGAAGAGACTGTCCTTTCTCCGTGTATGTCCTTTGCTCCTTTGTCATAAATTAATTGTCCATATATGCGTGTGTTTTTTTCTGGTCTCTCAATTCTGTTCCATTTATCTATGTGTCTGTTTTTGTGTCAATGCAGTGCTGTTTTGGTTACTATGGCTTTGTAATATAGTTTGAAATCAGGGACTATTATACCTCCAGGTTTGTTCTTTTTTCTCAGGATTGTTCAGGCTGTTTTGGGTCTTTTGTGATTCCATACAAATTTTATAATTTTTTGTTCTAATTCTGTGAAAAACCTCCTTGGTATTTTGATAGGGTTTGCATTGAGCCTGTAGATTGCTTTGGGTAGTATGGTAATTTTAACAATATTAGTTCTTCCAATACAAGAGCACAGGATATCTCTCCATGTATTTGTGTTGTCTTCAATTTCTTTTACCCATACATAGAATATAAAAAACTAATAAAGAAACAAAAATAAATGAACAAATCAAACCAAACAAAAATGAATGCATAGATACAGAGAACAGAGTAGTGGTTACTAGAAGGGCAGGGGTGGGGAGGATAAAATGGATAAAGGGGATCAACTGTATTTGATGGGTAAAAAACAAGTTTTGGGTGGTGATTGTAGGCTATAGAGAAATAGAAATATTATGTACACATGAAACTTATATAATGTTATCAGTCAGTGTTACCTCAATAACAATAACAACAAAGAACCTCTATAATGGCTGAAAAGAATTTCAAACAAAAATGAATAATTTCACCTTTTAAACTCTGCATACTGGGCAGTGGATCACTGGCTGCGTAGAACTTGTTTTTCTGGGCTGGGCTTTAGATGCCATCTTTCATGCATGTCTTCTTTCTGGCCAATTTAGTAGAGAGTGAGGAAAGAAGATGAGAATTTCAATCTAGGGGGATGTAGATTTCTTGAGAATAGGATATGAAACTTTTGCCTTTTAAGATTTTCTTGCATGTAGTAGTTAATCAGTAACACTTGAGTGAGTAAAATCACATCACTTAATTTGTGTGTTAGGACTTTTAGGAAAATACCAAAGAGGGGAAGACATACCTATTAAATATCATTTTAATTAAGTACAAGCAACACACCTAAACAGCTAGGCTCCTTCTGCAAGCATTGGCCTTGTAGACTGGTTTCCTACTTGCATAGATATTTCATGGCAGAACTGAGTTGCTGAGATTTGAGCAACTCCCCTTTGTAGTCTCTAAATGAGGAGCGGTTTCACCCCTATAGACCTGGCTGGAGAGCTGTTCAGGTTGCTGGGCTGGAGACACATGTGCCTGAGGCCCGTTTTCCAAGGAGCACATAGAGGCCTGCGGTCTGGGTGCTTGCATTGTTCTGCGTGCTGTGTGGTGGCATTGCAGTGTTGCTGTTGCCTGGCTTTTCTTGTGATTGAATGAGCAGATGTCCTGGGGTTCAGTGACCTGCTATGGGTGCTGAGGCCATAAGTCTGCATGTCACATCTCCTCATCTGCCACATGAGGCTGGTGACACCTGTTAGGAGAGGCTCTGGGAGAATTCCAAGTAAGGTGATAGTGTATAAGAGCCACTAAGAACTGTCTGTGAAAAACCATTTTTTTCACTTGTAAAATATACATAATATAAATTTTACCATCTTAACTGCTTTTAGATTACAGTTCAATGACATTAGGTACATTCACACTGTTGTGAAACCATCACCAGTATCCATCTCTAGAACTTTTTCTTTTTCTCAAACTGTACCTAAATAACATCTCCTTATTCCCCCCACACCCTCCTAGTCCCTGGCAACCACCATTCTACTTTCTGTCTGTATGAACTGGACTACTTTAGGGACCTCATTTAAGCGGAATCATTGAATATTTGTCCTTTTGTGCCTGGCTTATGTTACTTAGTGTAGTATCTTCAAGGTTCACCTGTGTCGTAGCATGTGTTAAAATTACCTTCTTTTTAAAGACTGAATAATATTCCACTGTATGGATAGACCACATTTTGTTTATCTAGTCATCTTTTGATGGCCATTTGGATTATTTCCTTTTGGCTATTGTGAATAATGCTACTATGAAATGGGTGTATAAATATCTGCTTGAGTCCCTAGTTTCACTTCTTCTGGATAATTGCTCAGAAGTGGAATTGCCAGATCAAATGGTAATTCTATGTTTAAATTTTTTAGGAACTGTAATACTGTTTTCCACAGTGGCTGTACCATTTTACATTCCCATCAGCAATGCATGAGGATTCCAATTTCTTCACATTCACACCAAAACTTATTTTCTGTTGTTGTTGTTGTTATTTTTTATAACAATTATCCTGTTGGGTGTGAGGTAGTATCCCACTGCAGTTTTGATTTACATTTCCCCAATGATTAGTAATGTTGACCATCTTTTCATGTGCTTTTTGGCCATTTGTATATCTTCTTCGGCGAAATGTCTATTTATGCCTGGTACTTTTTATGTTCAACAAATATGTATTATTACCATTAGAAAGTTTCCTCAGTGAGGAAAAAATAAGATGAAAATATAAGAATTGAAACCAAGTAGAAAGTGGCACTCATGCCCAGTTTTTGTTTCCTCTTGCTTTAACATGCCGTCCGTTCCCTGGGGATTCTGAAGCAGGTGGCCCTTGACTTGGGAGAGCTTGGCTTGCACATGCCTCTGTTAGAACCTATGTAATGGTGACAAGTATGGCCTACGGTGCTGATGTCAGAGTCAGTGGACACACTAAAAGGATCCCCAGCAAAGACACAAATGTGTTCAGAGTTAAACATTTCAGAAGGAGCTGGATGGAAATATCCCTGCCCGGTGTTTGCCAATTTGCTCCCTTATTTTGGAGGCATGGGAAAACACCCAGCTAGCAAAGAGAAGACTTACACCGATAATTCTGGTTTTGAATGGAAGCTCAATATAAGAGGTTTCCCAGGAAGAAGACATGTCCTCTTCAGTCCAGTTTCCCCAAGCTTGTTATGAGAAACTACAGCCAGTGCAGTGTAGGCGGAAACCCCTGCGCCCCCAAATGATGGTGATGTTACACATATTGAATATTTGGTCATAAAGCCTTTATACATCTTTGCAAAACATATGTCTGTGCCTTATTTTTCATCTTTTTTTGTAATCAATTCTGATATTTTTATAAGGATAATATTGATTTCTGGGACCCAGACCTCTAACGGATGCTATTACACCCAAATGAAACAAGATCTACCTTAAAATGTCCAGGCTTGCAGCTCTCTCCAGGAACAAATGAAACTGTCAGGCGAGTAGCCTGTGCCAGCCTCAGAAGTCACTCTGGGAATTAGGTGAAATGAATGTGGAAACAGTGAACCAGAGGACTCGCTGTGACAGCTCTGACTTTCCCAGCCTTGGATGTGGGTCACAGATGAGCTGTCAATGCCATGCTGAGTCATGCAACATAGAAACCTTTTCTGCTTTGTTGTCCCTTGTGTCCACTTAAAATTCTCCTACATTGAAGCACTTCAGAGTATAATTGCATAATTATGCATATGCATAATTGTCTAACTTGTCTATTTAATAATAATTTGTAAACATATACTTCACAGTGTTAGGAGAAGGGTACTTAGGGAAGTTTTATTTTATTTTTTATTATTTTATTATATTATAAAATTAACATAATTTTAGTTTATTTCTTTTGTATCAAATACCTTCAACTAGAGTGTTTATGCTCCTTTTTCACCTGCATGCAGCCCTCCATGTTATACACGATGCAGAGGAAGGTGTTAGGAGCAGCATTTCACACCAGCAGAAGGTAAAGGTGGCTCCAGATGAGGAGCCTGACTCTGATCTGGCTGGCGCTGCTCAGGGACACCCTTGGCCTTGGGGCTTTGTGTCCCAGGAATGCTGGCACCAAGCTGCTTGCGCTCTGCACTGCTGCAAGTAGGCCATCATTTGGAACAGTGCTTTCTCTACTTTGGACACAGTGACAGCCTTCAGAGCTGACACTGCAGCCGCTAGAGTTGGTGCATTAATCCCTGCCTGAGTGGTCAAGTACTGGACCCTGTGGAGGAGAACCATGGGCTCAATTCCTAAATCAATATCTCATGTCTATTTTCAAAAAACCTATCAGGTTTTGGTGAAATTAATGCCTGCATGAGTGAGTGAGCCCCATGTGTTCACGGCCAAGGAATCTCTGAGGTGGCACAAATTCCACCTCACTGGGCAATGGCCTTGAAGGACTCGGGGCACTGGAAGCTAAAAGGGCATTTGCTGTCTGCCAGGCTCAGTGCCAAGCATTCCACATGCATTGTTTCATAAGCCTTGAGTGAATATCACGAGTTGGCTCTCTTGGCATCCTGTCCTGCAGAGTCTGGAAAACTAGACCCTACCTTTGCCATACTGCACTGCAGATAGAATTCTGAATGTGATTTATTACTCCAGTCAGAAGTCCTTGCACAGATTTGGAAGGCAATGGTGTGGGTGCTTCTGGCTTTGTCATCAGCCACCTTCCAGTTCCTGGTCACTAGTCGGTGTCCAGAAGCAAGGCCGAGAGTGTGCATCAGGCTTGGGTTTTGCATATGTGGACTAGCAGATATAGTGCAGCTGTGTCATGGTACAGTGGCTTCCTCATCCTGTGTCACGGTGAACATCATGTCCCCCAAAGGCAGAAGCTCCAATGAGTGGCCTGTTCTCCAGTTCTGGGTGTCAATCCCAGGGGCCAAGTCTAGAGCCAGCCTGTCTGACTCTGCCAATACTTTTGTAAGCATCTAACTCTCTGTGTGGAATTCCTTGCTTCTTTAGACAGTTAAAATATTTTTTTCTGCAACTGAACTGACTGATAAAGATAGGATTTATTATTTTGATTTAAAAAGGAGGTAATTGGGGTTCAGTAAGGTTAAGAATAAACAATGGATGAGTGTCAGAGATTAAATTTAAATCTAGGCCTGTTATCTCCAAAGAGAACACATTTACGTTGTGCCCTTAGATTTGTTTCCAAAGTGGGTCTGAACCAATAAATATTAAATAAGCAGAAGTTATTCTTCTTACAATGATGCAGAATATACGTCTTGGAAACCCTGTCTTCTTCCAACATGTAAGGTACAGGATAAAGCTTAACAAACACCCTTTACATTCCATGTTTTTCCTTTAGGAAAAAAGAAAAGAAACCAAAGCAAAAATGTGAGGCAATTTTCAGGGAACTGAAAAGAAGGAAATGACAAACACGGAATGTGAGTTATGACTCAGCAGCTCAGCCGTGTGGAAATTTGCTACTGCTGTTTGTAATTCAAGGGCTTTGGTTATAATGTTGATACCGGGTAAGGAGAAGAGGTCTTTGGGTCCCAGACAGGTGCATATTTGAAACTGAGATTCACACATCAGATCTGAAACATAAAGGTCTTCACCCTCAGTGAAACCCTGCCTACTTCAGTCTGAGCTCTGAATGGAGAAAATGCCTGTCTTAGAACTCATAATATTCTGTCTGCAACTATCATGGATTTGGGGTTCAGATTTGTGTTATTGGAGGAGTACAGTAATTCCCAAGCTGAGAAATTAACATACAAATCATTTTAGAGCACATTTACATGGATTTCTGGCAAGAAGTATATGTAAACTTTCTTTGGAGGGGCACTTTCTCACATGATTCCCATAGATAAAACACTGTCACTGATGAACTCACAATATACAGTCAAAAAGCAAAGGAGGAAATAATTCATCGTGAATGAAAGTCAAAAGAAGCAATAAACTGGAGGGTTAGACCTTCAGAAATGTCAAGTGAAAAACTATGAAATAAGCACTATAAAATATTTTTGAAAAGATTAAAGGCATATAAGATGAAATTGAAAAACATAAAAGAACAAAATACTATGAAAAAGAAAGGCAGATTTTTAAAGTAAAAGAACTCCTAGAAATAAAAAAAAAATTAATACTGAGTGTATGAAATAGCATGTTACACCCAGCTTAAGAATTAATGAATGAAAGAAACATCTAAAAAGTATACAGCCGAGAGAAAGACAAGAAAGAAATTATGAAACAGAATATGAGTGACATTGATTAGGGAAGAATTTTAAAAAATTTTATTGAAGTATAGTTGATTTACAATGTTGTAGTTAAGCATTTTTTAAAAATTTTTTATTTTATTTTATTTTTTTTGTGGTATGCGGGCCTCTCACTGTTGTGGCCTCTCCTGTTGTGGAGCACAGCCTCCGGACACACAGGCTCAGCGGCCATGGCTCATGGGCCCAGCCGCTCCGCGGCATGTGGGATCTTCCCAGACCGGGGCACAAACCCGTGTCCCCTGCATCGGCAGGCAGACTCTCAACCACTGCACCACCAGGGAAGCCCCCTATTTAAGCATTTTTAACATACATTTAATATGAGGGGAGGGGAGGGGAAGCAGAAAAAATGGAGATAATGTTTGAAGAGGTAATAGCTTCAATTCTCCCAGAATTCATTAAAGATATTGCTCCTCAGATTCAGGAAGCATTAGTTCTGAGGAGAACTCATTTATAAAATTGATTACACCAAGATACTGATCACCACAGACAAAGCAGAGAACTGAAGAAAGATTACATTAAAATAAATAAAATAATTAGACTCAGAGCAAACTTCTCAGCTCTAACAACAGATAGAGCAGGGATCAGCAAACTTCAACCTATATAATGTTTTATTGGGACACAGTCCCACCCACTCATGTTAAATGGCTTGCGTGTTTGTATGGCTGCTTACCTGCTACAACAGCACAGGTGGGGCTTACCTGCAGGACAGGTGGATGGCTTAATAATTCTTACCTTGGGTTTGGTAATAATCTGAGAGACCCTCTTCTTTGTGTTGGGCCTTGTGGGCAGCACAGTTAACTTCTTCCACCTGGGGGTTGGTGCGTGGTTTCAGTATCTGCAAAACAGCTCAATTGTTATGTATATACCTTGAGGGGGAACCAGGCCCCTGCCCCAAGGCTGCATTATTTTTTTTTTTGATTGCTCCTCCCTTGTCTCTGCATTCTCCTCCCTTCCCTGATTAGCATCTGTTTGAACCTGCCCTTTGGAACTCAGGGAAGGTCATGGAGGCTGAATTAAGATTATTTCCTGTAATCAAGAAATAGGGGACACAGAAAGGCTTGTGTCCAGGAGACCCATGGGTCCTGCTAGGTTTCATTGATCTGTACAATGTCATCATAATGAGGGGCTATCAAAGTCACCTTATGTTGAAAGTTTGGGAAACACTGCGTGCTATGTCCCAGAGAGGAATGTTCTGGGGAGAAGTGTGGATGTGGTGTGCAGTGAGATCACACACATCATGTGAGGAACTGCACAAGCAACAACCTTGTTGACCCCAGTGTTCTCCAGGTACATTTGACAACTACACAGGTACTACTAACATCCTGTGAAAACAGTGTTCTGTGAAAACTTTCCCTCAGGAAAGGCTGTTTCATATCAAACACTTACTCTATGGATGAGAAACCTGAGGCCAACAATGGGGAGGAGTTTTCGAGGTCAACTTGACAACTTGTTTTCTTTTGGCAGATCTTTCCAGCTCTAGTGCATGTTCTATTATATCATCACCAGAAAGCTGTATGCTTTTCCTTTGCCACAGTCACCAAGACGTCTGAAACCCTATGTACTGATCTGAAAAATGCATTTGAATCCAATTTTACACCAAATAATTATTTGGTTCTACATGTACGACAATGTGTTTTTGAAGTCATGGAATTATTTGTTTCACTGAATATTCAATTCAGTGAAAGGGTTTTATTCATGCCTTTGGAAGATAATTACAGAAAACATTGTGTCTAACATCAAGATCATGTTCTTTATATAATTCCAGATAGGAATTTCCTTACCTGGCTCTAAAATTAGAACTAGACTTTTTCCCAAACCACAAGACCCAACAAATGTCAAGTGGGCTTTTTACCCTGGAATCTTTCCCATGAGCGTGAACTTAGTATTATTTTTAATTGCCTTGCAGTGTAGTTTAGTTCACTCTGTCCAAGTGAATCTAATTGTGGGACTTCTGGCTTTTTAGTCAGATCTAAAATCTCCATATAAATAACCCCAAAGCATCATTTCAGGTCAAGTCTTGTGACAGAAGAGGTTTTGCCTTGCAACTTTGCTTATTTATGCTGTATGAAAGGTCAAATGGTATGACTTTCAGGTAAGGTAATTTCGGATCTCCATTTTTCAATTTCAGTGGCATTTAGAAAATTTAATCCTAGGGTCTTCTCCACTGCCTCCCATATTTTCCTTCCATTCTTCTTCCCCACTTCTTCCCATCTTCCTTCCTTCCTTCCTTCCTTTCTTCCTTCCTCTCTCTCCCCTCCTCCCCTTTCCTTTTTTCTCTCCAATACTTATGTGGTTTCCTCTTAGATTTTTAGAACATTAGAGCTGGGAGAGATTTGAGGGTTATGTGGTTCAACCTCAAGCTTTATTTTATATAGAAGGAAATTATGTCAAAGAAGAAGGACCTTTGGTGAACCAAGATTATTGTGAAGTCACAGTCTTGTTCTTTTCTCTTTTATATGTCTCCCTAAACTATATCCGATCTTACTGAAAATGAGGCCAAAAAAATGTGAACTGATGGTTTGAAACAATCTTCAGAGCCTTCCTCAAGAATATAGCATTCCTTTTTCCCCAAGTGTAAAGTTGTAATAGCTTTGGCCTTCAACGTTCATTTTATTTCATATGTACAAAATATTGAGAGTTAACCATAAAATATGTGTCCCTCTCTTTAATTAATTTATATTTGGTGTGTTCTTTGTTTCAAATTACATTTTAGAAAAATGTTTCTGCTTCAGTGTGTGTGTGTGCATGTGCATGTGTGTGAGAGACAGAAAGAGAGAGAGAGAGGAAGAGGGAGAAAGACTTATCCACATGTAGGTCTTTAATAGTCACAGAGTTCATGCAACCTAAATGGAAATAAAAAATTCTAACCCCTTCCCCCACAGAAAAGTCCTCCAAGATTTAATGTCGATGATATATAGTCAAAATGAAACCAATGCAACTTTGTGTTTAGTGAGTTTAAGATTTATGTGAACTTAATTCATGTCTGGCACAGTGTCTGTATAAGAATCATAGGCTATAAGGATGGACCTAGAGATGATCATACTTAAGTGAAGCAAGTCAGACAGAGAAAGACATATACCACATGAGATCACTTATATGTGGAATCTAAAAAAAGAATGGTCCAAATGAACTTATTTACAAAACAGAAACAGACTCACAAACATAGAAAAAAAAAAAACCCATGGTTACCAAAGGGGAAACGTGAGAGTACGAATAAATTAGGAATTTGGGATTAACAGATACACAAAGAGAGGTATGGACATATGTACCATGATAGCCTGAGGTATGTGCTGTTTGAGGATAAGGATAAAGTTAGTGAGCGTGCTCAGAGGACAGAGCAACTCACTCCGGAAGTGTAGAGTTATTTCTGTTGTGAGAGAGACACTTAAGTTGGCTTTGTAAGAAAACATAGAAAACAAAGGGGGAAGGACTTTTCAGAGTGTAGGAAGATTCTGGTTCTAAAAGGTTATGGAATGTCAAGAAATCTAACTGCATCACATAACTCTCTTTTCATCCAGGTTTTACAAAAGTTTTGTGACTCTCAGCTTTGCCTTTGGTCCTGCTCCCAGAGAGATATCTGCTTCTCACACTGGGCTACTCCCAAGTGTGTACTGCACATTGTGCCTCCAGTGAGTCCTCATAAATGGACAATGCAGCCAGAATGGATGGATGCCTTGCTCTGTCACTGGATGCCATGCACTTTGATCAGAAGCTTGGAAAATTGTTTCCTCCTTTGCCTGGTTATAGCCATACTATAAATGACAGATACAATGTGTGGGGAGAGCTATGACCTCAGATGATGAATTAGAATTAATGAGAGTTTAAGAAGGTTGCTAAATATAAAAAAATCAATTATAACCTCATCTTACAGAAAAACACTATTAGAAAGCAAAATTAAAAATTTTACTGTAACATAGTATAGGAGAAGAAATAATTTTCCTCTATCCATCTTAAATTTTCAGTTGGGGCTTTGTAACAAAAGACAGATTAACAAGAAAAAGCACAGAAATTTGGTTAGATAAGTTTTAGATGACACAGGGGCCCTGATAAGGAAATGAAGACCCAAAGAAGTGGCAAAATCTGAGGGCTTATGTATTAGGTTGAGAAAAGAGGGGCCCCTGTGGGAAAGTAACTAAAACTTTGGAATGATTAAATGTTTGGTCACAGTTACTCTGACAAGTCTGTTTGTATACCATTCTCTAGGCCTTAACTCCTCATCTTTGGTGACAAAAATGTTTATTTCCTCCTGGTACAGAAAGGACATTTTTCACATGGGAAGCAGATGTCAGAATGCCCCCTCACATTTGTTTTTCAAGTGACTTTAGCTCAAAATAATCCTTATGCCAAAGTAGCATATCTTAGGGTGACATATTCTGCCACACTTCAATAGGATTAAAATCTCAAATACCTAATAATCAGTCTAACATAAGATAATGCAAGATATCTACAGAGGAAAGAAAATAACAAGTTGGTTTAATACACTAGAGAAGATCTAATGTGCAGAGATATTGCTTGAAAGCTTCAATATGGTAAAAATGTCAATACAAATCTCAGTCAAAATCTGAGGAGGCATCTGGTAGAACTTGATAAATTGTTTCTAAAATTAATTCAAAATGCAAACATCCTAGAACAGCCAAAGACAAACAAGGAGAGAGGAATTGCTCCCCATGCTGTCAGCAGTGATCACATGAGATAGCCTGGCTTAAGGTTAGGGACAAATAGACCGGGGGCATAGGAAAGAGCCCAGAAACTTCATGTATTGATACTTGATATGCATCTATTGCAAATATGCATATATTTATCATTCATATATGACAGAGTGGCACCAACTAATTGGTGGTGTTGGGGCATTTTGTAACCATAAAGAAAAAAAATATGAACTATTGCTTATCTCACACTATATAAGGAAATCAATTCAAGAAGTAATGTACATCTAAATGTGAAAAACAAAGCTAGAAAGACTTTCAAAGACAGCATAGGAGAGGCTCTTTTTTCCTGTTCATTATACAAAACACATCTTAATAGAACAGAGACAGCAGTAAACAAAAATATTTAAAAATTTGACCACATTAAAATTAAGAACTTCTGTTTAAAAAAATAAACACCATTAGAAGGGTGACAAGGAAAGGCACTGAGGAGAAGAAGATATTTGCAACAAAGGGCTGTTATCCAAACATCTAAAGATTATATCAGGAGACCTTCAAGATGGCAGAGGAGTAAGACGTGGAGATCACCTTCCTCCCCACAAATACATCAAAAATACATCTACATGTGGAACAACTCCTACAAAACATCTACTGAACACTGGCAGAAGACCTCAGACTCCCCAAAAGGCAAGAAAATCCCCACGTACCTGGGTAAGGCAAAAGAAAATCAAAAAACAGAGACAAAAGAATAAGGATGGGACCTGCACTTCTGGGAGGGAGCTGTGAAGGAGGAAAAGGTTCTGCAATCTAGGGGGCACTGTCACTATCAGGGACTGGGGGTGGGCCAGGGGGTAAGATTCAGAACCACAGAGGAGAGCACAGCAACAGGGGTTCAGAGGGCACAGCGGAAAGATTCCCGCACAGAGAATCAGTGCCGACCAGCACTCACCAACCTGATACACTTTGCTCACACACTGGGGCTGTTGGGGGCTGAAAGCTGAGGCTTGGGCTTTGGAGGTCAGACCAAGGGAGAGGACTGGGGTTGGCTGCATAAAAAGAGCCTGAAGGGGGCTAGTGTGCCACAGCTAGCTAGGAGGGAGTCCAGGGAAATGTCTGGACCTGCCTGAGAGACAAGAGACCATTGTTTCAGGGTGTGCAAGGAGAGGGGATTCCTGTTCCACGTGCCCACAGAAGGCAGAGCACTGCCTAAGTGAGCTCCAGAGATGGGCGTGAGCTGCGGCTATTAGCTCGGACACCAGAAATGGGCATGAACTGCTAACACTGCTGCTGCTGCCACTGAGAATCCTGTGTGCAAGTGCAGGTCACATCCCACACTCCCCCAGGAGCCTGTGCAGCATACCACTGCCAGGGTCCTGTGATCCACGGACAACTTCTCTGGGAGGACACACGGGGTGCCTCAGGCTCTTGCAAAGTCATGTGGCCTCTGCTGTCACAGACTTGCCTTGCATTCCTATTATGACTACTGTACCCCTCCCTCTCCCCTGCCTGAGTGAGAAAGAGCCCTAATCAGCTGTTGCTTTAACCCCCTCCTTTCTGGGTGGGGAACAGATGCCCGAGGGCGACCTACATGCAGAGGCAGGGGCAAAACCAAAGCTGAACACCAAGAGCTGTGCGAACGAGGAAGAGAAAAGGAAATTTCTCCATGCAGCCTCAGGAGAAGCAGATTAAATCCCCACAATCAACTTGATAAACCCTGCATTTGTGGAATACTTGAATAGACAATGAACATTCCCAAAGTTGAAGCAGTGAACTTTGGGAGCAAATGTAGACTTGGGATTTGTTTCTGCATCTAATTTGTTTTTGGTTTTATGTTTCTTAGCTTAGTTTTTAGTGCTTGTTATCATTGGTGGACTTGTTTATTGGTTTGGTTGCTATCTTCCTCTTCCTTTTTAAAAAAAATATTTTCTATTTATTTTTTTTCTTTTATTATTTAATTTTTTTCTCTTTTTTCTCTTTTTGTGAGTGTGTATGTGTACGTTTCTTTGTGTGATTTTGTCTGTTTTGTTTTGCTTTTACCAGTTGGTTTAGGGCTCTACCTGTTGGTTTTCTTTCTTTTTCTTTTTTTGCTTCCTTGTCTTCTGAGCTGTGTGGCTGGCAGGGTCATGGTACTCTGGCTGGGTGTATGGCCTGAGCCTACAAGGTGGGAGAGAAAAGTCCAGGACATTGGACCACCAGAGACCTCCTGGACCCCCTGTAATATCAATTGGTGAGTGCTCTCCCAGAGATCTCTGTCTCAACACTAAGACCTCAGCTCCACCCAAAGGCCAGAAAGCTCCAGTGCTGGATGCCCCATGATAGACAACTAGCAAGACAGGAACACAACCCTACCCACTAGCAGAGAGGCTGCCTAAAGTCATACTAAGTTCACAGACACCCTAAAGCACACCACTGGATGTGGCCCTGCCCACCAGAAGGACAATATCCAGCCCCACCCACCAGAACACAGGCACCAGTCCCCTCCACCAGGAAGCCTACACAAGCCACTGAACCAACCTCACCCACTGGGGGCAGACACCTAAAATAACGGGAACTATGAACATGCAGCCTGCAGAAAGGAGACTCCAAACATGGTAAGTTAAACAAAATGAGAAGACAGAGAAATATGCAGTAGATGAAGGAGCAAGGTAAAAACCCACCAGACCAAACAAATGAAGAGGAGACAGGCAATCTACCTGAAAAATAATTCAGAGTAATGATAGTAAAGATGATCCAAAATCTTGGAAATAGAATGGAGAAAATACAAGAAATGTTTAACAAGGACCTAGAAGGACTAAAGAGCAAACAAACAATGATGAAAAAAGCAATAAATGAAATTAAAAATATGCTAGGAGGAATCAGTAGCAGAATAATGGAGGCAGAAGAACAGATAAGTGACCTGGAGGAAAAAATAGTGGAAATAACTGCTGCACAGGAGGGTAAAGAAAAAAGAATGAAAAGAATTGAGAACAGTCTCAGAGACCTCTGCAACAACATTAATCACACCAACATTCGAATTATAAGGGTCCCAGAAGAAGAAGAGAAAAAGAAAGGGACTGAGAAAATATTTGAAGAGATTATAGTCAAAAACTTCCCTAACATGGGAAAGGAAATAGTCAATCAAGTCCAGGAAGTGCAGAGAGTCCCATACAGGATAAATCCAAGGAGAAACACACCAAGACACATATTAATCAAACTATCAAAAAATAAATACACAACTCAGTATGGCAAGATGGAGTAGAAGGACGAGCACTCACTCCCTCTTGCAAGAGCGCCAGAATCACAACTAACTGCTGAACAATCATTGACAGGAAGGCACTGGAACTCACGAGAAATGATACCCCACATCCAAAGACAAAGGAGAAGCGTCAATGAGATGGTAGGAGGGGTGCAATCACAATAAAATCAAATCCCATAACCACTAGGTGGGTGACTCACAAACTGGAGAGCACTTATACCACAGAAGTCCACCCACTGGAGTGAAGGTTCTGAGCCCCAGGTCAGGCTTCCCTACCTGGGGGTCTGGCAATGGGAGGAGGAATTCTTAAAGAATCAGACTTTGAAGGCTAGCGGGATTTGATTGCAGGACTTCGACAGGACTGGAGGAAACAGAGATTTCACTCTTGTAGGGCACACATAAAGTAGTGTGCACATAGGGACCCAGGGGAAGGAGCAGTGACCCCATAGGAGACTGAACCAGACCTACCTACTAGTGTTGGAGGGTCTCCTGTAGAGGCGGGGGGTGGCTGTGGCTCACATGGCGACAAGGACACTGGCAGCAGAAGTTCTGGGAAGTACTCCTTGGCATGAGCCTTCACAGAGTCCAACATTAGTCCCACCAAAGAGCCTGTAGGCCCCAGTTCTGGGTCACCTGATGCAGAACAATCAACAGGGAGGGAACTCAGCCCTACCCATCAACAGACAAGTGGATTAAAGTTTTACTGAGCTCTGCCCACGAGAGCAACACCTAGCTCTACCCAGCACCAGTCCCTCCCATCAGGAAGCTTGCACAAGCCTCTTAGACTCATCCACCAGAGAGCAGACAGCAGAAGCAAGAAGACTTACAAATATGCAGCCTGTGGAATAAAAACCATATTCACAGAGAGACAGACATATGAAAAGGCAGAGGACTACATACCAGATGAAGGAACAAGATAACCACCCCCACCAAAAAAAAACCTAAATGGAGATAGGCAACTTTCCAGAAAAAAAATTCAGAATAATGATGGTGAAGATGATCCAGGACCTCAGGAAAAGAATGGAGGCAAAGATCAAGAAGATGCAAGAAATGTTTTAAAAAGACCTAGAGAATTAAGGAACAAATACCTAGAAGAATTAAAGCACAAACAAACAGAGGTGAACAATACAATAACTGAAATGAAAAATACCCTAGAAAAAATCAATAGCAGAATAACTGAGGCAGAAAAACAGTTAAGTGACCTGGAAGACAGAATGGTGGAATTCACTGCTGCAGAACAGAATAAAGAAAAAAGAATGAAAACAAATGAAGACAGCCTAAGAGACCTCTGGGACAACATTAAATGCAACAACATTCACATTATAGGGAACCCAGAAAGAGAAGAGAGAAAGGACCCAAGAAAATATTCAAAGAGATTACAGCTGAAAACTTCCCTGACATGGGAAAGGAAATAGCCACCCAAGTCCAGGAAGCACAGAGCCCCACCAGGATAAACACAAGGAGAAACACACTGAGACACACAGTGATCAAATTGGCAAAAATTAAAGACAGAAGAAAATTATTAAAACAAAAAAGGAAAAGTGACAAATGACACAAAAGGGAACTCCCAGAAGGTTAACAGCTGATTTCTCAGCAGAAACTCTACAAGCCAGAAGGGAGTGGCATGATACATTTAAAGTGATGAAAGGGAAGAAACTACACCCAAGATTACTCTACCCAGCAAGGATCTCATTCAGATTTGATGGAGAAATCAAAAGCTTTACAGACAAGCAAAAGCTAAGAGAATTCAGCACCACAAAACCAGCTCTACACCAAATGCTAAAGGAACTTCTCTAAATGGGAAACACAAGAGAAAAAAAAGACCTACAAAACAAACCCAAAACAATTAAGAAAATGGTAATAGGAAAATACATATGGATAATTACCTTAAATGTGAATGGATTAAATGTTGCAACCAAAAGACACAGGCTCACTGAAGGGATACAAAAACAAGATCCTTATGTATGCTGCCTACAAGAGACCCACTTCAGACTTAGGGACACATACAGACTGAAAGTGAAGGGATGGAAAGAGATATTCCATGCAAACGGAAATCAGAAGAAAGCTGGAGAAGCAATACTCATACCAGATAAAATAGACTTTAAAATAAAGAATGTTACAAGAAACAAGGAAGGACACATAATGATCAAGGGATCAATCCAAGAAGAAGATATAACAATTATAAATATATATGCACCCAAAATAGGAGCACCTGAACACATAAGACTAACAGCCATAAAAGGGGAAATCATTAGTAACACAATAATAGTAGGTGACTTTAACACCCCACTTACATCAATGGAGAGATCATCCAATATGAAAATAAATAAGGAATCACAACCTTTAAATGACATATTAGACAAGAAGGACTATATTGATATTTATAGGACATTCCCTCCAAAAACAACAGAATACACTTTCTTCTCATGTGCTCATGGAACATTCTCCAGGATATATCATATCTTGGGTAACAAATCAAGTCTCAGTAAATTTAAGAAAATTGAAATCATATCAAAATCTTTTCCAACCACAACACTATGAGACTAGATATCAATTACAGGAAAATAAACTGTAAAAAATACAAACACATGGAGGTTGAACAATACGCAACTAAATAACCAAGAGATCACTGAAGAAATCATAGAGGAAATAAAAAAAATACCAGAAACAAATGACAATGAAAATATGATGACCCAAAATCTATGGGATGCAGCAAAAGCAGTTCTAAGAGGGAAGTTTAGAGCAATATAATCCTACCGCAAGAAACAAGAAACACTCAAATAAACAACCTAACCTTGCACCTAAAACAATTAGAGAAGAAGAAAAAAGAAAACCACCAAAATTAGCAGAAGGAAAGAAATCATAAAGATCAGATCAGAAATAAATGAAGAAGAAATGAAGGAAAAAATAGTAAAGATCAATAAAACTAAAAGCTGGTTCTCTGAGAAGATAAAAATTGATCAACCATTAGCCAGACTTATCAGGAAAAAAAGGGAAAAGACTCAAATCAACAGAATTAGAAATGAAAAAGGAGAAGTAACAACTGACACTGCAGAAATACAGAGAATCATGAGAGACTACTACAAACAACTATATGCCAATAAAAAGGACAACTTGGAAGAAATCTACAAACTCTTAGAAAGTTACAATCTTCCAAGACTGAACCAGGAAGAAACAGAATATATGAACAGACTAATCACAATCACTGAAATTGAGACTGTGATTAAAAATCTTCCAACACACAAAAAAGCTCAGGACCAGATGGCTTCACAGGGAAATTCTATCACACATTTAGAGAAGAGCCAACATCTACACTTCTCGAACTCTTCCAAAATATAGCAGAGGGAGGAACACTCCCAAATTCATTCTATGAGGCCACCGTTACCCTGACACCAAAACCAGACAAAGATGTCACAAAAAAAGAAAACTACAGGTCAATATCACTGATGAACATAGATACAAAAATCATCAACAAAACATTAACAAACAGAACCCAGCAGCACACTAAAAGGATGATACACCATGATCAAATGGGGTTTATCCCAGAAATGCAAGGATTCTTCAATATACACAAATCAATCAATGTGATACACCATATTAGCGAATTGAAGAATAAAAACCATATGGTAATCTCAGTAGATTCAGAAAAGGCTTTTGATAAAATTCAACACCAATTTATGATAAAAACTCTCCAGAAAGTGGGCATGGAGGGAAACTACCTCAACATAATAAAGGTCATATATGACAAAGCCACAGCCAACATTGTTCTCAATGTTGAAAAGCTGAAACCATTCCCTCTAAGATCAGGAACTAGACAAGGTTGCCCACTCTTACCAGTATTATTCAACATAGTTGTTGAAGTTTTAGTGACAGCAAGCAAGAAGAAAAAGAAAAAAAGTAATCCAAATCGGAAAAGACAAAGTAAAACTGTCACTGTTTGCAGATGACATGATACTATACATACAGAATCCTAAAGATTCTACCAGAAAACTACTAGAGCTAATCAATGAATTTGGTAAAGTAGCACAATACAAAAGTAATGCACAGAAATCTCTTACATTCTCTTACACTAACATCGGAAAATCTGAAAGAGAAATTAAGGAAACCCTCCCATTTAACATTGCAAAAACAGAATAACATATCTAGGAATAAACCTACCTAAGGAGACAAAAGACCTGTATGCAGAAAACTATAAGACACTGATGAAAGAAATGAAAGATGATACCAACAGATAGAGAGATATACTATGTTCTTGCATTGGAAGAATCAATATTGTGAAAATGACTATACTACCCAAAGCAATCTACAGATGCAATGCAATCCCTATCAAATTACCAATGGCATTTTTTACGGAACTAGAACCAAAAATCTTAAAATTTGTACAGAGACAAAAAAGACCCCGAATAGCCAAAGCAGTCTTGAGGGAAAAAAACGGAGCTGGAGGAATCAGGCTCCTGGACTTCAGACTATACTACAAAGCTACAGTAATCAAGACAATATGGTACTGGCACAAAAACAGAAATAGATCAATGGAACAGGATAGAAAGCCCA
Source organism: Leucopleurus acutus (assembly GCF_964270905.1). Taxonomy (NCBI): domain Eukaryota; kingdom Metazoa; phylum Chordata; class Mammalia; order Artiodactyla; family Delphinidae; genus Leucopleurus; species Leucopleurus acutus. Next base: position 150,099,929 of record NC_139142.1, read on the forward strand.
GAGATAAACCCTCGCACATATGGTCACCTTGTGTTTGATAAAATAGGCAATAATGCACAATGGAGAAAAGACAGCCTCTTCAATAAGCGGTGCTGGGAAAACTGGACAGCTACATGTAAAAGAATGAAATTAGGACACTTCCTAACACCATACACAAAAATACACTCAAAATGGATTAAAGACCTATATATAAGGCCAGACACTACAAAACTCTTAGAGGAAAACATAGGCAGAACACTCTATGACATAAATCACAGCAAGATCCTTTTTGACCCACCTCCTAGAGAAATGTAAATAAAAACAAAAATAATCAAATGGGACCTACTGAGACTTAAAAGCTTTTGCACAACCAAGAAAACTATAAGCAAGACAAAAAGACAACCCTCATAAAGGGAGAAAATATTTGCAAACAAAGCAACTGACAAATATTAATCACCAAAATATACAAGCAGCTCATGCAGCTCAATATCAAAAAACCAAACAACCCAATCCAAGAATGGGCAGAAGTCCTAAACAAACATTTCTCCAAAGAAGATATACAGATTGCCAATGAACACATGAAAGGATGCCCAACATAACTAGTCATTAGAGGAATGCAAATCAAAACCACAATGAGGTAGCACCTCACACTGGTCAGAATGGCTATCATCAAAAAAATCCAGAAACAATAAGTGCTGGAGAGATTGTGGAGAACGGGGAACCCTCTGGCACTGCTGGTGGGAATGTAAATTGATACAGCCACTATGGAGAACAATATGGAGGTTCCGTAAAAAACTAAAAATAGAACTACCATATGACCCAGCAATCCGACTACTGGGCATATTCCCTGAGAAAACCATAATTCAAAAAGAGACATGTACCAAAAAGTTCATTGCAGCACTATTTACAGTAGCCAGGACATGGAAGTCACCTAAGTGTCCATCAACAGCTGAATGGATAAAGAAGATGTGGCACATATATACAATGGAATATTACTCAGCCATGAAAAGGAATGAAATTGAGTTATTTGTAGTGAGTTGGATGGACATATAGTCTGTCATACAGAGTGAAGTAAGTCAGAAAGAGAAAAACAAATATGGTATGGTAACACATATATATGGAATTTTAAAAAATTGTTCTGATGAAACTGGGGACAGGACAGGAATAAAGGCACAGATGTAGAGAATGGACTTGAGGACATGGGGAAGGGAAGAGTAAGCTGGGATGAAGTGAAAGAGTAATATTGACATATATACACTACCAAATGTAAAATAGATAGCTAGTGGGAAGCAGCTGCATAGCACAGGGAGATCAGCTCAGTGCTTTGTGACCACCTATAGTGGTGGGATAGTGAGGGTGGGAGGGAGGAGCAAGATGGATGGGATATGGGGATATATGTACACGTATAGCTGATTCACTTTGTTTAACAGAAGAAACTAACACAAGATTGTAAAGCAATTATACCCCAATAAAGATGCTAAAAAAAAAAAAGAATAAATAGGGGCATTACAATGGATTCTGCAGACATTACAGAAAACAACAAAATAATATTATAAAACATGCCCCCCAAAATAAATATCATATCAATGAGAAAAAGACCAGTTGGTTAAAAATGGGCAGAAGGCTTAAGACATACTCCACAAATCAAAATGACCAATAATTATAAGAAGAGGGCCTCTGATCTTTTTAGTAAGAAAAGAAATTCAAATTCAAACCACAGTAATGTACCATTACATACATAAGACAGTTGGCAAAAATTTTGTAATCAGAAAATACCATGTATTTTTGAGAAAGTGTATCAATTGGGACTCTTACAGTGCTTCTGAGCATGCAAACTAGGACCATGTCTTTGGAGGGTAGCGTAGCATTATCTGTCAAAGTTAAGGATGCCTATGCACTATGCCCAGCACTTCCTCTATCAGAGTGGATCTCAGGGAAGCTTCTGTACAAGAAGCTTATGTACAAGAACCATACATGTGCTGTATGCTTCAAATAACCCCAGCCCAGAACCAAGGCAAGAGTCCCAAATGTCTACCGTGAATGAAAAATAAATAAGTGAATTGTGGTATATCCATGTAATGGAATATTATACATCAAGGGAAATGAATAAAATGCAGCTAAGCACAATAACAAAGATGGATATCAGTATTCAGAGTGGAAAGCAAGGTGCAAAATAGCACTGCCATCCTTGCAAGTCACATAAAGTTCCCCAAACAGGCAGAACTGGATAAAGGGTATAGGGATGCATACATCATTAGTAAAATTATAAATAAGGGGACCAGGAAGTATTTATCACAAAATCAGATTAATGGTGATTTGCAGAAGGAGGTAGAGGATCATGATTATGAAGACCACATAAAAGGCGTTCGGGCTGCTGTCAATGAGGCAGGTGCAGACATCCTGGATATCTCTTGGGTATATATCCACACCCAGAAGGGGGAGTAGGATTGGATAAGGTGTGAGGGCAGGAAGGTATAAACTGTGTTCTAGAACAGGGGTCCCCAACCCCCACTACCGGTTGGTGACCTGTTAGGAAACAGGCCACACAGCAGGAGGCTAGTGAGCGAAGCTTCACCTGCTGCTCCCCATCGTTCCCCATTGCTCACATTACCACCTGAAACATCCCCCCTGACCTCCATGGAAAAATTATCTTCCACAAAACCAGTCCCTGGTGCCACAAAAGTTGGGGAAGCAGGCATAGCACAGCCCAAAGGCAAGAGAGTACAGAGTTGAGTGGTGACTACTCTAGATGGGTAAGTCCTGTTACATAGTCCTAACTCACGTTACAATATCTCACCTTCAAAATCTTAAATGAAATACTCATATTTTAGTCTTTAATTTCTTTTTATAAATAGACACATCAAATAACACAAAATAAATATATCACTGTTTTGCATCTGCAGATCAGAAAATAGTTATAGCTAACAGCATATAATTAGTAAATAGCTCATTATTAGCGTATGATACTGATTTCTATTTGACTTAAAAAGATGTTACTTTAGTGTTTGTAATTTATGCCTTTCCAGCTAATGATTTATACTTCCTTTCACTATTCTAGTAGTAATCTTTTTATCCATTTAAACATGGCAAAAAAATTACATTCCAGAGTAAACATATAAACTGCTAGTACGCATACTTTGATGACACTCCAACAATAAACTAAAAGGAAAAAATTACCTGTGAATATGCTGATTGAGTAAATTTTGTGTAAACATAATTTCAAACCCAAAGAAAGGAATTTGAAAATAATTTTTAGAAATTATTTAAATTTTGTTCCAAATATATTAATTCCATTGTTTTAGAAGTTGTTAAAGTAATAATTGATTATCTCCACATAATCAACAGAACAGTGGCTGTGAACTTCTTGTTTCTATCATAGGACTGATTTAATTCCATTTTTAACACATGATCATAGCAAACATCTGCTAATGCCCCCTTTTTTCTTACTCCTACAATATTCAGCACAACCAAACCCTTGACTGAAAATATTTTTGAATGACTTTTAACCTCTATAAATAATTGTTACCATTTTTGCCACATTGTTCTAGATAGTAACAAATCTTTTGATTGATGAATTATCGAGCAAGAAAATGATCCCATTAAAAAAAAGCTGATCTTTACCATTCTAGGGGAGGAAAAACTTTACCGTGACCCTACTGGGGTCCGTGGCTGGGTCTAAAAGTTAAACTGACAAAGACAGATTAGTGGGAGAAAAGCATACAATTTACCTAATATAAGTTTTACATAACATGGGAGCCTTCATAAGGAAATGAAGACCTGAGGAAACCTGAGCATTCTTATACCAGGTTTGATGAAGAGTGAAAAGTCATGGAAAAATGTGATGAGACAAAAGGGTAAGAACTAATGGTAGTGAGATGGGGGAGTTAGCAAGGCTGTTTGTTAGGACGCCTCTCAGACAAGGGTGCTCCCTGCCTCAGGGTACAGGGAAGGCGTCTCTCACGTGAGGGTCTGATGGCCTGCTTCCAGGGACAAGTGAGTGGGAGGTCATCGGGTCATTCCAGAATCTACCATTTCTCAAATTCTTTCAGCTTAAAATATTCAACATGCCAAGGTGTCATATTTTGGAGTTGTGTGTCCTGAACCCCCATCACCGTAAATGTAACTCAGTGAGAAAGCAAGAAATAAAACTGCTCCATGAATGTTGGTTGATTTCATGGAGAAATTTGAAAAATGTCATTTCCATGATCATTAATTATGGGCAGTTAAAAATTAAACATTCACTTTACATTTTGACGATTTATTCAGTAAAAACTGAGGGTGAAACTCATGGGTATCCAGGGTGTTTTTATGGGTTGTGGAGGGTTTAATATACTTGAACATCGACTCAAGCGTTATTAGAGTTAAGTGGAGAAGTGAAATGTATGTATACATATGCCATTTGAGAAAAGCTGTGATCGCTTCAATGGCACATGAAATTGTTTTGTCCAAGTTCACTAACTGAGCCCTTACTTCTAAATCTAATGGATCCTCTCAGATGTTATCTCACTGAGCTCCTTTCCTCCCCTCCACCCTCTCCTCCCCGCCCCACGCCCGTCGCTCCCTCCCTCCCTCCACCCTTGGCCCTGTCCTAATACCCTGACAACTTCTTCCTCCATCCCTCTCTCAACACTGCTTCTGCTCAGACACCAGTCATTCCCTACCAACACTGGGACAGGTTTTAACTTGAATCCCCACTTAGTCCTGCCTCCAAAAATTGTTCTCCATGCTGCTTTCAGATGAATTTTGCTAAAATACATACGGTGACTTGTCTCTTCTGCGCTTGGCTGTCTCTAGTGACCCTGCCACTGCAGCAAAATGAAAGCCATAAAAAGCTCTGTCCTCTCCCTTGCAGCCTCGTCTTCTGCACACTTTGCTCACACTTTGCTCCAAGGGACTGAACTCACTGTGGCAGCTGTCAGTTACCAACACACAATGTTCCATCGTGTGACACCCTCACAAATACCCTGCAATCTACTATTATGATCTGGACATTTCATGTGACATTCAGAAGGGCTCAGTAACTTGTCCAAAATCACATGCCTGCCCTAGTGGGGTGGAAGCACAATTCTAACCCAGGGATCACAACCCAAGGCTGTGAACTTTCCCCTTTGCCTTGCCGTCTTTTCTGGCAATTTCCTGAAAGGATTTGTGCATCTCTGTGCTCTTGCACACAGCTCCTTCCTCTCCTTTCTCATCAGTAACCTCATCCCTCCCACATTGGGCCCACATATGACCCTAAGTTCCTCACCTTTCTGAGGTCAGCTCCATCTACCGAGCACACTCAATGACCCATTATTGGCTCAGGTCTTTCTGCAACTTTAATATTTGTGTCCTCAGTGCTGGTGACAATCCTAACATAGAAACCATGCTCGGAAAGTGTCTGCTCAAGTAAGAAATGAACAAATGTGAAGGGCCCTGAGGCCTTTGGGAGGTCGCTGCAGGCCAGATGCCAGAGGGGGACAGAGAACGCTGAGATCCAGTCCAGCTTTCCACCTCGGCACAACCAAGCCAAGGAGCAAGGGTGCCTACTGTCCTTTGAGGTTTCATCAGACTGAATTTTACAACCATCAGCAACAACCCCTAGACTTAGCATCAAGCATATTGCATGTTTGCATTCATTAAAAAGTACTGCAAAGAGCAATATTGCAATGTGGGCATAGCTAAGCAAGAATTGTCTAAAAATATCTTTCCAACCCTTCCTCTTGGACACCTGAAATATTTTTACCCAACTAAATTCCCTGCACTTATTAAGGAATTTTCTATTCCTGTGATCTCTATTGTATCATTTAAATCTTGATTTAGATTTTAATTAATGATCTATAATTATTAAGAGCTCAAAATAGTATTATGAATTCACAAGAATTACTGTCCTGTTTGAGGTGCTCAGAGCTTAAAGCAAGGTGGGCAATTTCCTTTACAGCAGCCTGCCCTGCCTAGGCCACTATGTCAGCTGCCATTTGTTAAATCAGCCCAAAGGCAGTCAGACCTGAGTATGTCCTAATGTGATGCTGGGACCTCCTGCCTGGTAATGGTGTTTGGACCTCAATCATTCCCTAGAAATTCCAGTTATACTACAGACAGCTCATCAATGAATTGCTTTTCCAATAGACCATGGTTTCCTTGAGGACAGAGGTAGGGGAGTGTGTGATGTGTGGTTAGCTCTGCGCCTGCAGCACAGTGCCATGCTCAATGGTCTAATAATGTTTGTCCAATGAATACAGTGAATGAGTCAACATAATAGTGGACATGGGGCCACCAACATCCCCAGATGACACAAAATTGGCAGCACTTTATTCAGATAAGGAAACTGAAGTCACTTTTAGTTGGCCTGTGAACAATTTCCACACATATATATATATATATATTTTTAAGTATATATATATTTATAAGTATATATCTATACATTTATAGTGGAAATATCAAAAACAGCATTCAAAACTACATGGCTACCAAGACATGGAAAAAACCTAAATGTCCATCGACAGATGAATGGACAAAGAAGAAGTAGAATATATAGATAGATAGATAGATAGATAGATAGATAGATAGATAGATAGATACATGGAATATTACTCAGCCATAAAAAAGAAAAAAAATACTGCCATTTGCAGCAACATGGATGGACTTAGATATTATCATACTCAGTGAAGTAAGTCAGACAGAGAAATACATATACCATATGATATCACTTATATGTGGAATCTAATATATGACACAAATGAACTTATCTATGAAACATAAACAGAGTCACAGATATAAAGAACAGACTTGTGGTTGCCAAAGGGGAGGAAGTATGAGGGAGGGGTGGCTTGGGAGTTTGGGATTAGCAGATGCAAACTATTATAATGGATAAACTACAAGGTCCTAATGTATAGCACAGGGAACTATATTCAATATCCTATAATAAACCATACTGGAAAAGGATATGAAAATCACTTTGCTGTACACCAGAAACTAACACAACACAGTAAATCAACTGTACTTCAACAAAATAATTTTAAAAAACACCTACATGGCTACCTTTTGCCTTTTTCTTCCCCCACCTACACACGCAGCAAAGAATTGAGGTTTGCCTTCTCTGCAGGGTGGCATAAAGCAGTCCTGGATGCAAGCTCAAGAGGTTTGCCTGTCCCCTAATTTTTGAAAAATACCTCAGCTTTTCTCAACAGCAATAAAACTCTGTAATAAGTAGTCTTTATATCACGTAGTTTTAATTTCATAATTGCTATTATAACAGTAGTCCCTTAAGATTAGGGTTTCCAAAGGCCATTAATAGGTTCTTAATATCTAAAGAAAAAGTTAAAATGATCATGGGAGCACTTCTTTGTAGAGACCAGGCGAAGCAAGGTGTGGTGTCCATCCGCAAAGGGATGTGATCCAGGACCCCAGAGCCCCTGGTCAGCAAAGCTCTTTAATATCTTGTTGTCTAAATGTAAACTTATGATATTTTGTTCCCTTAGTAATACAAGTTCCATTTGAAATCAGTTACTAGAGTATTTTAATGAAATATATTTTAACTGAATCTTTGTAACTGGTTGCGGCGGGCCATCTTCGTGGGAATAAAACTGCAGCCATGTTTAGCTGCTAATAATTTGTGTTAGAAGGGCCATTTCTGCTTAAAGAAAGAGGTTTCCTGCAGCAAATAGGAAACGGTTGCATAAGCGAGCAGAAGTAGCACCTACGCTGTCCCTGTACCACACGGTCCTCTGCTCCCAGGATTAGAGCCGTCCAAAGAAGGCAAGTTCCGGGGACACCCAGCTCTATCCTCCATGCGTACTATTAAGATCAATGAAATGCAAACGACCCGCCCCAGTGTCATGAGACATGATGGAAACTGACTGGGAGCGGGGATCTCGGACAAGAAGGTGAGACCATGGAGCAAGATATTCTCCTGTTCCGAACCCGAATAGAAAGTGGGAAAGTGCTAGGTTATAAGTGCTGAAACGTGGTGATTGGGTCCAGGAGGAGAATGGTAAGTGAGGGCAGGCAGCTCCCTCCTCTTCCCGCTCAGGACAGCGCTGCCAGTGGAGACACAATGGAACCTAAACCCTGCCTCTGCCCCCAGGGAGGGCCTCGACCCACTGATGTGCAAAGGGGTCCCTGCTGGTTGACAATTCAGAAGCCAAGTCCTGATGTTGCTGACAAGCCTCCCAGGTCCTGACTGCAGTATAATCCCAGCTGTGCCAGCAGAGGTGGCTGACAAACCCCCACACAAGTCAGGAGTTTGCTTCCAAGTGAAGTTTCTAGGGGCCATGGGAGCAGGTTCCCAAAGTTCAGTTCCTCTGATGCTCAAGTAAAGATGCTCTCTCCTCAGCTCGCCCACACCCGAGAGGCCCAGCCCCTCACTGGACTCTTGGGGTACACACACTCACGGGCCTGGCCGGCTGGGTGGAAATGGTATGTGCAAGAGCAGCCAACCTGGCCAAGGCAGCAGGTCATTTTGTGTGAAGGGCAGCTGCCCCCCTGGAGAAACATCCCCCACTCTGAGCTTCAGGCTCGGTGGGCGCCCGGATGCACAGAGGCCCCTAAACCCTTCGACTGCTCACTGATGCCTCAGCTAAGCTGAGCCTGGTGGTGGCCACTGGACTGTGGCGGCTGTGTGGCCCCAGAACCAGCTCTGAAGATCCCAAAGTGGACCTGGTCATTCTGTCCAGTGGGCAGGACTCAAGGCCATGCTCATAGCTGTGGCCAGCACTCCCTGGAGGAAGCTTGTTTTATCTTTACTGACCCTTGGGCTGTTGTCAGTGGCCTCGTGGTTTGGGCTGCTGCTGGGAAAACTATAGTTGCACATTAAAGACACGCTCTGTGTGGGCCTTGAACTGTGGGAATGAATTGTGGCTGCTGGTTGGACCACCTGGTTCACTCCTATCAATGATACAGGCCCTTTTCCCAATGAGACCAATTGGACCCAGGCTTTGGTCAAGGCTGCTCCACTCAGGCTGCCACTGTCACAGGCTGGTCACCAGTATAGTACGATGCAGAGGCCGCCACGGCAGTCACGCTGGGAACTCTGGCCAAGAGCTTGTCCTTTGGTCTTGTGATTCAGGCCCACTCCTGAGGCACTGGCTTTGTTGCATTGTTGATCCTTCTTTGGGGCTATCAGTGGTGTCCTGCTACTGTTGATGGACTTTCAAATGATGGCAGTGGGTCTCAACTGGGGGTGATTTCACCCCTCAGGGGACCTTGGCATTGTCAGGAGCCATTTTTGTTTGTTACAACTTAAGGAGATCGGTGGGCAGAGGCAGAAATGCAGATAAACCCCCTACAACACACAGGTAGTGCCCACCCCAGCCGCCAACCCTGCCCCACCCCCAAATAATTATCTGGCCCCAAATGGCAGCAGTACTAAAACGGAGAAACTGGTTAACAGTGTTGTTCAGCCAACCTTCACTGTGGGCCTTGAAGATGAGCTGAGCTGTCCTTCCAGCTTCCTGGACCTTTTCCAGTCTGACAATGGTGCACCTTTTGTCATAAAGGCCACCATGCAATGGGCCAATGGTCAATGTGTTTAACAGCCATTCCACACTCCTGATCATCCACTTGCACCTGGAATCGAGGAGCCCAGAGTGGCTTCCTGAGCCCAGCTCCCTCACCTTCTCCAGCGCAACACACTTAAGTGAGGCAGATTGGTCACTGGGTGAAGCTATCCCCAGGAAGGGATCATTTCCTCTCAGTGGCTTCCTTGGTAAGGATCAGAATAAAACGAATAGAATTTACCTGTTACGTGAAGTTATACTGAGATATTTTGTAATGTGAGGTTTCTGTTCTGATCTTTCCAGGTCTGGTCAAGGTGGGTATGACTGGAGAAAAGATAAACAGGAAGTGGGATGGGACCTGCCAAGTTTGGGGTAGTGTAAGAAGAGCAAGGGCCCTGGCATGTCCAGAGAGGACACCTTGGACCCTCGGAGGTACAGGGTGGGGTGGTGGTGGAGTAATGCTCTCTTTGTCCCCTAGATCAGCAGCAAGGGCTGAGTCAAAGAGCAGCTGCAGCTGACAGTCGGACTGGCTGCTGGCTCTGTCATCCTGTCCATGGACTATGAAAGCTTGTAAATTCTGTGGCCATGGCCTATCCCAATCCTGCTATGTCTGATGCCATCAACCACAGCTCTCAGCTGTGAACACGTGCAGACTCACAGACTCAACAACCCTGCTTCAATCCAACTGAATGTGCACCTGCTTTTCTGGATGTCCAGGTGGACTTGGGAGATGCCCTCTGTGGTAATGAGGCTGCAGCTACTCACAACACTGCCCCCTCGACTTAACCAAATCAATGCAAAGGGTGCTAACAAATCCCAAACTGGCAGGACTGTGCCCCTTTGACTTGTATGTGAGCCATGGAATATTGTCTCATTGGAAATTGGGGCTTTTCTGTGACCCATCTATTGCTCTTGTAATTATTGACAATGACACCGAAGATCAGAATGTCAATTTAGTGGGCTGTAATAGATAATAGTCTGACCTTAGTCTACATCCTGGCTATCTCAAAAACCCTATGTCTCTGGGACTTGTTGGAAATTGACTGAATCTATAACTTTGGGGCAGGGAGCATAATTGAGGCTGGCCTCATCCTGCTACTTGGATACTGTTGATAGTAGCCTTAATTAAATACTGTACGGGACATGTCAAACAGCTTTGGTCCCTGCATCAGCTGGCCAAATTAATCAGAACAGCTGGCAGAATGGCATACTCTTGAAAATTTGAGTTTGGGAAAGAACATTTTGAGACCAGCGTTGGAATGATCAGAACACTCTCCTTATTTCCCTCTAAACACACAGGCACAAATTCTCACCGGGAACTTATATTTCAAGTTCCAAAAAATCTTTCAAGAACCTGAGAAATAAAGTAACCATCTTGCTGTATGATAGTTTGGGGAACAAACTCTGAGAATCATTCTCAAATGACAGCACATGTGTTCTCCTTCTACTTAAGCTGCCGGATGGGACTTGCCGCAGAATTGTCAATGGAAATCGTTCCATTTTGGAAGTTTTGTATTTGGAGCACAATGAAACCTTTCGTGAAGTTGACTCTGATAAATGTATGATCTTTATATTGCCATCAACAGAATTACCCACAATGGAACCCTCCAACCTATTGGAATGTGGCAGGAGGGGGAACTCGAGAAGGAGGGGGGAAAAGGGGGAAATCTTATTACCATTGAAGAAAGGAGTCAGGGCTGCAGTTTGGAGATGGAGACTGTAAAGACTCTGTAGATTTGGGCATCCTTTCTAACTTTTTAAAAGTTTGTTTTGTTATTTTATTTTCCTCTCCTTGATTCACTTTTGGGCTTAGCACTACGTGGTTCAAGTAAAAATGTGCTTGTTTTCAGAGAAGAAGGAAAGCAGGAGTGGGAAAATTATATTCCAACTGGGCTCCTTGAACAAGGAACCATTCTCTAGGAATAGAGTGGGTAGTCACAGGTATAGAGAAGAGAAAAGCAAATTAAACTGTGCTCTGCAGTGAGCAGGAAAGGGTGGTTGGGGACTGAGCTTGGCCAGAGAAGATGTTTGCTGGAAAGCTGCTGGAATTTTCCAACATAAACTAGAGGAGAGGGTACCCCCTGTATATAAATGCTAGTCAGTTCCCACTAGGTCAGCTAGTGGAGACTTATGAAATCTCCTTCCGGGCATCTACAAAGAAGTCATTTGCTCTCTACCCTGAAGGGCAGGTCTTTCCCGAGTCTCTTAGGGATGTCTTCAATTTTAATACATTAATTTATTTCACTTTGTTAATTGGGTTTGTAGCTGGCCCCTGGGATACCAATTAGCTTGATTTTATAGTTAGAAAACAACAGGACCATTAAGATGATAGCCTCATGATTTGCCAGACACATTTTTATTTTAATTGTAATCTACTATATTCATTGTTTCATGAAAGCTGTTATTCAAACCATCCCTTTGTCCAGACCACACATGAGGCTCTGCAATTCCCATTATTCCAACTCAAACACCTGTGCATCTGCAAGTCTTTTTCAGCACATGACACTTACCAAATGTCATGCAAAAAACATAATTAATATATGGAGCTGTAACCTCCAGTGTACTTGGAGAATTAAATGTCCATCTGTAACTATTTGCTAATGTTGCACTAATAAAAATGAAGAAAAGGCAGTTTGACTGAGGAAATCCATATTAACTATTGATTAGAGGGGAAAAGGTAGTTTACTGCACATAGAGAAACATCAGGATTTTATTTCTCCTAAAGAAAGTATTATGTCTATTATATTTGTTAATTACATCTAGGGTTTTTAAAGATTGGGGAAAATGTTAACATGTTATTTTTTAAAGATTCTATTAGAATGAGTTTTTTTTAACATTTTCCTGAAAAGGAAGTCTATTATAAATGTGTGAAGCTGTTTTTAGGGATCTTTTTGGAGCTAAGTAAGATCTTAACTCACAGAATAATTTTCAAGTGGAAACTTGGCCTGGACATGGGAAGGATGTGAATTCATTGAGTTAAATCTGTGGGTTGTCCCAGAGGGTCATTGGTGAGCTGGAGTCTCCCCCTCTCATAGGACAAGACTTTGGTCTAGGAGGTTTGGTGATTTAATGAATATTTCTGACACTTTGGGCAGTAATGACTTTTACTCATTTCTCTAAATTCCATGCAACCCTTCATCATCAGATGATTTAATAAGGCCCAGAACTTAAATCACATCTTTGCTATGAGCAAGAATCCTGAGTATAAGTCAACAAACATGCTCAGGTTTCTGTAAGTTAAATGTCATCAGTAGAAGGAGGCCTGGAGCACCAGGTTGTAGAGAGATATACAGGTACAGACATTCCAAGACTTATTATTATTATTACTATTAAATTATTATTATTATTATCTGTACTCTGTGATTATCTAGCACAGAACTTTGCACATGTGGAACTCAGGAAGAGTTTTTGAACTGACCGATTTAATGAATTACCTGAATGACCTCGTAAAAGTAGTTTGCCTTCTCTGGATCTATTTCTGCACATGACAAATGATTTTTTTAAAGTTCTTTACAAAAATAATTTGGAAATAGGAATCAGAAAATCTGAGTTCAAATTCTGGGCATGTCATTCACTTGCTTACTGCTCATGGACTAGTTACTTAATTAAGTTACTTCTCCGAAATAAAGTCAACAGTACCCTCCTTCCATTGTTGAGAGAATTAAATAAACTGGATGACCCCAGTGCCTACAAGGTGCTTGGCATGTAGTGCAAATTTCATAGGCACTCGTCCACTCCCTTTAAGCTGTAATATTCTCTAATTCAATTCCACTTAGGAACTTGAACTCAGAGGAAAACAAATAGTTTTAAATTATTAGCCCCTTTCTGTCTGTAAGAACCACATGACATATTCAAAGACAAAGAAATACATTTTCTCATTTGGAAGACTGAATGGAGAAAGGCCATTTCATTTCCCTTTCCTTTCTGAGAACTCATTTGTCTTTCAAACAGTTACAAATTTCTACTTGTCCGTGATTGCTCTCATATAGCACACGGGAGATGTCGGTCCTTGTAAATTGCCATGCCATGGCTTCAACTGGTTGTTTCCATTTCTACAGGGTTTAATGATTCAGTAAAGTCATCTCATACTCACACTCCAATGTTCTTCTCACAACTGTGCTATGAGGTGGGCGGAATTGTATGCTTCTTTTTTTGAAATGAAGACATTAAAGTATAGGGAGCCAAAGAGATTTCCCTAAATTCATCTGATAAACATGGACAGGGAAAGAACAATCCATATTGCCCAATGAGCCCACGAACTCACTCCTAGATGAAAAAGGGAAAAATAATTTGCAGTTTTATAATAATTAGTCTTCTCAATATCATCATCCAAATGTTTAATATTAGATGGTCTTTTCAAATAACTGGACCTTGTTTTTCATATATATGTGAATGTGTATAAATATACATGTGTATGTATATCTAGGTCTATGTCAATATGACTGACAAAATATTATGATGCATACTTAATTATTTAAATAGTCCTCTTCAAAAATAGCAAGTTCAGGTAGATGGGGTAAGAATACGGTTACCATTACTGAGCTGCAGCAGTGTACATTGGAAAAGAAATCATATTTAACTCTACCTTTACTTTTTATAGGTAGTATGTAATATACTTAACCACTCTGAAACTCAGTTTTCTCATTTGCAAAATAGGGTTAATAACGCTAAAAGGATCAAAGGAGGTATGTGTCTAACTAAATTTGAGTGTATAGTATATGCTTAATCAAATGCCAGCCCTTCCTTCCTCAATTTTAACTTTTTAAATGGCGAGGTGTGGCACACTTATAATAAAGTGCAAAGACATAAAGGAAAAGTTTGATAAACTATTACAAAATAAGTCACTAAGGTTAAGAAGAAGTTGGCAGCACACGGAAAGCCTCTCTTGTGCCCTCTTGGAGGTTTAAACCCTTCACTTCTCCCAAAGGTGAACTCTATCCTGAATTCCAGAGTTAAGTTTTTCCTGTTTTTGAACTTTATAGAACAGAAATGATACAGTATGCATTATTTTGTGTCTTGCTTCTTTCACTCAACAATAGTATGCTTCTGATACCACCCATGCTGTATGCTGCTACATTTCATTAATTTCATTGCTGAGTATTCTCCTAAATGTATGTTCCACCATTTATTGATCCGATCTCATGTAGAAGGACTTATGGGCTGTTGATGGCTTGGGGCTGTCATGACTATGCTGCCATAATTGTCCCAAGTACTTGTCTGTCTCTGTACACAGGCACACTCCTGTAGAGCTAGTGTTACTTAGTTACAGGATATGCATATTTCCAACCAGGTAATAACAAAACTGTTTACCCAGTTTTGCAGGATACATCCTCACCAACTGCATACAAGAATTCCCTTGTTTCATCTCCTAACCAACACTTGCTACGGTCAGTCTTGTAAACCTTAGCTATTACGGTAGGCTGGTGGTGGTACCACATTGTGGTTTTGATTTGCATTTCCTGATAATGAAGGAGGGTGAACACCCTTTCACATGTTTATGGACTGAATGTTTCTCTCCTCCTAAAATTCGTGTGTGGAGCATTTGGGAGGTAATTAGGTTTAGATGAGGTGGCGAGGGTAGGGCCCCCATGATTGGATTAGCGTCCTCATAAGCAGAGGAAGAGACCAGAGCGTGTGCTCTCTCTGTCTTGTGAGGGCACAGCAAGAAGGTGGCTGTCTCTAAGCAAGTAAGAGGGCTCTCACCATTCTCTGAATCTGCTGGCATCTTGATCTGTGAGATTTAAGCCATCCAGGCTCTGGTGTATTGGGGTAACAGCTTGAGCAGACTAACAGACTCAGATATCCTCTTACAAAGTGCCTGTCCAAAATTTTTGTTCATTTTTCTATTAGGTTGTGTTTTTCTTAACGACTTCTTTGTGCATACTGGATACAAGACTTTTCTGTTTGCTTATATGTTTTGCTAATATATTCTGCCATTCTGTGTCTGAGACCCCAAACACAGTGAGTTAAGCCTTTTAACACTCTTAACACTATCTTTTATTGAACTGAACTTCATATTTTAATAAAGTCCAACTTATCAATGTTTTTGTTTATGGTTAGTGCTTTTTGTGATTTAAAACATTTTACACCCTGATGCCATAAAGATATTATCCATAGCATGTTCTAGAAGAACTACTGTTTTGGTTTTAGATCTACAATCCACCCAGAACTGATTTCTGTGAATGATGTAAACTAAGGTATATTAGCTTGTGAGGGCTGCAATAACAAAGTACCACAGACTCAGTGGCTTAAACAAGAGAAATATATCATCTCACAGTTTTGGAGGCTGGAAGTCCAAGAACAAGGTGTCAACAGATCTGGCTTCTTCTGAGGGCCCACTCCTTGACTTCGGCTATCCGTTCCCTATGTCTTTTCATGGACATTTTCTGTGTCTAAATTTCCTCTTCTTACGACACCAGTCGTATTGGATTTGGGCACAACTTAAAGCCCTTTTTTTTTTTTTGGCAGTACACGGGCCTCTCACTGTTGTGGCCTCTACCGTTGTGGAGCACAGGCTCCGGATGCGAAGGCCCAGCAGCCATGGCTCACGGGCCCAGCCGCTTCGCAGCATGTGGGATCTTCCCAGATCAGGGCGCAAACCCGTGTCCCCTGCATCGGCAGGCGGACTCTCAACCACTGCACCACCAGGGAAGCCCTAAAGCCCTTATTTTAACTTAATTACCTCTTCAAAGACCGTGTCTTCAAATACAGTCGTATTCTGAGGTACTGGGACTAGGATTTCAACATATGAATTTTCAGGGACATGATTCAGCCCATAACTTAGGGTCAAATTTTTTTTTTCTTATGTATGTCCAACTGACCTCTTACATTCATAGAAACTAATGTTTTTCTTTCTTATTTTGGTACCAAATTAATCAGAAATTAAGTATCCATACATATGTGGTCATTTCTCAACTTCCTCTTCTGTTAGTGCCTTCATAAGTCTTAGAGTAACCATACTCTTTTAATGACTTTAGGTTTTTTATGTCTTGCTACTCATAGAAAAAAAAATCTTTCTACTTGTCCTTCTTCTTTAACAGGATCTTGACTAATTATTTTTTTTAATTTTTAAATTTAATTTTATATATATTTTTATACAGCAGGTTCTTATTAGTCATCGATTTTATACACATTAGTGTATACATGTCAATCCCAATCACCCAGTTCAGCACACCACCATCCCCAAGCCCCTGTGACTTTCCCACCTTGGTGTCCATAAATTTGTTCTCTACATCTGTGTCTCAACTTCTGCCCTGTAAACTGGTTCATCTGTACCATTTTTCTAGGTTCCACATACATGCCTTAATATACGATATTTGTTTTTCTCTTTCTGATTTACTTCACTCTGTATGACAGTCTCTAGATCTATCCATGTCTCAACAAATGACTCAATTTTGTTCTTTTTTATGGCTGAGTAATATTCCATTGCATATATGTACCACAACTTCTTTATCCATTCATCTGTTGATGGGCATTTAGGTTGCTTCCATGACCTGGCTATTGTAAATAACGTTGCAATGAACATTGGGGTGCATGTGTCCTTTTGAATTATGGTTTTCTCTGGGTATATGCCCGGTAGTGGGATTGCTGGGTCATATGGTAATTCTATTTTTAGTTTTTTAAGGAATCTCCATGCTATTCTCCATAGTGGCTGTATCAATTTACATTCCCACCAACAGTGCAAGAGGGTTCACTTTTCTCCACACCATCTTCAGCATTTGTTGTTTGTAGATTTTCTGATGATGCCCATTCTAACTGGTGTGAGGTGATACCTCATTGTATTTTTGATTTCCATTCCTCTAATAATTAGTGATGTTGAGCAGCTTTTCATGTGCTTCTTGGCCATCTGTATGTCTTCTTTGGAGAAATGTCTTTTTAGGTCTTTGGCCCATTTTAGAATTGGGTTGTTTGTTTCTTTAATATTGAGCTGCATGAGCTATTTATATATTTTGGAGATTAATCCTTGGTCTGTTGATTCGTTTGCAAATATTTTCTCCCAGACTGTGGGTTGTGTTTTTGTCATGTTTTATGGTTTCCTTTGCTGTGCAAAAGCTTTTAAGTTTCATTAGGTCCCATTTGTTTATTTTTGTTTTTATTTACATTACTCTAGGAGATGGATCAAAAAAGATCTTGCTGTGATTTATGTCAAAGAGTTTTCTTCCTATGTTTTCCTCTAAGAGTTTTATAGTGTCCGGTCTTACATTTAGGTCTTTAATCCATTTTGAGTTTACTTTTGTGTATGGTGTTAGGGAGTGTTCTAATTTCATTCTTTCACATGTAGCTGTCCAGTTTTCCCAGCACCACTTACTGAAGAGACTGTCTTTTCTCCATTGTATATCCTCGCCTCCTTTGTCATAGATTAGTTGACCATAGGTGTGTGGGTTTATCTCTGGGCTTTCTATCTTGTTCCATTGATCTATGTTTCTGTTTCTGTGCCAGTACCATATTGTCTTGATTACTGTAGCTTTGTAGTGTAGTCTGAAGTCAGGGAGTCTGATTCCTCCAGTTCCATTTTTTTCCCTGAAGACTGCTTTGGCTACTCGGGGTCTTTTGTGTCTCCATACAAATTTTAAGATTTTTTGTTCTAGTTCTGTAAAAAATGCCATTGGCAATTTGATAGGGATTACATTGAATCCGTAGATTGCTATGGGTAGTATAGTCATTTTTACACTATTGATTCTTCCAATGCAAGATCATGGTACATCTCTCCATCTGTTGGTATCATCTTTAATTTCTTTCATCAGTGTCTTATAATTTTCTGCATACAGGTCTTTTGTCTCCCTAGGTAGGTTTATTCCTAGATATTTTATTCTTTTTGTTGCAATGGTAAATGGGAGTGTTTCCTTAATTTCTCTTTCAGATTTTTCATCATTAGTGTATAGGAAAGCAAGAGATTTCTGTGCATTAATTTTGTATTCTGCAACTTTACCAAATTCATTGATTAGCTCTAGTAGTTTTCTGGTGGCATTTTTAGGATTCTCTATGTATAGTGTCATGTCATCTGCAAACAGTGACAGTTTTACTTCTTCTTTTCCAATTTGTATTCATTTTATTTCTTTTTCTTCTCTGATTGCCATGGGTAGGACTCCCAAAACAATGCTGAATAATAGTGGTGAGAGTGGGCATCCTTGTCTTGTTCCCGCTCTTAGAGGAAATGCTGTCAGTTTTTCACCAACAGTGAAAAACATTGGGTTTGTTGTATATGGCCTGTATTATATTGAGGTAGGTTCCCTCTGTGCCCACTTTCTGGAGAGTTTTTTATCATAAATGGGTGTTAAATTTTCTCAAAAGCTTTTTCTGCATCTATTTAGAGGATCATATGGTTTTTCTTCCTCAATTTGTTAATATGGTGTATCACATTGATTGATTTGCATATATTGAAGAATTCTTGCATCCTTGGGATAAACCCTACTTGATCATGGTGTGTCATCCTTTTAATGTGTTGTTGGATTCTCTTTGTTAGTGTTTTGTTGAGGACTTTTGCATTTATATTCATCAGTGATATTGGTCTGTAAATTTCTTTTTTTGTAGTATCTTTGTCTGGTTTTGATATCAGGGTGATGGTGGTCTCATAGAATGAGTTTGAGAGTGTTCCTTCCTCTGTAATTTTTTGGAAGAGTTTGAGAAGGATGGGTGTTAGCTCTTCTCTAAATATTTGATAGAATTCACCTGTGTATCCTTCTGGCTCTGGACTTTTGTTTGTTGGAAGATTTTTAATGACAGTTTCAATTTCATTATTTGTGATTGGTCTGTTCATATTTTCTATTTCTTCGTGGTTCAGTCTTGGAAGGTTATACCTTTCTAAGAATTTGTCCATTTCTTCCAGGTTGTCTGTTTTATTGGTATAGAGTTGCTTGTAGTAGTCTCTTAGGATGCTTTGTATTTCTGCGGTGTCTGTTGTAACTTCTCCTTTTTCATTTCTAATTTTATTGATTTGAGTCCTCTCCCTCTTTTGCTTGATGAGTCTTGCTAATGGTTTATCAATTTTGTTTATCTTCTCAAAGAACCAGCTTTTAGTTTTATTGATCTTTGCTATTGTTTTCTTTGTTTCTATTTCATTTATTTCTGCTCTGATCTTTATGATTTCTTTCCTTCTGCTAACTTTGTGTTTTGTTTGTTGTTCTTTCTCTAGTTCCTTCAGGTGTAAGGTTAGATTGTTTATTTGGGATTTTTCTTGTTTCTTGAGGTAGGCTTGTATAGCTATAAACTTCCCTCTTAGAACTGCTTTTGCTGCATCCCATAGTTTTGGAACATCGTGTTTTCACTGTCATTTGTCTCTAGGTATTTTTTGATTTCCTCTTTGATTTCTTCAGTGAGCTCTTGTTGATTTAGTAACATATTGTTTAGCCTCCATGTGTTTGTGTTTTTTTATGTTTTTTCCCTGTAATTGATATCTTATGTCATAGGGTTTTTGTCGGAAAAGATGTTTGATATGATTTCAATTTTCTTAAACTTACTGAGGCTTGATTTGTGACCCAAGATGTGATCTATCCTGGAGAAAGTTCCATAAGCACTTGAGAAGAAAGTGTATTTTGCTGTTTTTGGATGGAATGTCTTATAAAAATCAATTAAATCTATATGGTCTATTGTGTCATTTAAAGCTTCTGTTTCCTCATTTATTTTCATTTTGGATGATCTGTCCATTGGTGTGAGTAAGGTGTTAAAGTCCCCCACTATTATTGTGTGACTGTCGATTTCCTCTTTCATAGCTGTTAGCCATTGCCTTATGTATTGAGGTGCTCCTATGTTGGGTGCATATATATTTATAATTGTTATATCTTCTTGGATTGATCCCTTGATCATTATGTAGTGTCCTTCCTTGTTTCTTGTAACATTCTTTATTTTAATGTCTACTTTATCTGATATGAGAATTGCTAGTCCAGTTTTCTTTTGATTTCCATTTGCACGGAATATCTTTTTCCATCCCCTCACTTTCAGTCTGTATGTGTCCCTAGGTCTGAAGTGGGTCTCTTGTAGACAGCATATAGATGGGTCTTGTTTTTGTATCCATTCCACAAGCCTGTGTCTTTTGGTTGGAGCATTTAATCCATTCACGTTTAAGGTAATTATCAATATGTATGTTCCTATTACCATTTTCTTAATTTTGGGGGGTTTGTTTTTGTAGGTCCTTTTCTTCTCTTGTGTTTCCCACTTAGAGAAGTTCCTTTAGTATTTGGTGTAGAGTTGGTTTGGTGGTGCTGAATTCTCTTAGCTTTTGCTTGTATGTAAAGCTTTTGATTTCTCCATTGAATCTGAATGAGATCCATGCTGGGTAGAGTAATCTTGGTTGTAGGTTCTTCCCTTTCATCACTTTAAGTGTATCATGCCACTCCCTTCTGGCTTGTAGAGTTTCTGCTGAGAAATCAGCTGTTAACCTTCTGGGACTTCCCTTATATATTATTTGTCATTTTTCCCTTGCTGCTTTCAGTAATTTTTCTTTGTCTTTAATTTTTTCCAATTTGATTACTATGTGTCTCAGTGTGGTTCTCCTTGTGTTTATTCTGTATGGGACTTGCTGTGCTTCCTGGACTTGGGTGGCTATTTCCTTTCCCAGTTTGGGGAAATATTTGACTATAATCTCTTCAAATATTTTCTCAGGTCCTTTCTCTCTCGCTTCTCCTTCTGGGACCCCTATAATGTGAATGTTGTTGCATTTAATGTTGTCCCTTGAGATCTCTTAGGCTCTCTTCATTTCTTTTCATTCTTTTTTCTTTATTCTGTTCTGCAGCCGTAAATTCCACCATTCTGTCTTCCATGTCTCCTATCCTTTCTTCTGCCTCAGTTATTCTGCTATTGATTCTTTCTAGTGTAATTTTCATTTCAGTTATTGTATTGTTCATCTCTGTTTGTTTGTTCTTTAATTCTTCTAGGTCTTTGTTAAACATTTCTTGCAGCTTCTCAATCTTTGCCTCATTTCATTTTCTGAGGTCCTGGATCATCTTCACTATCAATATTCTGAATTCTTTTTCTGGAAGTATGCCTATCTCCACTTCATTTAGTTGTTTTTCTGGGGTTTTATCTTGTTCCTTCATCTGGTACATAGCCCTCTGCCTTTTCATCTTGTCTATCTTTCTGTGAATGTGTTTTTTGTTCCACAGGCTTCAGGATTGTAGTTCTTCTTGCTTCTGCTGTCTGCCCTCTGGTGGATGAGGCTGTCTAAGAGGCTTGTGTTAGTTTCCCTATGGGAGGGACTTGGATCTTGGCTAATCTTTGTCCTTGTTATTTCCACACAGAAAGGAATTTTGTCAAGTCTCCTCACCCCCAATAAAAAACTTATTGGTATTTCATTAGGATGGCTTTGACTTTATCGACCAATTTGGGAAAAATTTACATCTTAAAAATACTGTGTTTTCTGATGTGTCACCTTTGCACATGCCTTCATTATTTATTTCGTTTCTAATTTATGTTAACAATATTCATACTCCCCTTGTAGAGATTGTGCACATTTTCATTAGATTTATTCCTGGTTTTGAAATTTCTGTTATCATTGTACATTGTATCATATTGCAAAATTTTATTTTTTAGTTGTATGTTGGTGGTATGTAGAATTTTAGTTAATTTTGTTTTTATTGACTTTAGATTACCAAACTTGCTGACCTCACTTATTAATCAATAATTTACCTGTAAATTTCTTTGAATTTTCTATGAATATAATCATAACTTGCAAATGAGATGACTGTTTTATCTCTTCTTTTCTAACCCTCTTAATTTTCATTCCTTTCCCTTGACTTACTGAATTGACAGTTTCTTTTCTTTCTTTTTTAATATTTATATCAGAGTATAATTGCTTTACAATGGTGTGTTAGTTTCTGCTTTATCACGAAGTGAATCAATTATACATATACTTATATCCCCATATCTCTTCCCTCTTGTGTCTCCCTTCCTCCCACCCTCCATATCCCACCCTTCTAGCTGGTCACAAAGCACCGAGCTGATCTCCTTGTGCTATGAGACTGCTTCCCACTAGCTATCTGTTTTACATTTGGTAGTGTACATATGTCCATATATACACTACCACTCTCTCACTTTGTCCCAGCTTACCCTTCCCCCTCTCCATGTCCTCAAGTCCATTCTTTAGTAGGTTTGTGTCTTTATTCCTGTCCTGCCCCTAGGTTCTTCATGACCATTTTTTTTCCTTTATATTCCATATATGTGTGTTAGCTGGAATCTAAAAAGAATGATTGATTTTTAAATCAGTCACTTGTTTTAAGTTAATCTTGCACTTATGGAATCAATAAACTTGGTTTTGAGGAATTACTGTTTTTTGTGTAGTGCCAGATTTTATCAGCTGTTATTTTGTTTACAATTTTTACAGCTGAATTCATGAAAGAGTTGGACCTGTAATTTTCTTTTCTACGAATTTTCTTTTTCCCTTGTCAGATTTTGGAATCAAAGTTATGCTGGCTTTATATAAAACAATAATCTATTTTTTCCAGTTCATGCAATAATTAAGCAAGATTGGTGTGGTTTTATTTCTTAAATTTGTGGCAGAATTAACTGGTAAAACCAGCTGCGCTTGGAGATGTCTTTGGGGGAAGATTTATAATTACAGTTTCAATTTCTCTAATAATTGTAGGATTCCACATTTTTTATTGTTAGTTGTATTTTTCTATTGTTTGTCCATTTCACCTAAATTTTCAAATATATTGGCATTAAATTCCTCCTATGATATTTGTAATATCCTTACGATGTCCTGATTTTAGAAATCATTATGATCTTTTTGATGATCTCCTTTTTATCCTGATATATTTTCTTCTTGATCAGTCTCTCCTGGGGTTTATTAGTTTTTTAGTCGTTCAAAGAATTAAATTTCAGGTTGTTTGATCTTTTCTATTGCACACTTGTTTTCTAATTCATTGATTTCTGCATTTATCTTTATTATTTTCATCCTTCTTCCTTTGGGGCTAAATTTGCTGTTTTTCTTTTTAAAACTTCTTGTGATAGGCTCATTAATTTTCAGCCTTCTCTTTTCTATAAATTTTTCTCTGTATCTCATTGTTTTGATGTAAGTTTTACGCTTAAAATTTTACTCATTTCAAATTGTTTTCTAAGTTCTGTTGGAATTTCTTCTCTGATCCATATATTTTTAGATGGATATTTTTAAACTGCCATAGGTGGATTTTCTAGTCTAAAAGTCTTTGATGTTTGATTGAAGTATTTAGTCAATTTAAAAATAGATTTGCATTTAGGTCTACCATTTTATTACTTATTGACTATTTTCAGACTATTATAAATTCATTTTTCTTCTTTCTTGCCTCATTTTAGAATATTTTTTATCATTCCTTTTTTTTCTATTTTCTTAGAAATTTTTTGTTCTTTTTGGTATTAGCCCAGATTTTTGACAACAAATATCTAATATTAATCAATAATTATCTCTCTCCTAAGACAATACAAAAACATTAAAACCCTTAAATATCATTTATCCTGAGTAAGGTGTATATGTAATTTTAAATTCTATGTATTTATGTGTATAAAATATTAAGATCTATATCTTAAATTCTATAAACTATCATTATTTTTTGGTATAGTCAATATGCAACTAAATTTACCCAAATAGTTATTGCTTTTCATTCCATTTTCAATTTGATCATCTCCCTGGGAGCATTTTGTTTTGCCTGAAGAGTACTCTTTAGTATTTCCTTTGGAGAAGTATGCAGTAACAAACTCCTCAAATGTATTTATTTTATCTTCATTCTTAGTATTTAATTTTATTTTCTTCATTGGTACTGGTAATCACTCTATGGAGATGGGTCTGGCCCCTCACTCCTAATTTGGTTTGGATGTTGAGACTGAAGACATCATATACCCCAAGATGGTATGACAAAGTTTATTACCCACCATAGTGAGGCTTTCTGGAGCCAGCATAGCAAGCTGCTAAGGTAGTCCAAAAATGGTTTTAGAGGCAGCAAAATGCACTGGCTTGATTTTTTTTTGGTGATTATGAAGTTGAGTCAAGATGAAGGTTCTCTTGCACAAGCTAGGGGCTTGTACAGATTGAACCTCCCCTCCCAGCACCCAAGGACGGAGCACCAGCCTTTCTCATCAGCTTGCCCAGTTGTGGGATGGAGGGAAAAAAGGATGAGTGAGGCTTAAATGATGTTAGCAGTCAAATATCAAAAATGGAGTCAGACTTCATTACAGTTACCCTTTGATTATTCCTCTTTTTACTATTCTTTGGTAGTTGCTCTTGGGCTAATACTATGTATTATTGGTATATAAAAGTCTATTTACAGTCAATATTATGCCTCTTCCCCCTTCACTAACAGCAGTTTGATTCTATTTACCACTCCTTACCTCCATCTTTTGTGCTATTGTCATATCTTTTACTTCCACATACATTATGATTCCAATCTTACAATGTTATTGTCTTTACCTTAATAGTCCTAGAGTGTCCTAGAGTCCTAGAGTCCCATTCTCTGGGGTTCTGAACTAAACTGCAGGGGGCTTGTCGGACCCCGCTCCTGTGGGATCTGGACTCCAACACTGACTCTCCCAGGCTGTCCGTGTCCTGCCGCCCTTCTCTGCCTCTTTCCTGGCCCTCTCAGAATGTACAGACGCACCAGATTGTGGGCCTACTTCTCAGGGTTACATTCTTCCAGAGGATCTCGGCTTTATTCTCTGCCATTGTCTTGTTTACTCTCTCTTGTCTTCAAACAGATTTATAATAATATATTTAGTCCTGTTTTTCTGGTTGCTTCCAGGGGTTACAGTTGCCTATTATACAGTTTGCCATTGTTGAAAGTTATTATTCTATCCCCATTTCATCATCACTAATATCATATTTAATCTCTGAGTTTTAAGAGAATAGATAAGACAAACATTCCACTTGAATAATAATGTAATAATTGAATGTATTACCTTCCACTGGAAAGATATCAGTGTATTGAATCACATAGTTTTCAGATTGCTCCAAACATTTTCTCTGCATTAATTTCTTGTGTACAAATAAAACTCTATGGGTAGCAGGCACCTGGACACACTGGTCTTGTTGCTCATCAGGTGTCCTAAGGACTCGTGTGAAACTGGAGCAGGTAAATGCCTCACACCAACACAGATACCCCATCACCCTTCTCATGACCGAGCTAGTGGCAGGCTCCAGGCTGGGCTGCAATTGCAGAGAAGCAGATGTTTGAACACTTTGTGAGATCTTATGGAAAACTCTCAACAGGTGGTGGAAAAGACCAGGATTTGATGAAATGTGGAGAAAGTTGAGACTCTCAGCAAGTCATAAGGATCCAGATTTATAAACTTTCTTCCTTTTAGAATCCATTTCCACATTTGTAGACAATTCCACAGGACTTGTGGGCCCTTGATGCCCATCTACAAAGTTGTCCAGATTACACTGACCAGTTTTAACTGCACACTCAGCTGCTCAATCTGCATCCTGGTCTTTCTATCTAGGAGTGCCTTCCTGTGCTTCAACACCATCAGTGCCTGGGGCTTTTGAAATCCAGACACCCATTTTATACTTGGAAAATTCTTCTAGGACTGACTTCTTTCTACAAGCTGCAAACTATCTCCTGGTCGATTTCATGATACCCCGCAGGTCAAGTCCAATATTTCTCCCTTGTGACAGTCTTACATCAGTAT
The DNA here is from genome assembly GCF_964270905.1 of Leucopleurus acutus. NCBI lineage: Eukaryota > Metazoa > Chordata > Mammalia > Artiodactyla > Delphinidae > Leucopleurus > Leucopleurus acutus. The sequence goes on from NC_139142.1 coordinate 150,125,974, forward strand.
CTATCCTCATGTATTGCCTGAGTCTTCTCTTTTCTGGGTTCATCATTCCTAGATCTTTCAGCCATTTCTTAGGCAAAACAACTTAGAGGCCAAATAATTAAATAGTTTACAGAATTCAGGTAAGTAAAAGAAAGGAGTGAAGTGGGCCTGGTCTTTGTATTAAACATATGGAAATATTCTTCACTTGCACTTAGGAGTCTTTAATTTTGCTGCTTTTGTTGGACACAAGAGCAGAGAAATATCTCTCTGTAGAAAAGTGCCAGCATAAGCCTGAAGGTACTTGATAAATAACCGACAGACTCATTCCTTAGGAGACACAAGCCAGCGAGGGCGAGTCCATTGGGCTTGCACACCATCTAAAGGCTGCAACCCTTCTGCTCTCTGGCCCATGAGTGCCTCATAGGAAAATGGAACCCATGTGACTAGGTCTTCTGATTGTTTGTGATGAAAAAAATCAGAATCTAGATTTGTATGTGATATAGTTTGAATTTCAAATGAAAGTTCAAATCATGTTTGAGACCCTGTGGTTTGTGGTCTAACAAAGCAGTGGTCCCCTGCTTGCTTTCAGCTTACCAAACCCTGTCGCTTCCTTCAGCCTGCTCCAGGAAGCCCATCTCCTTCCTGGCATGTGCCTCCCAACTCGGGAGGCCGTTTTCCAGGTGTTGTGCGCTCAGTGTGGATTAAAGTCATTCTAGATGAATTTAATTGCCACCTAAAGTCTCTTAAGCCACTGTGGGGGGAGGATAAGTAACACACTCTTATGCTTGGCTCACACTGAGTTTCCTGATGGATATGATCTCAAAACCATTTTTTTTTTTGGTCATGTCTAAATCTTGTTTCCCTATTCGTATTCTAAGAACTTTTGACACATGAACAGAAAGTTATAATGATCAAACTTACCTCTTCTGTAAGGTCAGCACTTTGGCAGAAAGACGCTTGTTCCTATCAGTCCAGCTGGAGACAAAGTAGTCAACCCTCATCACTCTGAGTTCCAATTAAGTCAATTCACACTCTGTGTCTCCAACTGAAGAAAAGGAGACATTTCTATAGGGAACCCAGTGCCTCCCACCTGCAGTTCCTTGGGTGCTCCATCCTCTTCCCTTTACTCGGGGTGGTTGGTCTTGGGGTCTAAGGGACTTCTCTCACTTGCCTCTCACTCATCCTCTGGGGACCTCGGGGCAGACCCTGGGGACCTCGGGGCAGACCTTGTTGGTCTGTGATGCATCCGTTGCTGCCGGTGTGCTCACGTCTCACTAAGTCTCAGGGGATAGAAATAGAAGAGAAATCAGATGACATATTATCTTTAAAGGTCACACTGTGAACTGTGTATTTAATGTTTTAGCAGCAGAATGAGAGAAGAGAAAACTGACTCAGGGAAAGTGAACTCCACCCTGGCTCAGAGCTGAATCATGTGCTTAATTGGCATGTCCCAGGCCTCAGAGACCACGAGGTCAGGAGACCTTCCTCTTCTAGACAGAGTGAAAGAATATGTGTGACCTCTGTATGCAGACCTGTGATTGCTGCATGACAGGACAGGATGAGAGCCAAAGCAGGCAGCAGTTAAAGGATGGAGGTGGCCCTCCTGCTCACAGGCTGTGGGGCCAATGAAGTTGTGATGCACTTGATCCTTATGGCATGTTTAATTTCAATTATTAATGACGTGTTATAAGTCTTTTTCCTGTTACCAAATTCAAGTTCATGTGCCCTATGTACAGTAAGGCCAAATAAACCAAAACATCAAAATTTGGAGCAGAGAAAGGTTTATTGCAGGGCCAAGTAAGGAGATGGGTGGCTTGTGCCCCCAAACCCCAAACTCCTTAAAGGGTTTCAGCAAAGCATTTTTAGAATTTTTTTAAAAGACTTATTTATTATTTATTTATTTTTGGCTGCATTGGGTCTTAGTTGTGGCACACTGGATCTTTGTTGAGGCACGCGGGATCTTTTGTTGCCACATGCAGACTTCTCTCTAGCTGTGGCACATGGGCTCTGTAGTTTGTGGCAGGCAGGCTCTAGCTGACGTGTGTGAGCTCAGTAGTTGTGGCACGTGGGCTTAGTAGCCCTGCAGCATGTAGGATCTTAGTTCCTTTACCAGGGATCGAACCTGCATCCCCTGCATTGCCAGGCAGATTCTTTACCACTGGACCACCAGGGAAGTCCCAGCAAAACATTTTTAAAGGCCAGGGGAAGGAAGGGTGTGGTTAGTTGTTGCAAACTTCTTGGTGTAGGAATCTTTTGTTCTTGCAGCTGTTCACGTAGGTCAGGGCACACTGTTCCTATAAACCTACCACAAGACAAATGTTATTCTCTGTTCTACAACTTTTTCTCTCTAAATGAATGGACTCTTAAAGGTCATATCCCTAAGAATAGGCTAGTTATATATTTCAGGCTATAGGCAACATTCTTTTTATAAAAGGTGCAGAGCCAGCATGACTAAGCACAGGCAACAGAGCACAAAGATTAACGTAAAAGAAACAGACCTAATAGGGAGTCAGATTTGTTCTTCCCTATTACATTCCATTCTGTATAAGTAAACATACCAAGGTTTATATGGACACACAGATACATGAACACCAAGGCTGACTTTCTGGGATGCCAGTTAGAAGGTTGGTTCCTATAAACCTGGAAGAACTGAGACAGGCTGGGACCTGGGCCCCTTTGCTGCAGTGCTGCAATGCTTGCAGCCTGGACACACCTCTCCTTGAGCAACAAAATACAAAGAAACTATACAGGACTAAAAATAAGTACATGCATGTACAGTTGGGGCAAATTCTGGACCCAAAAATACAAAGAAACCAAAAAACCCAACTACCAATTTTGAAGACCCTCAAGCAAAAACAGGGTGTTGGGAGCAAAAGCAGGGTACTGAGCATGCCCCCTGCACACCACCTAAGGGGTGGGCAAAACATCTAAGCCACCCCTCCAGCCCAACCCCTGGACACACCTCTACCCTCACCCCATATAAGGAACCAGCTCACCCCCACTCAGGGAGGGAGCAAGCACAGGAACCTGTTGTTTGTCCTTGCTCCCCACTGCTGCAACAGGGGCCCCAAAAGCCTTGCCTGAATTTCCTGTCTTGCCTCTAGTCAATTTCTATTGATTGGGGAAGGTCAAGCACCCTGGTCAGTATCAGACCCTCCTAAGAGTTTGTCTTGTTTCCTCCCTGCGTTCTTAGACAGCGTAGAGATCTCAGCAGAGCAACAAGGGGCTGTGGGCTTTGGCAAGAATGTGACTGCCTGGAGAACAAAGGAAATCAGGGCCCCAGGTGCCGCCCTTCCTTGCTACCTGTGACATCAGGGTAGGGGGGGCAGCATCTCCTTGGTCCATTTATGGACTGTATGCTTGCCCAGGTTTCCAGGGCATCTGGAATGTCCCTTTCCCACTGTTAAAAGGGTTTTCTCCATGATCATTAAATAAAAACTATGCCTGTAAAACAGAAGAGGCCTTATAAATGCTGTTAACAAACCCTGGTAGCCTGATAGGGTCTGACAGCTGCACTGAATATAAATGAAGATGAGCCAGAACCCACAAAGGGCTGGGACCTCTGGGGATGTTGCTCTTAAATTCAAATTCCCTGACCATACTGCACAGAGTGTACACCACAGATTGTTTTATAAACAAGTCTTAATAAATTGTTCTGGAGAAAATCCAGTGGTGTAAAGGGAGTCTTACTAATGGCACCACTTTCTTTTAAGAAGACCAGAAATACTTCATGATGAAAAAGATGCATGAGTTTTCACAACATTCAGTGAGTCAAGGCCGTGCTAATCCCTGCCATCTGCTCCCCTGTTGCCTCTCAGCTCCCTAGAACATTCTGCCATTAAATGAGATAAACAGAGGGCAGTCTCAGCAGCGTGAAGATAGAAAATGAGCAGAAGCACCACGTACCCCACTCACTCTGTGGACCCAGATCCTGCTGTGCACTGTGCTGGCCGAGAGCCAATGAGTGAAAGGCAGCCCTGTGCCTCTTGGAGCATCAGTTGCGGTGGCCTCTCAGGGAAACACGGGGCAGAGTTTGCAGTGGACCTCACAACAGAGCAGACCTGCCCTTTAGCCAGTACAGGGTAGGTCCTGGGTGCCACCCACAGCTGGAGTAGGAAAGGGTGGGGGAGAGTAGGGGTGGCGGCTGCACACCAGGCGCTCCCCCTTTTTCTGGCAGACAAATGAGAGAGAGGTGTAGCCTTCTGAAAAGTGGCTGAATCCTGGACTAAGACGAAGGGAGCAAACAGGTCAGGTCTCACTTCTGATGTCTGCAGAGTGCCAGCACTCTCCCTCAGCCCTCACATCTGGTATCATCTGACTGGGCTGGGGAGGGACACAGTACATTAACTTGGCACCACTCAGGGCTGAGTCTGAGACTGGCTCTTCCACTGGTGAGCTGGGTTCCTTGAGCAAACTCCTAACCTCCCTCTGTTCAATGCACTTCTGTGCCCTCCTCTGTTGAACCAGAAGAGTAACACCAAAAAACTGCAGAGGAAGCGCCCACCTCAGGGGTCCCAGCTTCTGTTTGGCACATAGGTGGATGGTTACCTCTCTGATCTGGCCAGCTGAACGTCAGAAGGGCACAATCTCAGTTTAACAACTTCCTCAATCCTGAGAACTTTTGGATTATTTTCTTTGTTATTCCTTAAAAACACACAAAACCAAAATCCAAACAAAAAAACAAGGGCCCCTGTCATTCCCATCTGCACACAGACATTCTGGATCATTGTTTTTACCTGGCCCACACACCTCAATTCAACAAGCAACTGACAATCCTTACCATGTTTGTCTACACTCTTCAGTGGCTGGTTGAGATTTCACTCAGTGTTTGATGCTGAGATTCCATTCAGTAAAACGGCACCAAGAAAGGACACAAAGTAAAGCAAGGAGGCATAACTGGAAGGTGAGTAAAACCTAGGATAGTTTTTATGACAACTGCTCCAGAAGTAGATGAATTGTACAGTGACCAGAGATACTCCCATGAAATTGTCTTTTGACAAAATAAAAACTTTGGCCCACAGTCCACTTGTTTACATTTGTTTCTTGCTCTAAAAAGTGAAATGTGTGTGTGAAAAAAAAAATCAGTTGATCAATGGCTACCTGTGTTTCTATTGAGGGAAATATGATGATTCATAGAACCATCATCTTAGTGTTTTCAGACAACTGAATATCAACTTAAAGATGTTTTCTCCATTGTCAGGGCTGGTCTCTTTATTCAGTTAAGCAAGCATTTTTAGGATATTCACCCTATTGTAGACATTGTGCTTGGCACAGCAGATAGAAAGATGGATCAGGTAGAGTTCCTGCCCATGGAGCTTACACAGTAGTTGGGGGGTCAGGCATGTAATTAAATGATGCAGGGGGACATTGGTTGAATGAAAGCACAGTGTAGTTAAATAAATCACTAGAAGGGAGTCTTAGCTCAGACAGGTCAAGAAAGACCTCTGGTGAAGCACAGTAGGAACAGGGGTCAGGATGGTTGAGGGAAAAGAGAGAGGACACTCCTTGCCTCAGGGAGTGTTGTCGTTCGGAAGTTCTGCTTGGCTGGGGCATGTATCGTGGGGCATGGGATGATGAGTGATGAGGCTGGAGTCACCCTAAGGAGACTTGTCTAGTAGGAAGGGGGAGGCACTAATGGAGTTTAGGCAGGTATGCCATGGCTGTAATTATGCTTTAGAAATCTCTGTCTGGGTGCTCCATGGGCAGCAAGTTTGAGGGATGTATTGGAGTATTGGAGTTTCAGAGACAAGTTTTTAAGTTGATTGCAATAATCCAGGCAACAGTTCATGAGGCCCTGATCTGGGATAATGTGGTAGAGACCCAGAGCATGGGGAATAGGGGCCATATTTGTTACCTTGCCTGAGCATCCTTCAGGAAGCACTGTATTCAGACCAATACAGAACAGAAAAGAAAGAACAGAGCTTTAGGTGATGAAGTTACACTTATTAAACAGAGACATGATTTTAGGCACCACATTCCATTTGATGGGGAGCCAAAAACAGATGGTGCAATGCAATTTACTGGACTAGAGTTCTTCAAAAGTGTGACTTAACTTGCAACTTGGAATCCTTCAATTTGCCAAATGCTGACAACACGTCCTGCCTATTCCACTGCATATTAATTTGCATCTATCATGGTGGTTTAGGTTTTTAATTATAGAAGAAATACAAACATATGGTAAAAATTAGAAAGAAACAGAGTAGAGAAGACTATAAATTAAAAAGTAAATATTTCTTTTCACACCCCTACTTTCCCATCCGATTCTCTAGCTATAGCTACACTTATGGATTCTTTTCACATTTTAATGGATATAAAGCATTCATACAAATATATGCTAGGTGAATATCCTTGCATATCTTTGCTTAGATGTACGGAAGTTAACTATTTCTCAGAAGTAGCATTATTGTATCTAAGACTGTGTTCATTAAATTTTTAATAACTTTCACAAAATAGTTCTCCAAAAATACACAAATTCCTCTCCTATCCACAAGCTATTATTTATTTATCTATTTATTTAATGCCATTTTATTACACATGCAGTGGTCGTGTTTCATTGTGATTTCATTTCCCTTCCTCTAATGGGATGTTGTGCATCTTTTCATGTACTTACATGTCATTCATATACCTTCTTTGGTGAAGAGGCAGTTCAGATCCTTGGCTCATTTGTTACTGGGCTGTTCATTTTCTTATTGGATTCTGGTAGTTCTTCATATAGTTTAGATACAACTCCTTTGTCATGTGTGTTTTTGCAAACATTGTCTCCCAGTCTGTGGTTTGTAGTTTTATTCTTTCAATCGTGTGTGTTGTGGAACAGAATTTTTTTGATTTTGATGATCTCTAATTTATTAATTTATTTTTAGTGGGTTACATTTTTGATATTATAGCTAAGAAATCTTTGCCTAACCCTAAGTTATAACACTTTTTAATTGAAGTATTGTCAGTTGATACAATACTCTGTTAGTTTATAATGCTGTTTCAGGTGTGCAGCAAAGTGATTCAGTTATACATATATATATATATATTTTTCAGATTCTTTTCCATTATAGGTTATTACAAGATATTGAATATATATAACAAATTTTTCTATGCTTTCTTCTTAAAGTTTCATATGTTTAGGTTTTACCTTTAGGTCTATGGCCCATAATATTAGCATAAGATGTGAAGGGGTAAGGTATGGGTAAAGATTATCTGTGTGTGTGTGGGGGGGGGGGTTGTTTTGCTTTTAATATAGATGTCCTGTTGTTCCAGGACCATTTTTTGAGAATTTTAACTTCTTACCCTTTATCAGAAATTAATCACCATACATTTGTATGTGGGATTATTTCTTGACTCTTTTTACTATATTTCTTTGTTCTTTGTGTCTATCATTTCACTAATACCACATAGTCTTGCTTAATACAGTTTTTCAGTCAGTTTTTTTTTTTTTTTTGCGGTACGAGGTCCTCTCACTGTTGTGGCCTCTCCCGTTGCGGAGCACAGGCTCCGGACGCGCAGGCTCAGTGGCCATGGCTCACGGCACAGCCGCTCCAAGGCATGTGGGATCTTCCTGGACCGGGGCACAAACCTGTGTCCCCTGCATCGGCAGGCAGACTCTCAACCACTGCGCCACCAGGGAAGCCCATTTCAGTCAGTTTTTAAATGAGGTAGTGAGAGTCCTCCAAATATATTCTTTTTTTCAAAATTGTTTTGGATATTCTAGTTTATTTTACTTTCCCTATAAATTTAATATTGGTATTTTGTAATATTGGATATTTATATAGATTGCATTGAGTACATAGATTTATTGTCAGAAACATCTTTGAATACATGAATCTGCTATATTTCTATTTATTTGTCCTTTTTGGTTTTTATTTAATTAATTATTTAATTAACTATTAGTTAATGAGTGTTTTGTAGTTTCCAACATACAGATCCTATGCATATTTTGTTAGATAACTATTTCATGTTTGGGGGTGCTATTGTAAGTGGTCTTTTTAAAATTTCAATTTCTGATCGTTCATTGCTAGGAGGTAGAAATAGAATTGATTTTTGTATATGAAGTTGTGTCCTGTGACTGTGCTAACCTCACTTATTAGTTCTAGTATCTTTTTTGTACCAGTTCCTTGGCATTTTCTATGTAGACAATGATGTCATCTGTGAAAAGTGACACTTATTTTCCTTTCCAATTGATATGCCTTTTATTTATTTATCTTGCCTCCTTGCACTGATTAGAACCTCTATTAAGTGTACAAGTGGACCTTATTGCCTTGCTTCTGACTTAAGGAGAAAGCATGCAATCTTTCCCTATTAGATATGTTGTTACCTGTAGGTTTTTCACAGATGCCTTTGATCAGGTTGAGCAAGTTCCTTCTATTGCTAGTTTGCTGAATATTTTTATCATGAGTGGAATTTTTGAATGATTTTTTTCATCCATTAAGATTTTTATGTCTTTTTCTTTTTATTCAGTTGACCTGGTAAATTACATTCTGACTGTTGAACCAGCCTCACATTCCTGCTATAAATCTTACATGGTCAAGATTTATTCTTTTTTACATTTAGACTGGTTTTCTTATAAACAGTATATGGTTGGATATTATATTTTTAAATCTAAATAGTCTTTTAATTGTCTCTTTTAATAAATGCCTTTGCATCATTTACATTTAATATAATTATTGATATTATTAAATTTTATTCTTCCAGTTTTTAATTTGTTTTCTTTTCCTCTCTGATTTTTGTTCCACCATTCCAATTTTACTGCCTTCTATGGATTATTTTAATATTTTTAGTGTATCATTTTTAAATTTTTTGATTTTTTTTAGTTTATTTTTTTAACGGTTGCTTTAGAGATAATAATATGCACACACAACCCTTCTCAGTTTCCTTAGAGTGTGTACTTTCACATCAGGTGAAAGTAGAAGCCTCACAACCATATTTGTCATTTTACTCCCTCCACTTATGTTACAGTTTTTTTGTATAGCACAACATACATAGAAAACACCACCATACAATAAGCTTTATGTTCAATAGTCATATATATTTTAAAGAATTTAATAAGTGAAAAGCAGTCTTTTATGTTTATCCAAATAGTTAACATTTCTGAAGCTCTTCCTTCATTCTTCAAATTACTAATTTCCCTCTAGTGTAATTTTCTTAAATACTAAATTATGTTCTTTAAATTGTCCTTTAAAGAAATTCTACTGGTGACAAATTTTATTAATTTCTTCAACTGAGAATGTATTTACTTTTCCTTCAGTCCTGAGAGATGTTTTTGCTGGATACAGAATTCTGGGTGAAGAGTCTTTTTCATTAGGCACTTTACAGATCACGTTTCACTGTCTTCTGGCCTGCATGCTCTCTTCTCTTCCCCCACAGCTTTACTGAGATATAATTGAGATATAACAATGTGTAAGTTTAAAGTGTACAACATGATGATTGGATATACATACATACTGCAAAACAATTACCAAAATAAGGTTAGTTAACACATCCATCATGTGTATGTGGTGAAAATTTTAAAACCTACTCTCAGCAACTTTCAAGTATAAATACAATATTGTTTATTAGGTCACCATCCTGTACATTAGGTCTCCAGAACTTATTCATCTTGTAACTGAAAATTTGTGCCCTTTTTTTTTTTTGTGGTACGCGGGCCTCTCACTGTTGTGGGCTCTCCTGTTGCAGAGCACAGGCTCCGGATGCGCAGGCTCAGTGGCCATGGCTCACGGGCCCAGCTGCTCAGTGGCATGTGGGATCTTCCCGGACCGGGGCGTGAACCCACGTCCCCTGCATCAGCAGGCGGGCTCTCAACCACTGCACCACCAGGGAAGCCCAGTTTGTGCTCTTTGACCAACATCTCCCAATTCCCCCACATCTCTGCCCCTGGAAACCACCAAACTATTCTCTACTCTCGTTTTGAATTTCTTCTCTCTCTCTCACTTTTTTTTTTTTTAAAGATTCTACATATAAGTAGATCATATAGTGTTTGTCTTTCTCTATGTTCCTCATTTCATGTAGCATAATGCCCTCAATGTCCACCCATGTTGTCACAAATGTCCCTCTTTTTCATGGATGCATAATATTCTATTGTAATACACACACACACACACACACACACACACACACATATATATGTATATATATATATATATATATACACACACATATATTTTTCTTTATCTGTTCATCCAGCAACGGACACCACTTAGGTAATTCTATGTCTTGGCTATAGTGAATAAGGTCTTCATGTTCTGATGAGGTATCTGTGGTCATTTGTATCATTGTTCCCCTGAATATCTTCTTTTTTCTCCACTTGTTTATAAGAATTTTTCTTTATCTTTACTTTTGAGAAGTTTAATTATTGTCTGTAGGGTCATGATTTTCTTTAAGTTTATCTCATTTGAGGTTCACAGAGCTTCTTGAATCTGTAAATTTATTAATTTCACCAGCTTGGGAAGTTTTTGAATATTATTATTTATTTTTTTGCGGTATGCGGGCCTCTCGCTGCTGTGGCCTCTCCTGCTGCAGGCTCCGGACGTGCAGGCTCAGCAGCCATGGCTCATGGGCCCAGCCGCTCCGTGGCACGTGGGATCCTCCCAGACCGGGGCACGAGCCTGCGTCCCCTGCATCAGCAGGCGGACTCCCAACCACTGCACCACCAGGGAAGCCCAGTTTTTGAACATTATTAATACAATTTTTTTCCTTTACCGATTTATTTCTCTTCTCTTGCTGGGACTCCAGTGATGTAAATGTTAGACAAATGTATCATTAATATTTTTCCACATAAATGGCACTTCCCCAAAATTCTATTTAGTTTTTCACCTTTTTCCCCTCTTTCTTTCAGATTGATAATTTACACTGACCTATCTGCAAGTTCACTGGCTCTTTCCTTGGTCATTTCAATTCTGCTCTTGAGCCCATCCATTATATTTTTAAGTTCTTAAATTATCATTTGCTTCTTTCTTACTTTTTATTTCTCTGTTGTAAACTCCTTTCCATTCATTTCAATTGTATCTTTACCTAACTGACAGTTACATTTGCTGCTTTAAAGTCTTTGAATATTATGTTGTGTAGACTCTCAGTCCCATTCAAATCTCCTGGAAAATGTTAATATTGTCATTTTAGAAGCTAATCTGTCCAGATAGGATCAGACTCCAAGTTCTGCCCTGCTTTCTGTGAGTACTGGTTCCAATCTTAAATTAATTTCAAACCTTTTGTTCCACTGCATTGGGTCTGTTCTGCATTTGTGTCACTAAGGGGTTCTTTAAGACTTAGGTGATGATTTAAATCTTACTTTGGTCCCCAGGTCTCTGCTTGTCTGGGTCTGTCCTCCACATCCACAGCCCAGGGATGAGCTCAAGGGTGTGTGGACTCATACAGAGAATGAAGGATCACCTTTTCTGCTGTCTTCTCTGTAGGATTTCCCCCTCTGGTATGAAAGGGTGTCTTTTCTGGTGCCTCTGGCCAGAAAAATTTTAGGTACCCTTGCCATTGCTGCAGGTACAGTTCCATGATTGGGGCCTGCTCTTGGGACAAAGCTACAGAAGAAAAAAGTGAACTAAACACACACAGGGGCTGCTTCTACCATCTTCACACCACAGGGATGCTTTTCATAATTCCTCTGGACAAAAAATGAGGCTTTTAATTGGAGTTTTAGCCTCCTTAGATGACATATTGAAACTGTGTACAAGCTCCTGTGTTCTTGTCTTTTGGAGTAAAAAGCTGACTCTAGAGTTAATGACTGGGAAACGTGAAGATAGAGAAACAAAGAATAGCTGTTGGGCTGGAGAACTGGTAACAGTTTAGACTATAAGTCTGCCATGTGGCAGAATCATCGAACTCACGGTTCCCTGAAAGACATAGATAAAGGCCTGACACACATTCCTAAGTTGTTTTTACAGGAAGCAGACCTCCACCAGATGAAAACTGCTGACCACAAGAACATAGACGCTAGAGTGGAACCAGAAGGTTGATGATGCTGATTCCCAATTACCTCATGACCAACCAGTGAGAAGAATGTCCACAAGCTGGCCACGCCCTGCTCCTTGAACCATTACTATAAGAGTCTTCACTACCCCCTCCAGGGCAGGACACACAGACTTATGGGCATTAGTCCACTGTGTCCCCCTTTGCCTGGCAAAGCAATAAAGCTATTTCTTTCTGCTTCACCCAAAACTCTGTCTTTGAGATTTAATCCAGCACCAGTGTACAGAGGCTGAATTTCGGCAACAATATGACTCCACATTGAGGACCCACCCTCACCTCAAAGCTGTGAGAAGAAAACAATATGGAAACCTCATCCCTTTAGAGTTGCCACTCTGGTTTTAACTCCTCTCCACAATCCACCTTCTTTTGTACTACTAGTAGTAGTAGTATACTACTACTATACATTAGTAGTAATCATAGGGGGAGAGTGGTCATAGAGAGCTCACTCCTTTTTTGTAGGAACTGGAAACTCATCTCATTGTTTGATTTCTTTTTTAAAATTATGAGTGAGGTCTTCAGTGATTCTTGTTAGTCAAATCCTTGTTCATATGTTTTCTGGCATTTGCTGTTTTTTAAATATTTGAAATCAAATATCTTCATTACAGAACAGTAACGTAAAGTTTTTCCCCCAGCTGCTCCAAGAATCTGCATTAAAAAGTACATGGCAGTTTGTATAATTTTCCTCTAGCAAGTTTCTTTTTATTTTGAAAAATATTTTAATAGGCTTTACTTTTTAGAGCAGTTTTAGGTTCATAGCAAAATTGAGTGGAAAGTACAGAGATTTCCCATATATTCCCTGCCCCCACACATGCACAACCTCCCCCACTTATGCACAGCCTGCATGAGTGGTGCATTTGTTACAATCTATACTGACACATCCTCATCACCTGAAGTTCATAGTTCATATTAGGGCTCACTCTTGGTATTGCACATCTATGGGTTTGGACAAATGTATGGTGATGTTTACCACCATTATAGTATCATACAGAGCAGTTTCACTGCCCTAAAAATCCTCCAGGCTCTGCCTGCTCATCTCTCCCTCCTCAGTTCCATTAACTTTTAATGGTTGTCTTTGTATATAATTAATATTATTTATTTTTAAAAATAAATTTATTTATTCATTTATTTTTTAAAATAAATTTATTTATTTATTTATTTTTAGCTGTGTTGGGTCTTCATTGCTGCGCATGGGCTTTCTCTAGTTGTCGCGAGTGGGGGCTACTCTTTGTTGCAGTGTGCGGGCTTCTCATTGCAGTGGCTTCTCTTGTTGCAGAGCACAGGCTCTAGGCATGCAGGCTTCAGTAGTTGTGGCTCGTGAGCTCAGTAGTTGTGGCTCACGGGCTTCAGTAGTTACGGCGTGGGCTCTAGGGCACAGGCTCAGTAGTTGTGGCACATGGGCTTAGTTGCTCCGTGGCACGTGGGATCTTCCCAAACCAGAGCTCAAACCTGTGTCCCCTGCATTGGCCGGCAGATTCTTAACCACTGACCCACCAGGGAAGCCCTGCATATAATTATTAATATTGTATATACCTTCCTAAGAAATCAACTTAGTAAAGCATCTTATTTCTTTTACTGTGGCAGCTGATTTCTTTTTAACTCTGTATGTATATAAGCATATCATCTGTAAATAATGATGATTTTGCCACATATTTTCCAATATTTTCCTGTCACTTATTTCTCTTATGAAATTGCATTGACTAGACACTCAGAAAAAGTAATAATAAGTGGTGAAATTGTAGGTCCCAGCTGTATTTCCTTCTCAAAATTGGGCAATTTTAGGAGAATTTAATCAAAGGATTAATTATTAAAGGGATTTGGGATTTGGCAAAACATCAAGAGATGATAGAGAGCCCTGGATTAGTAAAAGTAGGAACATTTGTCCCCCAGGCCTGAAGCCCTATGAAGAGAGCACAGTAACAGGACCTGGGAGGCAGGACTCACTGGGGAGTGATCTATGGAGAAGATGGCCCCCCAGGGAGGCAGTATCTAGGTCCTCCTTCCTTTTCAATTAAACATTACAGAAAAATAAACAGTATAATGTAAGAACTCATGTACTCACCTCCCACAATGAACAATTGTTAACATTTTGACATTATTTATTCAGAGCCAACAAAAATTCTATGACTAATATATTGGTAATCCTTCTCTCTCTGTTTTTCACTCCCCAGGCCTAATTTCCCCTTCCTCTTCAGAGATACTCTCTACCATGCATTTTTGTGTATTTATAATTTTTACATAGATACAGATATAGATATGCACAATGTCTAAATAATACATAGTAATGTGTAGTGATTTTATAAAAATGATTTCATAATATAAATTATGTTCTGATACTTGCCTTTTTTAAATTATATTTTTAATTGAAGTATAGTTGGTTTGCAATGTTGTATTAGTTTCAGGTGTACAGCAAAGTGATTCATATATATATATATATATATATATATATATATATATATATGACTTTTATGAGCCTCTAGTCTCTTTGACTCTAGAATAATCCAGACTCTTTTCCCCTATGGCTTTTAGTTTTGAAAAGTCTGGACTAATTGCCTTGTACTGTGTCCAACATTCTGGATTTGTAAATTATTTTTCAATATTGTATATTTACCTTCTCCCTCTATTCCTCACGTTTTCTGTGAACTGCAAGTTAGATTTAGATGATTTTTTTAGATTTAAGGTAAACTTTTGTCAAGAATGCTCCATAGGTGATGCTGTGTGCTTCCCATTTCATCTCATCAGGAAACACAGAACACTTGGCTGTCCCAGGCATTGACTTGCAAATCCTCCATCATGAAGATACATTGTCTTTTGCAATCAGCTGGTACTCTCTGCAGGGACTCTCTGGCACATTTCAAATATCCGGTTTCCCAACGACCACCCCCCTAATGGCTTGGGCATTTATTAATCCTCATCTGAATCAACCATTATATGGAAGAATCATTTATTTTTTAATTGCTCCATAAATTGAAGGATATATTTATTTCAAAGGAACTTGTAGGAATCACCACTACTTGGTAGAAATTTCCTATGATAGGTTCACGTGGGAAGGTTGTCCTGGTCTTATCTATTGTGGACATCCATGCAGGGACTCAAGGTGGTTGAAATCTGGAGAATGAGAAGCCTACCCCATGGGCTGATTTTATAAAAGATTCAAGGCATTCATAAATACTCTCTACCTTTCTTCTGCTGTCACCATGACAACGTAAGTGAGCCTGGCTGGAACCTTCTTATTTCATTAAGCTTCCTATGCTTATGCTCCTTGCTCCACTGAGAGGAATGTCCTTGATGTTTATTATATTCAGAGTAAATATAAATGTCTGAAAGCTGGAAGAGGGTGGAGTGTCAAGATGCAGGCTGTGGACCCCCTGTTTCACCAGGAGTGGGTTCATCACCTTTTTTTCTTTATTTAAAATCACAACGTTTTTATTTGTTAAAATAACTAACGGCTTGTTATTTTGAAAGTGTTTTTTTGTTTTTGTTTTTTTACAGCTTTATTTGGTATTATACTCATTTCGATAGAGTGCGTATAAAAAATAAAGATTTACCTCCTTGGAGAAATGAAGCACCGAAGTGTAGAAAAAGCCAGTGTGAGACACTTCTGTTTTCAGGACAGGATACTTCTGTTTTCAGAAGTAGACACACTTCTTGCTATGTGTCCCTCCTAAGAACAGCTGAAATCCCATCCCTGGCCATTATACATACAATAAACAAGACTCAGAACGGTGGAGAGAAAAAGGCAGCTTACCAGGGGCCTGAGGACCGTGGAAGGTCACGTCATTGAGTTCCTTTGCTTTTCTTCATGCCTCATACATCGTGGACCACGTTCCAGAGGAGCCAGGAACCCAGACACACCCCGGAGAGCGCACAACTGGTGGTCCAGTGGGTAAGATTCTGCGCTCCCAATGCAGGGGGCCCAGGTTCTATCCCTGGGCCGGGAACTAGAGCCCGCATGCCGCAACTAAGAGTTCGCATGCTGCACGCCTCAAGGAAGATCCCACGGGCCGCTACTAAGACCTGTTGCAACCAAAATAAATAAATAAATATTGAAAAAAAAAAAAGAAAAGAAAATCCAAGAGAAGCCCGGTCCCTCGAGTCCAAGGGCCAGGAATGGGTCAGCCTAGCAGGACTGAGAAGTTTAGACAAAACTCCAGCCAAACACGCCCTTCCCAGAGCCAGCTCCCTAGTGGGGAACCTGACCCCCACCCTTGCCCAGCAGTGATGAGGTGCACCTGTCTTCCCCCAACCCTCCTTTTTATGTTCTACTGTTGTTATGTAAAATATAACAAACAGGGTGAAGGATACACAAGTCCTCTCTGTGCTATTTTTGCAACTTCCTGTGAATCTATTATTTCAAAATGAAAAGTTAAATTAAAAAGTCAGACTCTTGGGTGATATTTTTCCTTTTCCATCTGGGTGCTCTGTAGTCATTTTGGTATACATTGACTGGGTTCAGTGTCTCACAGCAAAACAATTAGAAGGAACAGCTGCTTGCCTGTTTAATTCTGGTACAATGTCCCTAAATTGTAGGTTTGGAAGGAGTACCATTTAGAACCAGGCAACTTGATTTTTTTTCATTTATTTTTTATTGAAGTAACATTGGTTTATAAGCCTATTAAGTTTCATGTGTACAACATTCTGTTTCTACTACTGTATACCCTATGGTGTGCTAAGTCAGATGGAAAGACCAATACCATATGACTTCACTCATATGTGGAATCTAAAATACAAACAAACAAAAAATAAATGGACAAAGCAGGTTCATCTTTTTTATAGTAAAGTCAATTTTAATAGCCAAACACTACAATAAAGTAGATATTCACCAATAATAAAATGGATATATAGGTTGTAATATAGTCATGCAATGTAATATGTATAATTATACAGCAAGAAAATTAATGATTTGTTGCAACAAAAAATATCACAGGGGATAATTTCAAAAATATAATATCAAGCAATGAAACCAGATACTTCTGCATGAT
Organism: Leucopleurus acutus; assembly: GCF_964270905.1. NCBI lineage: Eukaryota > Metazoa > Chordata > Mammalia > Artiodactyla > Delphinidae > Leucopleurus > Leucopleurus acutus. The sequence continues at coordinate 150,142,893 of NC_139142.1, forward strand.
TCCATTTATATAAAGTCCTAAAACAGACAATATTAATCTATGGTATTTAAAATGGTACTGACAGTTATTGGTCTTTTATGATGTTTTAGTGTCCCATTTATTTTCTTGGGATATGGTTACAAAGGTGTGTCTTTTTGTGATAATTTATTGAGTTACACATTAGAATTTGTGTATTTTCATCTATAAATGCTACTCCTCAGTAAAATATGCAAGTTCATTTTCTAAGTGGAAGTTCCAGGGGATATTTTGGTGGTTCTGTGTATATGAGCATTCAAAAGAGAAAGATATCAGGAACAAAGATAGGAAGACAGGAGAACCCTTTTTAAAAAAATTTTTATTTTCTTAAGAAGATGTTGGGGGTAGGAGTTTATTAATTTATTTATTTTTGCTGTGTTGGGTCTTTGTTTCTACGTGAAGGCTTTCTCTAGTTGTGGCAAGCGGGGGCCACTCGTCATCGCTGTACACGAGCCTCTCACTGTTGCAGCGTCTCTTGTTGTGGAGCACAGGCTCCAGACGCGCAGGCTCAGTATTTGTGGCTCACAGGACTAGTTGCTCTGCACCATGTGGGATCCTCCCAGACCAGGGCTCAAACCCATGTCCCCTGCATTAGCAGGCAGATTCTCAACCACTGTGTTACCAGGGAAGCCTCAGGGGAACACTTTTATAACAAAACACCACTCAATTCAATGGAAAGTAATAATGCATCCCTTTCTTTAATTACTCATTTCAGTGTAATTCAGTACAAATTTTATGTAAGAACAATGACTGCTGAGAGGGACATTCATTAAGGGGAGCTCCGCTTTTGACCTCCAGAAAATGTTTACTTAGCACCTCCTCACTCCTCAAGGTGGAACACATCAGCAACCAAAGTAGAGAAAGTTCCTGTTTCCCTGCATCTTGGAAATGCTCACACTTAGGGTGCTGCCTGGAATCTTCTAAAGGCAAAGTAATGTAACAATGTTAGATGGAGTTCAGGGTTTCTAGCCTGAAGCAGAACAAAATATAGCAGCCACAAATGCCCAAGAAAGCTATACTGTGGACAATGAATTAGACTTGCCTTTCTTCATGAGAGCTACGGAAAGTGGCAAGGAAGTTTTCTAGTCAGGAGAATTGTTCCTAAAGAAACAAGCTGCTTTAAGAGTGTTCAGCGCCCTTTCATCACACAGTTTTGAGCGAGAGAAGGATCACATTTTGTGAAGACTGTGGTACAGAAGGAAGCACCAGCAAGATCCCTCTGATAGCATGATTCTGGGGGTCTAGTGTGCGGTATAAGCAGATAAGTTAGGGGTCTCCTGGAGAAAGAGAACAAGGTATGGCTTTCTTGACATAAGGGAAGCCATTTTGACCTAAGCCATTATGTGATCTAAGCCTGGCTGCAATGCTTGCCCTAGAACAGGTCTCAGTAACTAGTGATCTTAAGGGAATGGAGGAATGCAGGAACAGAGAAAAGGCAATCAAACAACAGTGCAGTGATAGAGTCCTAGTTCCTCCTTAAGAGATATACACAATAATATACCTTTGAATTCTGCAGGAACTGAGGCCCCCACCCAGGTGGAGGACAGAATGATTATGTTGACCCTCCTGTCTTCAGTCAACTAAAGCTTGGACTTTGTTGACCTTTGCCCCAATTCTATGCTGAATTCTCTGAGCAAGTCCCCTTCATGAATATGCATGTACCCTTAGCTTAAACTTCCCCAATTTTGCTGTTGGGGAGACCCTGCTTTGGGAAAGATCCTGGTGTTCTTTTTACTAGATGCAAGTAATAAATCATTCCTTCTTCCGATCTTTGGCTCAGTTGTGTTTATTGGCTGGACGCCCACCAAGAGGTGAACCCAGTTTTCAGGTAACATAAGCACACCCAGTCAGCCCCGTCAACTCTCCCTTAGGGCTGCCAGGTATGACAAAGGAGACAGTTGGATTTGACTCCTGGATCAGTAACAAATAATTTTTCAGAACATGTAAGTCCCATGGAATCTTTGTCTTATAATTGCACTTGGTCCTCTGGCAGCTCTAGTTCCAGTGCACCCCTCTTCCCTGATCTCTGTCTGCTTCTAGAGTTGGCACGTGCAGCTCCTCAGACAAGGCCAGAGGGTTCCTGGAGGCTCTTCACCCTCAAGTGCAGAGACCTGGGGGTGTTGGGAATTTACTTCCCCCAGGAGACAGCCAACCACCCGTAGTGCAGGGACACACGACAGCCCAGCTCTCTTGCCTCAGGTGGAGAAAAGTCTGAGGTGTCACTCACGCTGCTCCAGTGCTCCCTGTGGGATCAGGCTGGGGCCAGGCTTTGTCTGAACTTGCACAGTTCTTTCCCCTTCCCTGTTCTGTTTCCCCCACATCCTTACAGGTTTCCTGTGTAAGAAATTTCTTAATAAATCATTCGCATATGAATCCATTAACAGGATCCACTTCTGGGGAGCTTAGCCTGAGACAATCCTGAAATAAAAGGTGAGAATACAGATTTGGCCCTGAGGTTCCTGTAGTAAGAAACAGTGCCTAAATAAACACAAACTCTGGAAATTATTTCCTCAAATTATTGTTTGATGTTAGTAGATAAGGCTTAGAGTAAAACTTGAAAACCCTACAGTGTTAGAGTAAAACTTGAAAACCCTACAGTGTTGTCTGTAAAAAGAATGTCTTTTTCATAATCAAGTATTATATTCAAGAGAAAATCCAAGAAAGAATCTTAAACATGGATCTGTTGAGGAGCAGTACCTTGCCTTTCATCCCTGCAAAGGTCACAGTTACAGGCCTTTCAGCCAGATGGCACTGGAGGTTCTGACTGGGGACTTGGCCCTTCCTCCAGGGACCTCTAAATTTAGCACATGCCAAAACTTGAAGTGTGCAGTAAGAACTTTGCAGATAAGAGTTCAGTGAAGCACCAGAGATGCCTGCTTGTGGATATTTTAACATGTTTCTGGTGGTTTGTCCCCACACCCCCCATCACCAGTTGAGTTCCAGGAGAATTTGGAGAATCTGTCCCTCACACTCGCCCTCACCCCCTCCCTGCTTCAGGCAGTTACCAAGGAACTGAGGCTCCCTTTGTTGTAAATTACTGGGGTGAGCTAGAAAATCAAAGGCACTTTACATGATACATTAAACAAGATAGACTTAATTGATATTTACAGGACATTCCATCCCAAAAAAACAGAATACACTTTCTTCTAAAGCGCTCATGGAACATTCTCCAGGATAGATCATATCTTGGGTCACAAATCAAGCCTTGGTAAATTGAAGAAAATTGAAATTGTATCAAGTATCTTTTGCAAGCACAACACTATGAGACTACTTATCAATTATAGGAAAAAAATCTCTAAAAAATACAAACACATGGAAGCTAAACTATAAACTACTAAATAACCAAGAGATCACTGAAGAAATCAAAGAGGAAATCAAAAATTACCTAGAAACAAATGACAATGAAAACACGGTGACCCAAAACCTATGTGATGCAGCAAAAGCAGTTCTAAGAGGGAAGTTTATAGCAATACAATACTACCTCAAGAAACAAGAAACATCTCAAATAAACAACCTAACCTTACACTGAAAGGAATTAGAGAAAGAAGGGCAAAAATCCCCTAAAGTTAGCAGAAGGAAAGAAATCATAAAGATCAGATCAGAAACAAATGAAAAAGAAGTGAAGGAAATGATAGCAAAGATAAAAAAAACTAAAAGCTGGTTCTTTGAGAAGAAAAACAATATTGATAAACCATTGGCCAGACTCATCAAGAAAAAAGGGAGAAGACTCAAATCAATAGAATTAGAAATGAAAAAGGAGATGTAACAACTGACACTGCAGAAATACAGAGGAACATGAGAGATTACTACAAGCACCTGTATGCCAATAAAATGGACAACCTGGAAGGAATGGACAAATTCTTAGAAAAGCACAAGCTTCCGAGATTGAACTGGGAAGAAATAGAAAATATAAACAGACCAATCACAAGCACTGAAATTGAGACTATGATTAAAAGGCTTCCAACAAACAAAGGCCCAGGACCAGATGGCTTCATAGGCGAATTCTATCAAACATTTAGAGAAGAGCTAACACCTATCCTTCTCAAATTCTTCCAAAATATAGCAGAGGGAGGAACACTCCCAAACTCATTCTATGAGGCCACCATCACCCGGATACCAAAATCAGACAAAGATGTCACAAAGAAAGAAAACTACAGGCCAATATCACTGATGAACATAGATGCAAAAATCCTTAACAAAACACTAGCAAACAGAATCCAACAACACATTAAAAGGATCATACACCATGATCAAGTGGGGTTTATCTCAGGAATGCAAGGATTCTTCAATATACACAAATCAATCAATGTGATAAACCATATTAACAAGTTGAGGTATAAACACCATATGATCACCTCAAGATGCAGAAAAAGCTTTCGACAAAATTCAACACCGATTTATGATAAAAACCATCTAGAAAGTTGGCATAGAGGGAACTTACCTCAACATAATAAAGGCCATATATGACAAACCCACAGCCAACATCGTTCTCAATGGTGAAAACCTGAAACCATTTCCTCTAAGATCAGGAACAAGACAAGGCTGTCCACTCTCACCACTATTATTCAACATAGTTTTGGAAGTTTAGCCAGAGCAATCAGAGAAAAAAATAGAAATAAAATGAATACAAATCAGAAAAGAAGAAGTAAAGCTGTCACTGTTTGCAGATGACATGATACTATACATAGAGAATCCGAAAGATGCTACCAGAAAACTACTAGGACTAATCAATGAATTTGGTAAAGCAGCAGGATACAAAATTAATGCACAGAAATTTCATGCATTCCTATACACTAATGATGAAAAATCTGAAAGAGAAATTAAGGAAACACTCCCATTTACCACTGCAACCAAAAGAACAAAATACCTAGGAATAAACCTACCTAAGGAGGCAAAAGACCTGTATGCAGAAAGTTATAAGACACTGATGAAAGAAATTAAAGATGATACAAACAGATGGAGAGATATACCATGTTCTTGGATTGGAAGAATCAACAATGTGAAAGTGACTATGCTACCTAAAGCAATCTACAGATTCAATGCAATCCCTATCAAACTACCAATGACATTTTTCACAGAACTAGAACAAAAAAATTCACAGTTTGTGTGGAAACACAAAAGACCCCTAATAGCCAAAGCAATCTTGAGAAAGAAAAACAGAGCTGGAGGAATCAGGCTCCTGGACTTCAAACTATATTACAAAGCTACAGTAATCAAGATGGTATGGTATTGGCACAAAAAGCAGAAATATAGATCAATGGAACAGGATAGAAAGCCCAGCGGTAAACCCACACACATATGGTCACCTTATTTTTAATAAAGGAGGCAAGAATATACAATGGAGAAAAGACAGCCTCTTCAAAAAGTGGTGCTGGGAAAACTGGACAGCTACATGTAAAAGAATGAAATTAGAACACTTCTTAACACCATACACAAAAATAAAATCAAAATGGGTTAAAGACCTAAATGTAAGGATAGATACTATAAAACTCTTAGAAGAAAAGATAGGCAGAACACTCTATGACATAAATCACAGATCCTTTTTGATCCACCTCCTAGAGAAATGGAAATAAGACAAAAATAAACCAATGGCACCTAATGAAACTGAAAAGCTTTTGCACAGCAAAAGAAACCATAAACAAGACGAAAAGGCAACCCTCAGAATGGGAGAAAATATTTGAAAATGAAGCACCTGACAAAGGATTAATCTCCAAAACTTACAAGCAGCGCATGCAGCTATCATAAAAACAAAGGACCCAATCAAAAAATGGGTGGAAGACCTAAATAGACATTTCTCCAAAGAAGACATACAGAAGGCCAATAGACACATGAAAAGATGCTCAACATCTCTAATTATTAGAGAAAAGCAAATCAAAACTACAATGAGGTATCACCTCACACCCATCAGAATGGCCATCATCAAAAAGTCTACAAACAATAAATGCTGGAGAGGGTGTGGAGAAAAGAGAACCCTCTTACACTGTTGGTGGGAATGTAAATTGATACAGCCACTATGGAGAACAGTATGCTGGTTCCTTAAAAAACTAAACATAGAACTACTATATGACCCAGTAATCCCACTATTGGGCATATACCCTGAGAAAACCATAATTCAAAAAGAGTCATGTACCACAATGTTCATTGCAGCTCTATTTACAATAGCCAGGACATGGAAGCAACCTAAGTGTCTATCAACAGATGAATGGATAAAGAAGATGTGGCACAGATATACAATGGAATATTACTCAGCCACAAAAAGAAATGAAATTGAGTTATTTGTAATGATGTGATGGACCTAGAGTCTGTCATACAGATTGAAGTAAGTCAGAAATAGAAAAACAAATGCCATATGCTAACACATATATATGGAAACCAAAAAATAAAAATTGTTCTGAAGAACCTAGGGGCAGGACAGGAATAAAGACACAGACATAGAGAATGGACTTGAGGACACAGGGAGGGGGAAGTGTAAGCTGGGACGAAGTGAGAGAGTGACATTGACATATATACACTGCCAAATTTAAAATAGATAGCTTGTGGGAAACAGCCACATAGCACTAGGAGATCAGATCAGTGCTTTGTGAGCACCTAGAGGGGTGGGATAGGGAGGGTAGGGGAGAGATGCAAGAGGGAGAGGATATGGGGATATATGTGTACATATAACTGATTCGCTTTGTTATAAAGCAGAAACTAACACACCATTGTAAAGTAATTATACCCCAAAAAGATGTTTAAAAAAAAAAAAGAAAACCAAAGGCAAGAAGCTTCACAGAAAGGGAAAGGTGGCATTCGACACTCACAAAAGAGTAACTTACTCCTCCAGAAGGAACTCACTTTACAACAAAAACATCTTCACAAAACAAGAAGGCAGAGAGGTCGAATTGGTTGTTACTGGTCACTTGGTGTGTCTGAACCTCTGGGAGGTTCATGGGTGCCATTGCCATGTGGGCTGTTTGCTGGTAAGGCAACAACTCCACTTTGGTTTTCATTTCCTCATTACCTCATGTCAGTGGTGCTGGTGAAGAAGTTTTTTTTCCTTATCTCAAGCAGAATGGCTTTTCCTGTTCCTGAAACTCACACTGGCTGGACTTGCACAAGTAGGAAAAAATTACAAGTAGAGAAATATAACACCCCTAGGAAACATGAGTAAATCACTGGAATTGTTTCCATTTATTGGATGACAGCAACATACCAAAGGCTTTGTGTGTATTATCTCATTTAATGTATTATTATTGCATTTATTTTATAGAGAAGGAAATCAAGACTTCGGGGAGTAAAGAACTTGGCCAACTTTAGTTAGGTAGAGAGGGATGGAGCTGGGATTCTAACCCCCTCTCTCTGTTTACAGACCCCACATCTAACCATTGCACAAACCATCCACCTGACAGAGAAGTCACAGAAGGTTGACCTAAAATAAGATCATATTTCCCCAGAGTCCACTGGTGGTCCTGGCTTCAGTTTCCATGATTGACTTGCTGTATATAAACCTTGTATGTGCACTGCCAGGATTTCCATCACCATCTGTCATATACCCTTTATTGCAGAAGAGATATGAGAAAATATAAGGTTCTCAAGGGTACGACACTTCTGCAGACGAAACAATTAGAGAAAAAAGGTAAACTCTTTTTTTTGCTCTGGATTTAAAAGGAATTGTCCCCGTACAAAGAAAGAGTGAGCTTGTCTTTGGATCAATGTGTTTTTACTTAAAGACAGCGTCAAGTGACAACTGGAATGAAAGATACACTATGCTCTGGGATTCAGGGTTCCAGAAATTGTCTGAGGTATGGCTGCACTGATGAGCTTACCTTTTAATATCCAGCAGCGCACTGTGACACACCCATGCAGAGTCCTAACAAATAGAAACGTGTTTACACCGAGTGGATGGCTGACCTACTTTTGCTGCAGTGTTTGATTTGCTTTTAATTATAGCAATTACAGTGCCCTGATCATTGGCATCATCCCCAGGATGCTGGTTTTTTCTTAATGTTATTGTTACCCAGATTACACAGCTGTGGGGTCAGTGTGATGCTTGCGAATGTTCCAGGGGTGGTGTGAGTGGTCTTAGAAACTCATTAGGGGTCAGCACAAGTTCTTTATCAAGATTTCTCCAGTGACTGCTGGGTTGTCCTCATTGTAAAGAGCTACCCCTTGGCATGGCCTTGGCAAACCCGAGTTGCCCTGATCATGTCCTGGAAAAAGAAGGGTTCTTTTGGGAGACCCAGCAGAGTCAACCATTCGAGGTCTACAGAATAGAGTTTTCCAAGTGAAATTAAAATCTTCCCAGAAAAAAACTGACTTTTAGATGCCTTGTTCTTCCATTCCCCTCCCTCCCTGCCTTCCTGCCCTTCATCCCTGTATTAGTCAGTTTGGCAGCTACAACAAAGTGTCACAGACTAGGTGGCTTAAATAGCAAATATTTATTTCTCCCAGTTTTGGAGGCTGGGAAGCTCAAGATCAAGGTGTAGTGGTTCTGGTGTTGGGCAAGGGCTCACTTCCTGATGTGCAGATGGCCATCTTCTCACTGTGTCTCACATGGCAGAGAGAGAGAGGAAGCACACTTTCTTTCTGTCTTTCCTTATAAGGGCATTAATCCCATCATGAAGGTTCCACCTTCATGACCTAAATACCATCACCTTGGGTATTAGGATTTCAACATATGAATCTGGGAGGAACGCAAACATGTGGTCCGTAGCAATCTTCAAATTCAAAACATCTATTGTAAACTTTGTGAAATAAAATTCATATTTATGGCAAGACAAAAAGAAAATTAAACATAAAAATTCTTCTCTGCCCTTTGGCCTCCCCTCTCCCCTAACTGTGCATTGTGTATCAGCATTATGCATGGACCAGACCTTCCCCATCAGCAGGAATACCTGCTCAGCCATAAACAGCAACATTCTCCCAGCATCAATAAGACAGCTTCTTAAAAGACAACATTCCTTCTTGATCTTGTAAAGGCACATGACCCACCATGACGGTGCTTAAATCTGGATTACATAAACTGTCAAAAATATGTCATTTGATGTACAGCCCTGTGTCTCAAAAAACTTATATAAACCGTGTCCTGACTTCTAATGGTGGAACAGTTCTCAGAACTTTCTGAGATGCTCTTCTTGGGTTATAATCCTCAAATTTGGCTTGAATAAAATTTTCCAATCTTCCTTAGATCGACTGATTAATGTTTTTTGACAACCTGTATAGGATTACTAACAATAATAGCAGTAGGTAGAATTTATAAAGACTATTCTATGTGCAAGTATTAACAACTTTCGTGTTCCCCAAGAAGTAGGGACTCTGTCATTACTGCTTGTCAGATTTAAAAATTGCCATGGGGATGGGATAAGTAACTTTCTGAGTTGTGGGGACTGGGTTCCAATGCAGGAGACCCACTGCCTTACCACGGACCTCCTCCCATGCCAGGATGCAGTGAGGACACCCATCTGTGTGAACAGACCTGTCAGGAGGCCTCCTCCCACCCTGATGGAGTTCGGTGGAGGCTGGGAATCTAATGTCACAAAGCTTCACCACCCCAAATTAATTAAATTAACACTATAAAAAATGGTGGTGCTTGATGCTTTTTATTCTTCTGGTTTGATGAAATGCACATAGTCAAATCTAATTAATCTTCACCTTCACAAAAGTGGAATGATGACTCAGAGAGCAAGGTGTGGAATTATAGGATGCTTGGATGCTGCTCGCAGGAAGGCTGAGCACTGAGACCCAACCTAACTCAACTCATTTTTAAAGCCCCCTCTGCAGAGGGAAGCACTAATTTACTTACAGACCTTTGATATGATAATTACAAATCACTCTTACCTACTCATTAGAGGAACTCCCCCACAGAATTTCCCCATTCTTTTAATTCTGTACGAATTACAGGTCTGTTATTAAAGTACAGCAGAATGGTGAAGAATGAGACAGACCTGGGTTAGAATCCAGATTCTTCAATTTACTGACTGTTAATTTTGAACAAGTCACCTAGCCTCTGAAAGCACCATTTTCTTTTTTTTTTTTTTACCCCTAGGTTCTTCATGATCTTTTATTTATTTATTTATTTTCTTAGATTCCATATATATGTGTTAGCATACGGTATTTGTTTTTCTCTTTCTGACTTACTTCACTCTGTATGACAGACTCTAGGTCCATCACCTCACTACAAATAACTCAATTTTGTTTCTTTTTATGGCTGAGTAATATTCCATTGTATATATGTGCCACATCTTCTTTATCTATTCATCTGTTGATAGACACTTAGGTTGCTTCTATGTCCTGGCTATTGTAAATAGAGCTACAATGAACATTATGGTACATGACTTTTTTTGAATTATGGTTTTCTCAGGGTATGTGCCCAGTAGTGGGATTGCTGGGTCATATGGTAGTTCTATTTGTAGTTTTTTAAGGAACCTGCATACTGTTCTCCATAGTGGCTGTATCAATTTACATTCCCACCTAACAGTGCAAGAGTGTTCCTTTTTCTCCACACCCTCTCCAGCATTTATTGTTTCTAGATTTTTTGATGATGGCCATTCTGACCGGTGTGAGATGATATCTCATTGTAGTTTTGATTTTGAAAGCCCCATTTTCTTTACCTGTAAAATGAAGATAATCATATTCTTCCCTGGTTTGAAGGCTGTAAGGAAGAAATGAAAGCCAACCCCACTGACAGAACTATGTTGAGTTCGCAGTAGAAACTGTTGGTTCTTGCATTTAACTAATCTTCATTTTTCACTAATCCCAAACTGATCTCTTTGCAATAAACATAAATATAGTAAAATTTTTCTTTTCATGTTTCTTTGATTCTTAGTACAGATTTCATTGAATGGAAAGTTCCAATGCTATGCAGTAACCCTTTGGCAATTCCACTGAAGTGACCTGAACTGGATTTCAGAAGTGAGACTAGTGTTTCCTCTGCACATCAGTAGGTACAGAGGAATGTCTCCTGTGGCATTCCATGGATTAGTGTAGTTTTAAGGAAGCTGTAGGAGTTTTGTGTTTATCAATACATCTTTTGTTCTTTGATTGTTAGCAATTTTCTTGCCTTTTAGGGTATTTTAAGACTTTTTACTCCATGAAACATAGGGATTTGTCAGACATCACCTGCCCATGACTATCTTTCAATCCAAAGGAAGGTAAGAGTGTAGAGCACAGTGATCTTCCAGGGGAGGTAGGGCAAAGTGCGGAGGAACTAAATGACAGGGAGACAAAATCCCACTGAATGGATGCAGGAATGCCTAGTGGCAGATGTTCATTTGGAGCAGAACTTGGAGTCATCAGCAGATTCATTGGAGGAGATGTTTCTTGTGGGTCAAATACAGGACTGTTCCTGCTCTCCGTGAGTTTCAAGATCCCAGATGATACAGACACCTCAGAGAATACAAAAGCACCACCTGTTCAGATTTGCCAGTTTGGGGACAGTTAAGATGACACCCAAGGGATATCAGCCAAGAGGTGGGTGAAGTGGGAGAAATGGGTCATGAAAGTGAACAAGTGTGTTGGTGAGGGTGTGTGATTTGTTTAGTTCTTGACACTTTGAGCAGAAGCAGTTTGTGAGACATCCTAGTGGGGATTTCAAGTGATACATTCAGGGGAGAGACCTAGTTTGGCAATGCTGGCCTGAGATTCATTAGCAAACAGATGGAAGTTGAAAACAAGAAGGGAAAAAGATCCTCCCGATGAGTATGTGGTTCAAGAGATGCAGACCCAGGTGCCTGTGAGGAACCAAGGCTGGAGGAACGACCAGAACACCTATGAACAGGAGTTGGGTAGATGCAGTGCGCTAACATCCTCTACCTCCACTTCACCCTCCTTCCAGAGTGAGAAGTTGAAAGGGTAAAAATAAAACCAAAACGAAACATTTCCCAGCTGCACAGGCCACTAGGGTTTCAGATGACAATTAGTTTTTGCCAGTTAGATGCACTGATGCAGGACATGGATGACTACAGGGAGGCAGAGGCCATATTCCTCCTGTTGGCACTGCTGGCAAACAAGCAGTGAGGCCCTGAATGTTGGGGGCAGCTATGGGGACTGGACTCAGTGGTCCGGTGTGTGGTCACCAGATCTGCAAGTGCTGAGAGACAGGCAGGGAGGGCACATCTGTGGGAACACAGGTGTGGCAGCTACACCTCCCTGCACCTCAACTACATCATTGTTTCGGTGATATTCCTCAACTCTGCATCCCGGTGGAAGCCCCCTGACTTCTACTTTTCTGGTTCATCCAGTGATTTTAGGTAAACAATGAATTCCTTGGATTAAAAGCTTCTTTCTTCAGAAATACCTAGAATTTCTGTTTTCTTGCATGGAACTGGGATGGATAAAGGAAATTTAAGGAAGCTGGGAGAAAAGACTATTTCAAACGAAAGGTGTGAGCTACAGTAGTACATGTCATCAAGAGCTAATAAAAGTAAGAACTAAAATATGTCTACTGTATTTGGAAGTTGTTCTCTACCAAAGAGATTCCAGTGGTGTCTGGATAGGGCAGGTGGCAGGGCCACCTAGACAATTGTGCACCCCATGGCAGGCTGATGATTGGTGTTCTTTCAGGTTTCCTTAATTAATTAACAGCTTTTTAAAAATCAACTGGTTTTATTAAAACTCATGCTCATTAAAGAGAGTTTAGGAAAATAACACAAAAAGAATAAAAAATATCTATAATTCCCCAACTTTTAAAAAACTGCATGAATATTTAACAGGTTCTCTTTTGGACTTCTTTTTGAGTCTTTTTTTTTTTGTCTTTAAAAAAACATTTTTATTGAAATATAGTTGATTTACAATGTTGTCTTAGTTTCAGGTGTACAGCAAAGTGATTCAGTTATATACACATGTACACACATATATTCTTTTTTAGTTTCTTTAAAATATACACATTACTATATATAAAATAGATAACCAACAAGGACTTACTGTATAGCACAGGGAACTATACTCAATAACTTGCAATAACCTATAACAGCTTTTTTTTCTATGAATAGATATTGTAAACTCTGTTAGGCTTATAACCCAGAGGTCAGCTGTCCCCTAGGTCTGTTCATTGGGCTCTTCCAAAACAAAACTCCCTTTGTGTGAAAGCATTGTTGAAAGACATAAATTATTGAAGAATGTATTGGAGAGATAGAGAAGTAGGTTTACATTGCATCAAGCATTTCACATGAAGACATCTTCAGTAGATGTTCTTCCTCCCCAAGACTCTTTGTTTCTGTGGCCTGGTGGCTATGTCTACTCAGCCTTTCTTTCCTGCTTCAGTGCTCAACCCATAACCCCCCAACTCTTCTTTTCCAGATTTCCCTTTTCAAATTCTATCCCTATTTCCTGCAGGGCAATTTAGCACTGTGAAAGCAACAGTCTTCAAGCTTGCATACATCCAACCTTGGTCAGTACTCTTAAGTAGGCTTAACTTGTTCTGAATAAATCAGCAAATTATATTTTCAAGATCAGCTCTTCCAAGATGCTAGTGGATCATTATAAAGAACAACTAAAAAAGTTTGCCTTTCACATGTTCAAATCCACATAAGGAATTTATTACATACACTGAATGAGAGTATAAGCAATATATATTTCACTGATCACATAAGAAGACTCCAGTAAATAATTGGGTTAATTGGTATGATAATTCAAAATTTTAATTGTGATTTTTAGTGCTTCCTTATAAGGAAATGGATAATGGAGGCGAAAAAGAAGTCATGAACTATGTGAGTGAATGGGTTGGAGCAGAGGATGTGCTAAGCACTGTATGATGAATGCTCTTATAATGTAACATCAGTAGCAGTGGGAATTGAAAAGGGTCAGGATAAGATGGGCTACACTGCAGTAACAAACTCTGAGATCTCCTAGCAGAGCACAACACAAGTTGAATGCTAAGTTCATGCAAAGCCCAATGCTGCCCAGGGCCTTCTCCATAGTGTAACTCAGGGCCAGGACCTTCCATTTTGTGATGCTGCCTTCTCAGTGCATTCTTCCAGGTCAAGGCGAAGTGTAAAACAGTAAAGCGTGTGGACTTATTATTTCACAAGAAAAAGAAAATAGGGAGAAACAAAAGAACATAGCTATAGGGTGTAGCAGGCAATGGAGTAAAGGGGTTAGAGTTGGGAGGAAGACATCTCTGAGATATCTTTTAAATAATTTTGACTTTTGAACTATGTGTGTGTGTATTTACATATATATCCTCATCCATACATATATAAAATCCCCAATAAGTTAAATCAGACAGAAAAAATAAGCCCTAATATTGAGCATAAACAGTAACAAATAAATCCAAATTTATATCAAATTAATAACATAAAGTTGTAGAGAAAATATCGTGTTCAGAAAATATTGTGTTCAGAAAATATTGTGTTAAGTAATCCTTAATAGAGTCCTCTGATTAAATATATTTATCAGGTTATATTCTAAAGGCAATGAGAGCTAAAAATAAATTTTAAAGCTCACTCAGTAGTTTTATTGTTAATAATAGGAGTGGTGTTGTAATTTAAATTTTAAATGAATATCATTGGATAAAGCAAATTATTAGGAACTAACATTTTAATGTAAGATTTAAAATAAAACAAAGAAAGTAAGGAAAAACTTTGTGATATTAAATTTTAATTGGAAATACAGTATGAATTCATGTTTTTAAAAACATTTCTAGCTATGTCCATTGAAAGGGCTTAGAAGCAGTAACACCCTAGTAGCAATGAACATTGACAATATATAGATTTCCCACATAAAATAACTAGGCCTCCTTTGAGAAATGCTGAATCACAGTTGGGCCAGAAAAAGAATAAAATGAGTCTGATATATTGTGTAAAATGAATCTGATATATTGTGTTGAGCTGGAAATCAAGGTAGAGCACAAAGATTCCCAGAGCGATATCAGAAGAATGTGGGCACAGGTTTGAAGGGACTCACACTGCAGCTTTTGGGTCAATTGGAACAACAAAAGGAATCATTAATGTAATTGACATTCACACCTTATGGTTCGCAAATTTTTTTCATGACAGCTATGCGTGTGTGTGCATGCATGTGTGTGCCTGTCAGTGTTCCTATATGCTCTAGGCTCTTATTACAATGTGACTGAAAGTCCTCCTACTGAGTTGGAGGGTCTGTGACTCTTCCTTGAATGTAGATCTGTATTTGTGACTATTCCAACCTACAGAGAATACAAACATAGCAGTCTATGTGGCTTCTGAGGCTAGGTTATAAAAAGGATAAAGTGTATGCCTGCCTCTCTCTCTCTTAATGCTTGTGTTTGACAATATTCTTGGTGGGACAGTAGTGAGTGGTGGCTTGAAGCAGGATCTTATTTCCCTGCCCAGCAACTGAACCTGAGTAGCCTGGATGAAAACCAGGAGTCCTATCTGCTAGACCACCAGCGGCTAAAAGCTAGGAGCAAAGTAGCCCTGGCCCTTGCCCCTATTGTAACAAGAATGTTCCAAGGAGGAAGAAACTGCAAAAACAGGTACAGAGTTTATTATTAGAAACACAGCACAACTTGGGAAGGCACACAGAGAAACAATTTATTTATTTAAGACAGAAGCAAGGCAGAAATACACACCCAGAGAGGAGTGCGGCCATCTTGAATGAGGAATGTGCCAGAGATGTGATTTAAATCACTTACATGAGGCAGTTCTTCCAGGTCTTTTTTCTCCTCTAACCAGTTATCTCGTTTCTTTTTCCATATCTGACTTGCCCTAGAACCCTTCCAATACGCGTGCACATCTTTTTTGCCAAGATGGATTCCAGCACAGAGGCTCAAAGGAGTATGACCACATATATTATGAAATGATGCTCCCTACCTTTTTGACCCCCTGAAGAGCCTTCCTTCACATCTGCAGTCGGGGAGGTTTCCTTGACCTCAGGAGTAATAGATGCGGTCGTTTAATCTCTTTACTCCAGCAGAGCTCAGATCCTGCCATTAACTTTGTCCTTGGAGTGTCAGGGAAAACAAAGCTTCAATTTACTCCACTTGACAAATTCCAGCTGCTCAGCCCAGGGGCCCATCTACCTCCTACCTCAACACCATCCTATGAGGAAACCAGAACTAGCCGGTGCAGAGAGACCACATGGAGAGGATCTTGCTGAGAGGAGCTGAGGTCCCCAGCCAAGAACCATGATCAACAATCAGACATGTGAGTGATGATCCAAACCTTCGAATGAGATGAGCCATCCCTCTGTTCAGATGCTCTGTTCAAATTCCTGACCCACAGAACCAATGAGCACAATAAATGGTTGTTTCATGTGACTATACTTTCAGATAGATTTTATTTATTTCTTATTTTTTAGAAGTTATGGTAAGGACTTCCCTGGTGACACAGTGGTTGAGAGTCCGCCTGCCGATTCAGGGGACACGGGTTCGTGCCCCGGTCCGGGAAGATCCCACATGCCACAGAGTGGTTGCACCCGTGAGCCATGGCCTCTGGGCCTGTGTGTCCGGAGCCTATGCTCCGCAACGGAAGAGGCCACGACAGTGAGAGGCCCGCGTACCACACACACACAAAAAAAGTTATGGTAAAATATACATAACATAAAACTTACCATCTTAACCATCTTAAAGTGTACAGTTCAGTGGCATTTAGGACATTTACACTGTCGTGCACCCATCACTGCCGTCCATTTCCAGAACTCTTTCATGTTCCCAAACTAAAACTCTGTACCCATTAGATAAAAACTCCCCATTTCTTACTCCCCGCTGCTCCTGCAGCCACTGGTCTACTTTCTGCCTCTACGAGTGTGACTGTTTGAGGTGCCTCATATAAGTGGAATTGTACAGTATTTGTTCTTTTGTGACTGGCTTACTTCACCTGGCATAATGTGCTCAAGGTTCATCCATGTTGTAGCACGTGTCAGAATTTCCTTCCTTTTTAAGGCTGAATAATATTCCATTGTGTAGATAGATAGATAGATATAGATATAGCTTATCCATTGAGATAATAACACAGCCATAACAACTAAATAAATAAATATTAATGAATTCAGAAAAGATATTCCAAAAAAAAGAGAAAAAAAGGAAATCTCTTCTTTTTAAAAGAATGTTACCTAATAAATGCAAAAAGAATAATAGAATGTGAAAATAAACATTTTGCAAATCCAACTGTAATGACTAGTTCTGGCAAGAGTTATCAATTCATGCTAAAATTGTTATGTGAAAGATCTGGGGGGACAAGGTATCTAATGGTGACAAAGTATCACCCCTCTGAATTTTTACAGATTCCAAACAGGAAAATGTAGTGTTGATGTTGAGGGATAAAGCAGTCACCACCTTAACCAAATGATCAAAGTCAGCATTTCCTATGGTGGAAACCCTGAGATTGTGCACTTCCTGGTTTAATGCCATAGGAAGTACCACAGGGCATCTGTGTAGTACTTTTTCCAAAATGTTTAATCCAGAAGTATCACGTCTCTAGACATAACTTAGAATTTACAGGAAAAATAAAGGAGAAAAGAACATATTAAATGACACTCTGTGGAATTAGTCAGACACATCCAGAATGTGGTCATTCTGAAGATAAAATAAATCAATGCTTAGGAAGACTTGGCCTTGTTCCTGGCATACCTTCATGTTCAGTAAATAATAGTTGTTACCATTACGTATTTAGAAACTCTGGTGATGATGGCAGGAGGAATGGGGAATTAGGTTGGCTATTCCTTGGTTCCTTCTTTATCATTTGAAAACTGAGACTTTTGCCATCAACTCTGGAATGACAAAGTGGAAATGGAACCACTCTGGCAAGTCACATGTCTAGCAATCCCTTAAGTACAGTGTTTGATGTTAACAAAACTTGTAGATCTGCCTGATTTCATCATGGAATCATATGTATGACATTCAGGGTATTTGTAGGCTGCCTTGCTACCTTCTGAGCCTCCTGGGAGCATCTTGTAAAGTGCTTGCCATGCACAGGTCCTCAGTGGGTGACATCTGAGCTGGCTGAGGTCAACATGATAAAAAGCACCTGGGGCCCTCTCTCTATCATGCCCTCCCTTTCCATCATCCTCTCTTCCTTTTATATTTTTCCTTACATTATTCCCCTTCAGGCAGCCCATCTTTGACTCCATTGACACCTCCTCTGCTATTACCCTACGGAAACTATTTTTACTTCCATTTTATATGCTCATTCAAAAATTGCGCCCAAACTCTAGCTCTGCCACACAGATAAATCGGATTGTATAACCATGTTAGAATTATGTTTGACTTAATTTTCAGTCTGTGTGTGGAAAATAAATGGGGACCAAATGAAGGATGTAGTACTGATTTGTCATTGTTTCATTTGAGAAAATAAATAAAAACAATTATTAATTTGGAAAGTTGGATCCTCAAGAAAAAATACAAGTAACATCTGATTCAATATTGTCATTATTGATAGCCAGCTAAAAAATGAGTTTGGCACATTGTTTTAAATCTATAGTAATAAAATCGATAGCTCTTCAAATAAACATATTTTTAGTTTGGTATTCATTCAACCTAATAATACTTTATCCCTTTTACTTTTAGTACTTTATTTTAGTCTTCCTGTGCTCCTGTCATTAAAGCACATTAGTTACTATGGCAATGAAAGAGTGAGAGATGTGAAAGGCACACAGTAGTACCCACAGCCATAAATGAGACCCTGGCATATATGATAAGAAACAATTAAAAAAGTGTTTTTCATAAATTCCTTTTGTAAATGATGTGGGTATTCTGCTTGATTATCTGATGATTAAATTTAAATCAAATTTAATAATTTAAATTATTTTTTGACACTCATTGCATGAAAAGGTATCTGAATATTTTCTCTTTTCTTGTGAAACCTCCCTTTGATGCAGCATTTTCATCGTAACCCTCCCATCATCTTTTCTGATGACATTCTGAGAGATTATCTTTGGGTCTGAGATTTATGTTGTTCACTCAGGCAAATGGTAAGTACTTGTAAGTCAAAGGCTTTCACGAGGATTTCATAGTGTAGAAAATGTTAGCTTGATAGTTGTTGTGGTTGTGGTTAACATTTTAATGGTGGATTCAGCAAAATCAATTCACTATAGGGAATAGTGAAGCAGGGAGAATTAAATGAGTAGCAAAGTCAGATTTTTCTTCTCTGTTAGGAAAACTTGGCCATCTACCCCATTGTTTGCCACCCTGTGCTGTGGGAAAGGACTGATTCAGAGAATGGGCAAAACAAGATCTTTCAATTCACATACTACTCCCTATCTCTTCCCCCACATCTGTCATGATGTGCAATGCACCCAGTGACCAAGCACCATCACTGAGAGTGAGATGTGTCTTTCTGCACAGATGAGTCACACTGTTTCCTATCAGCACACTCAGACTGAGACCTGTACAACTCAGTGAGCCCCTGAAAGTTCAGAACTGTGTATTTTTTCAATTGTGTTCAATTTCCCCCAGGTTGGACTTTATTCTTACATCTGCTTACATCCATGTAGCTTTCCCTGTCTTATGGATGGATTTTCCCATCTGAATGTGTTTCAAAAATAGCAACATCCATTGTATGTGTCCCTTTGTCAAGGGCTAGAAGTACTTTTCAGAGAAGGCACTCATGTATGTAGGACCTTTTTGGTTACCCATGAATGCCAGAGGAAGTGAGATGGGAGGATGCTTTGAAGGACGAAAGGTAATAAATTTCTAAATCGCACAAGGGTAATTTCAGGAGTAAGTGAATAAACAGAAAGAGTTCAAGGTACAAGAATTGGATGAAACAAATGTTATTCCAAAGCAGGTAAACAAAATTCAGATTAAGAGTAACTGATCCAGAGGCTTCGACACTTAAAAGTCTCCAAGAGTTGATGAAAAGTTAGAAGAGATGGAAAATGTTTAGTTGATAGGTAACAGGGTAATATAGGAGAACAATGAGCCATGGATATATTTAGAGGAGAAAAATTCAACAGTCAACAAAGGCAGGTGGAGTGTGGCTGTTTTAAACCAAGGACATAGAATTTTTGTTTGAAAATATACTTTCTATAGTCTTAACATCCCTTCTGAGATGTAGATCTTGTGCCCTAGGCTCTGAAAACATGATATCCATCCTTTGAGTTAAAGGGGACATTTCCTTTACTATACAACTGTAAGACATTATGACACAATTACTCAGGCAAAGAGACTTGTAATTAATCAGAAAAAGAACTATGAGCAGAATTTAATCAATCAAAAGTAGAAGAGAATACCCATAAGATTTGTAAATTGTTACACTTAATGGTTGCTCTTTGATTGAGAGGTCTGCCTTGAATTCTAGTCAAAGCACACAGGTTGATTGATGTTGCTAATCTGGACATAAACCCTTAAAGGCAAAGTAGCAGATGAAGCAAATAATCAAATGGTACAGCTTCTACCTCATAGAGTTATCATGAGAATTAAGCAAAATAATGTATGTCGAACCTAGCACAATATATAGTAGTACATGGTAAACACATTATACATAAATCTGGTTCTTGTTCAAACTAGTAGTTACCAATGGGGAGGGGGAAGGGAGGAGAGGCAAGATGGAGGTAGGGAATAAAGAGGTACAAACTACTATGTATAAAATAAATAAGCTACAAGGATATATTGTACACCACAGGGAGTATAGCCAATGTTTTATAAAAAAACTATTAATGGAGTATAACCTTTAAAAATTATGAATCACTATGTTGTTTATCTGAAACCTGTATAACCTGTAAGTCAACTATACCTCAATAATAAAAATATTATTTTTATAATAATAAAAAAAAGAAAAGAAAAAAAAAGGGGACATTTCTTTTATTACATTTATTGTTATCTTACTTATTAACAATTATCTTACTCTTAACAATTACTTATTGTTATCTGTTTATGCATTTCCATTTAAAATCTGTGTACACGAATATCAAAATAGCTTGGTTAGTTGCTTGATGAGTTCTTTTCCAACCTTGGGCTCTCTATGAATTTCAAGGACAGTAAATTATCGGTTATTTTACCATAGAACAATCATTCATTAGATGTTCCATTCCAACAACAGATGGCAAATATCTGGTTACCAGCTGTTTTCCTAACCAGCTCCATAGCCAGATGTGGCTGGGAATACTTCATCCCTATTGGTCCATATTAGATGTGTGATGTTTGTGTGTTTGAGTCAGCAGTTCCTTCTAATATTAATTTTAACAGTAGAGACAAGATAGCCTGAAAATTCAGACAGGTCTTCCTAAAACCAAGATCCTGCTAATGAAAAATCTCCATTCTAGTTGCCTTTGAGGACTGTAATCGTTATTTCTAGTTGTTTAAATTGAATCTTACACACGCTTTGGCTTCACTTAGTGGCCAGGGTCCCACTGAATACATGAGGCATTCTTCATGCACATAGCACTCTTGATCTGTGCCCAGATGGATGCCATTTTACCAATGGAGTTACTTTCCGGGTTCTTCAAGGGACGTGTTCAATGCTATTTCTGACAATTTTCTAGGAGATCCTTATGTACTTCAGTCATGTGCAGAAACAGTCTGCTGTAGTGGAAGAGCTTTGGGATTAGAATCAGATTAAAGGGTCATCTTCTCTTACTTCACCCACAAGAGAAAGGGGGACGGAGTCAAGATGGCAGTGTGGGAAGATGCCGAGTTAGCGTCTCCCCACAACTAAGGCACCTGCTGGCCGCTGGTGGGGGACCTGACACCCAAGGAGATGGGAGGAACCCCCAAGTGAGCCAGTAGGACGTAGGAGGACTGAGGTGGGGAGAAGAAGTGGAGGACAGACAGGATCAGTGTCCCTAAGGCCAGGAGATCAGGAGAAGCAGGCAGGAGGGGTCCTCTGGGAGGAGTGGGAGAAGAGCAGAGGGCATTTGCCCTGCTCACTCAGGCCTGGGGAGCCTGCTGAGCTCCCAGGCCAGTTCCCTGCCCTCAAAGGTTCCCTCACCCTGAGGCCACATTGGTCCTGGGGGAATAGGAGGGAGGCCCAGGAGATCAGGAGAGGCAAGCGGGAGGGACCCTCCAGGACTGGAGGATCAGGAGAGAAGAGGAGAGCATTTGCCCAACCCACTCGAGCCCAGGAAGCCTGCTGGGCTCCCAGTGAGGTTCCCCACCCTCTGAGACCAAGGGTGGGAGACATGCCTGGGCTCCTTCTGTTCCTTGAGCTTAAGCCCCATGCCCCACAGCCTTCCAGGGCCTTTTCCAGCCCTGTGGGTCCTAAGCATAGGCCCTGCCCACCACCCAAAACTTGCCCTTGCTTAGGCCCCGCCCTCCACAGCCAAGAACTTTCCCCCCATTTTTAAAAAATTTTCCCTCCTCCTCTTTTTTATTATTGTGGTACTGATGTACTTTCTGGTTGTTGATTCATCTATATTTTTATTTTTACATTCTTTCTAACATATCTGTTAGTTTCCTAGTCTAATTTTATTATTTACTATGTTATTGTTCTCTTTTTTTTCTTTTTCTTTTTTTTGCCATCTCACACAGCTTGCAGGATCTTCATTCATGAGCTGGGGTCAGGCCAAAACTCCTGCAGTGGGAGCTCCAAGTTCAAACCACTGGACTAACACAGAACCTCAGACCCCAGGGAATATTCATCAGAGTGAGGTCTCACGGAGGTCCTCATCTCAGCACCAAGACCCAGCTCTACCCAACAGCCTACAAACTCCAGTGTTGGAAGCCTCAGGCCAAACAAACCAGTTAGACAGGAACATAATCCCGCATATTAAAAAAAAAAAAGTCACAGATGAAGGAGCAAGGTAAAAACCTACAAGACCAAGTAAATGAAGAGGAAATAGGCAATCTACCTGAAAAATAATTCAGAGTAATGATAGTAGGGATGATACATAATCTCAGAAATAGAATGGAGGCATGGAATGAGAAAATAAATGTTTAACAAAGATCTAGAAGAACTAAAGAATAAACAAACAGAGATGAACAACACAATAACTGAAATGAAAAATACAGTAGAAGGGGCTTCCCTGGTGGTGCAGTGGTTGAGAGTCCACCTGCCAATGCAGGGGACATGGGTTCGTGCCCCAGTCCGGGAAGATCCCACATGCTGCAGAGCAGCTGGGCCTGTGAGCCATGGCCACTGAGCCTGCACTCCACAATGGGAGAGGCCACAACAGTGAGAGGCCTGCATATCACAAAAAAAAAAAAAAATACACTAGAAGGAATCAAACAGAATAACTGAGCAGAAGAATGCATAAGTGAGCTGGAAGACAAAATGGTGGAGTATTTATTCTGCCGAGGAGCAGAATAAAGAAAAAGAATGAAAAGAATTGAAGACAATCTCAGAGACCTCTGGGACAACACTAAATGCACCAACATTTGAATTATAAGGGTCCCAGAAGAAGAAGAGAAAAAGAAAGGGCCTGAGAAAATACTTGAAGAGATTATAGTTGAAAAATTCCCTAACATGGGAAAGGAAATAGTCACCCAAGTCTGGAAGCACAGAGAGTCTCATACAGGATAAACCCTAGGAAAACCACACAAAGACACATATTAATCAGACCAACAAATATTAAATTCAAAGAAAAAAAATAAAAAGCAGCAAGGGAAAAACAAAAAATAACATACAAAGGAATCCCCATAAGTTTATCAGCTGATTTTTCATCAAAAACTCTGCAGGCCAGAAGGAAGGGGCAGGATATACTTAATGTGATGTAAGAGAAAAACCTACAACCAAGATTACTCTACCCAGCAAGGATCTCATTCAGATTCGATGGAGAAATCAAAAGCTT
The DNA here is from genome assembly GCF_964270905.1 of Leucopleurus acutus. Classification (NCBI taxonomy): domain Eukaryota; kingdom Metazoa; phylum Chordata; class Mammalia; order Artiodactyla; family Delphinidae; genus Leucopleurus; species Leucopleurus acutus. Next base: position 150,166,527 of record NC_139142.1, read on the forward strand.
TACAGACAAGCAAAATCTAAGAGAATTCAGCACCACCCAACCAGCCCTACAACAAATGCTAAAGAAACATCTCTAGGCAGGAAACACAAGAGAAGAAAACGACCCACAAAAATACCCCAAAACAGTTAAGAAAATGGTAATAGGAACATACATATGGATAATTACCTTAAATGTGAATGGATTAAATGCTCCAACCAAAAGACACAGGCTCGCTGAATGGATACAAAAAAATGACCCATATATATGCTGTCTACAAGAGACCCACTTCAAACCTAGTGACACATACAGACTGAAAGTGATGGGATAGAAAAAGATATTCCATGCAAATGGAAATCAAAAGAAAGTTGGAGTTGCAATACTTGTATCAGGTAAAATAGACTTTAAAATAAAACTTTACAAGAGATAAGGAGGGACCCTACATATTGATCAAAGGATCAATCCAAGAATAAGATATAACAATTATAAATATTTATGCACCCAACATAGGAGCAGCTCAATACATAATGCAAATGCTAACAACCATGAAAGGAGAAAACAATGGCAAAACAATAATAGTAGGGGACTTTAACACCCCACTTACAGCAATGGACAGATCATCCAAATGGAAAATAAATAAGGAAACACAAGCTTTAAATGACACAATAGACCAGATAGATTTAATTGCTATTTATAGAACACTCCACCCCAAAGTGGCAGAATACACTTTCTTCTCAAGTGCACATGGAATATTCTCTAGGATAGATCACATCTTGGGTCACAAATCAATCCTCAGAAAAGTTAAGAAAATTGAAATCGTATCAAGCACCTTTTTTGACCACAACATTATGAGATTGGAAATCAATTATAGGAAAATATCTGTAAAAAACACAAATACATGGAGGCTAAACAATGCACTACTAAACAACCAAGAGAACACTGAAGAAGTCAAAGAATAAATAAAAAATACATAGAAACAAATGACAACAAAAACATGATGACTCATGGGATGCAGCAAAAGCAGTTCTAAGAGGGAAGTTTATAGCAATTCAATCTCAAACAAGAAAAAACTGAAATAAACAATCTAACCCTACACTTAAAACAACAAGATAAAGAAGAACAAAGAAAACCCAAAGTCAGTAGAAGGAAAGAAATCATAAAGATCAGATCAGAGGTAAATGAAAAAGAAATGAAGAAAACAATAGCAGAGATCAATAAAACTAAAAACTGGTTCTTTGAGAAGATAACCAAATTTGATAAACTATTAGCCAGACTAATAAAGAGAAAAAGGGAGAAGACTCAAATCAACAGAAATAGAAATGAAAAAGGAGAAGTAACAACTGAAACTGCAGAAATACAAAGGATCATGACAGATTACTACAAGCAACTATATGCCAATAAAATGGACAACCACAAAAAAATGGACAAATTCTTAGAAAGGTACAATTTTCCTAGGCTGAACAAGGAAGATTTAGAAAATATAAACAGACTTATCACAAGTAATGAAATTGAAAGCGTAATTAAAAGTCTCCCAACCAACAAAAGCCCAGGACCAGATGGCTTCACAGGTGAATACTATCAAACATTTAGAAAGGAGCTAACACCAGTCTTTCTCAAGCTCTTCCAAAAATTGCAGAGAGAGAAACACGCCCAAATTTATTCTACAAAGCCACCATCACCCTGATACCAAAACCAGAAAAAGATATCACAAAAAAAGAAAATTATAGACCAATATCACTGATGAACATGGATGTAAAAATCTTGAACAAAATACTAGCAAACAGAATCCAACAGCACATTAAAAGGATCATACACCATGATCAAGTGGGCTTTATCCCAGGGATACAAGATTCTTCAATATATGCAAATCAATCAATGTGATACACCACATTAACAAATTAAGGAATAAAAACCATATGATCATCTCAATAGATGCAGAAAAAGCTTTTGACAAAATTCAACACCCATTTATGATAAAGACTCTCCAGAAAATGGGCATAGAGGGAACCTACCTCAACATAATAAAGGCCATTTATGACAAACCCACAGCAAGCATCATACTCAATGGTGAAAACTGAAAGTATTTCCACTAAGATGAGGAACAAGACAAGGATGTCCACTCTCACCACTCTTATTCAACATAGTTTTGGAAGTCCTAGCCACAGCAATCAGAGAAGAAAAAGAAATAAAAGGAATCCAAATTGGAAAAGAAGAAGTAAAACTGTCACTGTTTGCAGATGACGTGATACTAAACATAGAAAATCCTAAAGATGCCACCAGAAAACTACTAGGACTAATCGATGAACTTTGTAAGGTTGCAGTATACAAAATTAATGCACAGAAATCTCTGGCATTCCTATATGCTAATGACAGAAAATCTGAAAGACAAATTAAGGAAACACTACCACTTACCACTGCAACAGAAAGAATAGAATACCTAAGAATAAACCTGCCTATGGAGGCAGAAGATTGTACTCAGAAAACTATAAAACACTGATGAAAGAAATCAAAGATGACATAAATAAATGGAGAAATACACCATGTTCTTGGATTGGAAGAATCAATATTGTGAAAATGACTATAATACCCAAAGCAATCTACAGATTCAATGTAATCCCTATGAAACTACCAATGGCATTCTTCACAGAATTAGAACAAAAATTTTTACAATTCGTATGGAAACACAGAAGACCCCAAATAGCCAAAGCAATCTTGAGAAAGACAAACGGAGCTGGAGGAATCAGGCTCCCTAACTTCAAACTATACCGCAAAGCTACGGTAATCAAGACTGCCACAAAAACAGAAATATAGATCAATGGTACAGGATAGAATGCCTACAGATAAACCCATGCACATATGGGTACCTAATTTATGACAAAGGAGGCAAGAACATACGATACAGAAAAGACAACCTCTTCAATAAATAGTGTTGGAAAACTGGACAGCTACATGTAAAAGAATGAAATTAGAACACTTCCTAACACCATACACAAAAATAAACTCCAAATGGATTAAAGACCTAAATGTAAGACAAGACACTATAAAACTCTTAGAGGAAAACATAGGAAAAATACTCTTTGACATAAACCACAGCAAGATACTTTTTGACCTACTTCCTAGAGTAACGGAAATAAAAACAAAAATAAAAAGATGGGACTTAATTAAACTTAAAAGATTTTGCATAGCAAAGGAAACCATAAACAAGATGAAAAGACAACCCTCAGAATGGGAGAAAATATTTGCAAATGAAACAAGAGACAAAGGATTAATCTCCAAAATATATAAACAGCTCATGGAGCTGAATATCAAAAAAACAAACAATCCAGTTAAAAAATGGGCAGAAGATCTAAATAGACATTTCACCAAAGAAGACATAGAGATGGCCAAGAGGCACATGAGAAGCTGCTCAACATCACTAATTATTAGAGAATGCAAATCAAAACTACAATGAGGGGGCTTCCCTGGTGGCACAGTGGTTGGGAGTCTGCCTGCCGATGCAGGGGACGCGGGTTTGTGCCCCAGTCCGGGAGGATCCCACATGCCGCAGAGCGGCTGGGCCCATGAGCCATGGTCGCTAAGCCTGCGCATCTGGAGCCTGTACTCCACAATGGGAGAGACCACAACAGTGAGAGGCCCATGTACCGCAAAAACAAAAAACAAACAAACAAACTACACCTCATGCCAGTCAGAATGGCCATTATCAAAAAATCTAAAAACAATAAATGCTGGAAAGGGTGTGGTGAAAAGGGAAGCCTCCTGCACTGTTGGTGGAAAACAGTATGATGGAGGTTCCTTCGAAAACAAAAGATAGAACTACCATATGATCCAGCAATCCCACTACTGAGCATATACCCTGAGAAAACCATAATTCAAAAAGACATGTACCACAATGTTCATTGAAGCACTGTTTATAATAGCCAGGACATGGAACCAACTTAAATGTCCATCAACAGATGAATGGATAAAGAAGATGTGGCACATATATACAATGGAATATTACTCAGCCATAAAAAGAAACAAAACTGAGTTATCTGTAGTGAGGTGGATGGATCTAGAGTCTGTCATACAGAGTGAAGTAAGTCAGAAAGAGAAAAATAAATGCCATATGCTAACACATATATATGGAATCTAAAAGAAAAAAAAAGGTACTGACAAACCTAGTTGCAGTGCAGGAATAAAGACGTAGACATAGAGAATGGACTTGAGGTCATGGGGTGGGAGGGGGAAGCTGGGGTGAAGTGAGAGTAGCATCGACATATATACACTACTGAATGTAAAATAGTTAGCTAGTGGGAAGCAGCAGCATAGCACAGGGAGATCAGCTCGGTGCTTTGCAATGACCTAGAGGGGTGGGATAGGCAGGATGGGAGGGGGGCTCAAGAGGGAGGGCATATGGGGACATATATATGCACATGGCTGATTCACTTTTTTGTACAACAGAAAGTAACACAGTGTTGTGAAGTTATTATACTCCAATAAAGATCTATTAAAATAAAGAAAAAAAAAAGAAGACACTTCACCCAAGACAAACCAGTTCTTTTCCTGAGCCTTCACATACTCCTGTAAATTGCACATGATAATTCTTGTCCTGCAAACCTCACAATTGTTATAAGAATAAATGCATACTTTTTTGTGGATCTGTTCATATGTATTTTATGTAAGCATGCATTCTCTTCCTCCCTCCCTCCTTCCTTCCTCTCCTTCTTTCCTTCCTTCCTTCCTTCCTTTCTTTCTTTCTTTCTTTCTTTCTTTCTTTCTTTCTTTCTTTCTTTCTTTCTTTCTTTCTTTCTTTCTTTTTCTTTCTTTTTCTTCCCTTACTTTTTTTTTCAGTGATTCTGTTTTATGCTCTCTGTTGTGTTCCTTCCAGAGCTCTTTATCCATTTCAGTTCCTCTAGGAAATCTATAATGGCGTTACGCAATGGGCATTGTGTGGAATATTAATATGTTATTATGTAATTAAAAAGTTGACCCCATGGTCAAATGCGTCTGAGAAATTCTGAGTAAAGAAAGTTGGGGAAGGACCTTTGACTGAGGGCTTTCTGTGTCTCTGGTATGTTAGTGCATTGTACAGCTCCAAAAGGAGGACATCGGATGTGTGTAGAATTCTGCCAAATGCTCTTGAGCTTATTCACTCATAAAAGCCTCTTAGTACCCTGAGGTTGCCTTCCATGCACAGACTTCTAAGGAATCTCTTTTGGGAAATATAACTCTGTTGTGTCTCTTGACCCTTTTGCATCATGGTACATGCAGGAAGTGATGCTGTAACAGAGCAGGACCCCATGTGGTCTTCTCAGAACAGATTCCCCTCCCACACATCCTCTGCCTGCCCCTTGTCTATAAAAACTTTAGCCTCCTAGGCTTTCCCCAAGTTCCTAGGCTTTCCCCAAGTTCCAAAGAGTAAATTTAATCAGAGAAGTGAGAAAATGCAGAAAGAAAGGAAAACAGTCAAGCAAGACAAAATAACAATAGTTTAGCCATTAAACAAAGTCAACGACTTTCAGTTCCTCCTCAAGGGCTATAGATAATATTCTAAGCCATATATATCCTTTGAGCTGTTTTACAGATACTGAAATCCCCACCAGGCGGAAGAAGTTAACTGCATACTGCCCACAAGCATGTAGACCCCAGACCAGTTGGAACCAGAGGTTGATGATCTTGACTCTCAATTACCTCACAAATCAGAAGAATGTCCACTAGTTGATCACACACTTCACAACCCCCTTTCCTTACCCCGTCTTTAAAAACCTTTCCCTGAAAGCCACTGGAGAGTTCAGGTCTTTGGACTTCTTGCTTGGCTCCTGCAATAAACGCTGCACTTTCCTTCACCACAACCCAGTGTCAGTAGATTGGCTTTACTGTGCATGGGCAAGCAGACCCAAGCTTGATTCAGTAACAATGCTATTTCTTCAGCAGGTGGGGGTGGAAGAGGAGGTATGGACAGATGGCACAGCCTGGGATCTCCAGCAGCCCTTGATTCCCTCCAGCTTCCTTGGGGGCCAAGGAATCCATATTCAAGGGTACACTTGCAGGGCGGCTCCTCTGTCCTATTCTTTCCCCATTTCAGAAAAAGCCCTGAAGGTAGAAACTTAGGCAGTTGGTGCTGTAATGCCATTTTCTCCCAAGTTCTAACCATACCCTCCTGGTCCCTAGTGGCCTTACTACAGCCACTTGAGGCAAGAAACCCTCGAAGTCTGGCACAACCACGGTCAAACCACGACCACCTGTTCAGAATGGGCTCCATTCCAGCCTCCCTCCAACCTCTTCAAAAAAGTTAGAGTGATCCTATTATAAACGTGAATGCCTTGGTGGCTGACCATCCTGCTGAGCACACTTCACTGGCCTTCATCTCACCTAGAGCGGAGTCACAGCTCCCCACCAGTCTCAGGATCTGGATCCATCCACACTTGCACGTACTAACCTCCGCTGTGCTGACCTTTCCCCAGTTTCTAGAACAATCCCCACCTATTTGTCAGCGTAGGCTTTTGCACTCACTCTTCCCTTTGACTATCTGCTTTGGTTTTTTCTTGTCCCGTTGCAGGGCTAAACTCCTGCTGTCCTTCAGGGTAGCTCTCCCTGGCTGTTGGTTGCAGCAACGTGTGCTCTGGGCATTCTCCCTCCAAGCATGTGCTGCCTCCACGCAGCCCAGCTGGCCCCACTGGACCCTTCGCTTATCCACTGGGCTGCCTCTCCTAGGAGCCTAGCAGTCTCCTTCAGCACTTTGTCCTCAACGCTTGGTATTCAGGTGCTTGATAAACTTATTTTTGAATAGATGAATGGATGAAAGGGGTATATGAAGATGAATCACGCAGACATTTCCCACAAGGAGCTTCTGGGCCAGCTGGAGAAGAAGTTACTTGCCCAACTAACCCACGGGAAATCTGGTCTGAGTAAGTGGGCATGGTGCACAGAAAATCCCACAGAAGTACAGGTGGCTGGTGGTGGGCAGGGGTGGCTGTGAAGTCTGTAAAGCATTACAGAAGAGGAGGTGACATATGAGTTCTGTCCTTAATGGCTTTTTTTTTTTTTTTTTTTTTTTTGTGGTATGCGGGCCTCTCACTGCTGTGGCCTCTCCCGTTGCAGAGCACAGGCTCCGGATGCGCAGGCCCAGTGGCCATGGCCCACGGGCCCAGCCGCTCCGCGCAGCATGTGGGATCTTCCTGGACCAGGGCACGAACCCGTGTCCCCTGCATCGGCAGGCAGACTCTCAACCACTGCGCCACCAGGGAAGCCCCCTTAATGGCTTTTTTAAAAAAACAACTACACTGAAGAATCATGCAATGCTGCCAGCATTGGCTGAAATCCTGGGCTACAAGTCTGCACACTCCTTTGTAACTGGTCCTGGCTGGCAGAAACTTTCATTTTGCATTTACTGTTTACTATGACCCCAGCATTATCTTCAAAATAAAGAAACATGCCATCTTTTCTCTGATTTGACTTTGTACATCTGAATTCTCAAAGAGCACTGTCCGGAGAAAGTGCTCTTAGGGATTCAAGAGAAGAGGAAGATGTTAAGTCTTCATTGAATAAATATGCTATAAAAGGATTAGAAATATAATGTTTAAATACCATCAGCATCCAAAATCACATTAATAAAACAGATGATCAGAAAACATGTTTCCTGGTATTACATATAAAACTTGAGCACCAGCTGTTCTAAATCTAAAGTGGATTATTATGTGCCTGCCTGCTACAGAATGACCAAAACACTGACATGTGTCTTTTCAAACCATTTCTTCCCTTTCCTGGTCATCTTTCCAGCCCACCAAACCAGACTCCAGGAGTGGTCACCAGGCAACATTGCCACTGCATGTCTATATAGTCCCACAAGAGACATCTTCAAAACTTCTTGACATCATTACCATTCCGTCGGTACATCCAGTGTACAGCAAGCACTGTGATCACTAAGCCAAAGGTGGAGGGAAGGCTAGAGCTTGGCCCACTCCCCAGTCTGGCAAGAGGAAGTCTGAACACCCAGCACTGGACCCAGCTCTGATAAGGGAGAGGCCCAGGAAACGATTGTTGTGAATAATATGATTACTAGAACTGTTGATTTTTGTTGATGGTGATTTTTGTTGTGATTATGTAAAAAATGAGTTTCAAGAAAGCTAGATGAAGAACAGAACATCACGTGTTCTTTTCATCTTAGCCAGCCCCAGCATGGCACTGCATGGGGTAGGGCCAAGAAAGGAAGGGCTACTTCTGGGTTAGCATCTTCCCAAAGCCCAGTTTTCAGAGTGAGAGACTCTCCCCCGGGATGACGGGCTGCCTGCTCCATCTCCTGGGTGCTGCTGTGTTTCTGAGGATGGGCCTATCTTCTCTCAGGCCCTAGAGGTGTTTTAAAAGCACAGCCCATGAGATTTCCCACTCACGCTGCCAGAGCAGACTTGCAGTGGTCGCAGCCCACAGCTCACCTTGGGCACACAACTCTGTAGTAGTGTGTAAGGCTTGGCCAGTAGTTATAGTCTTTCCTCCCCCAAAACAAACCCTGGCTGATAATCTACATTCATGATTTCGAGCAGTGAGGGCCCAAGTAGTCTCCATGGTGATGATTCACGCTTGGGTCTCCTAGGAGACAATCACACGTGCGACAGACTTCAAATTCATTTTACTGCCCAAAATATGAAGTGATTTTTTTTCACACTGAGACACGCTCAGAATCTGTAAGTTAAAATTTAATTTTTTCTAACCACCTTTTTCCCATGGCATAAAGAGGTGAGATATTCCGAAGAGGAAAGAGAGGCCTTAAAGGTAAGCAAAAAGCATACTGTTTCTTGAATTGTATTATAAATAAGCTTCAGGAGTAAGTGATGAGCCCAGGGCATCAGAGGTGGGACTTTCTTGTTGTATTTTAGGGACAGTTTGGCCCAGTGGATCGGGTTCTCTACTTAAATTTGGTGTTTCCTTCAATTTAATCTTGGATGATTTATAACAAAGCTCCAGTTGGGGCTGGGTTTAAGAACATGTAGGACTTCATTCATCGTGTTGATTAACAGTCTGAAGTTATTACTCACCACCACAATTCCTGCTTTGCCAGCAACACAGCCATGGATAGTTTCCTGGCCAAAACACAGAAAAAAACTCTTTTCTTAGCAGCCAAAACATTCCACTTTCCTGAAAGCTCAGACAACCACCAAGCTAACACACAGGCCTCATGGGTGATGCCCTAATGCCCCTGCAAGGGGTCAGTGCTGAAACACAAGGCAGGACAGCCCCAGGGTGGTGGCAGGAAAAACGCCATATGTGTGTCTTATCAAGAAGGCTTACCTATTTCTCACAAATGGGAATTGGTTCATCTCACGCTCATCCACAAGAGGGCTACCTGTTATTACTTCTTGTTGCAAAATCTCCCTGCAGCACTTTTAGAAAGACAAAGAGGCAGGTGACAAGGAGGCTGACATGGAGGGTGCACAGTGGTAGTGGTGGATGGCTCTCCTCCTGCTTGAGTCAATACAAACCAGGATGCATTGTGAGGACCTAGTGGCCCAAACGCTGAAAGGACGTAGTGTGACCAGGCTCTTCTTTCCAGAAGGTCCTCTTCTGATTGGAAACAAACATAAACCACAACTATAATAAAATGGGGCGGCTGCTCTTAAGAGGTGTGTTCTGTCTTTCTCTGTGTGACTTACTTCACTTAGTATGATCACCTCTCGGTCCATCCATGTTGCTGCAAATGGCAGTATTTCATTCTTTTTTATGTCTGAGAGAAAGAAAATACCATATGATATCACTTATATGTGGAATCTAAAAAAAGTGATACAAATGAACTTATTTACAAGACAGAAATAGACTCAGACATAGAAAACAAAGTTATGGTTACCAAAGGGGAAAGGTGGAGGGGCTATAAATTAGGAGTTTGGGATTAACATATACACACTACTATATGAAAAATAGGTAAACAGAAAGAACCTATTGTATAGCATAGGGAACTACACTCAATATTCTGTAATAACCTAAATGGGAAAAGAATTTGAAAAAGAATAGATATACGTATGTGTATAACTGAATCACTTTGGTGTACACCTGAAACTAACACAATATTGTAAATCAACTATGCTCCAATATAAAATTAAATTTTTTTAAAAGAAAAGGTGTGTTCTGAGTGTTTGGGGAGCTCAGAGAAGGGAGTGATTGATTTTCTCTGGAGGAAAGTTGCGGGCAGTTTGGGAAGTCTGATAAAGGAAGAAGGACCAAGGGAGGCCAAAGAGAAAGGGCCATGTGTTAACTAGTTGTCAAAGAACAAGTTTAAATCATTCTATTGCAGGAGCCCAGAAAGAGGGCAGCAGGAGCTGAGTTCTGGCTGAGCAAAGGTCAAGTGGTGCCAAGGTGCCTGGCATGAGAAATGGAGTATCTGCATATCTGAAATCCACGTTACACTCTTGGCTTCATGCTGTATCTCTCTTTTTTTTTTTTCTTTACAGACATAATTTTTTTTTAATTTTTAAACATTTTATTCTTTCAGCTTTATTGAGATATATTTTACATATAATAAAAATCACAACTTAAAAGGGAATATTGTGGAAAACTTTATGCCAAAAAACCTGAAAAATTAAATGTAATAGACAAATTCTTCAAAAGACACAAACTAACAATGCTTATTCAAGAAAAACATATAACTTGAGTAGTCCTATAACTGTTTTAAAAAATTGAATGTATAGTTAAAATCACCCCATAAAGAAAACTTTAACCCCAGATGGTTTCATAAGTGAATTCTACCAAACACTTAAGGAAGAAATAACACCAATTCTACACAGATTCTTCAGAAAAGAGAAAATAAGGGAGTACTTCGAAACTCATTTATGATGTTAGCATCACTGTGACACTAAAACAAGACAGAAACAGTACAAGAAAACTAAAAAGAGTATCCCTCACTAACCTAGATACAAAAATCCTCAACATCACTTTGTTATAAAGCAGAAACCAACACACCTCTGCAAAGCAACCATACCCCAACAAAGATGTCAAAAAAAAAAACCTCAACAAAATAATAGCAAATCACATTCACCCCAGGATAAAAAGGACAACATATTATGACTGTTGAGAAAGGCAGTCTTGGGCACACAGTCTTTTTTTTTTTAACATCTTTATTAGAGTACAATTGCTACACAACTGTGTGTCAGTTTCTGCTCTAAAACAAAGCGAATCAGGTATACATATACACATTCCCATATATCTTCCCTCTTGGGTCTCCCTCCCTCCATCCTCCCTATCCCACCCCTCTAGGTGGTCACAAAGCACCGAGCTGATCTCCCTGTTCTATGCGGCTGCTTCACACTAGCTATCTATTATACATTTGGTAGTGTATATATGTCCATGCCACTCTCTTACTTTGTCACAGCCTACCCTTCCCCCTCTCCACATCCTCAACTCCATTCTCTAATAGGTCTGTGTCTTTATTCCTACCTTAGCACTGGGTTCTTCATGACTTTTTTTCCCCTTAGATTCCATATATATGTGTTAGCATATGGTATTGGATTTCCCCTTTCTGACTTACTTCACTCTGTATGACAGACTCTAAGTCCATCCACCTCACTACAAATAACTCAATTTCATTTCTTTTTATGGCTGAGTAATATTCCATTGTATATATGTGCCACATATTCTTTATCCATTCATCCGATGATGGACACTTAGGTTGCTTCCATCTCCTGGCTATTGTAAATAGAGCTGCAATGAACATTTTGGTACATGACTCTTTTTGAATTATGGTTTTCTCAGGGTACATGCCCAGTAGTGGGATTGCTGGGTCATATGGTAGTTCTATTTGTACTTTTTTAAGGAACCTCCATACTGTTCTCCATAGTGGTTGTACCAATTCACATTCCCACAAGCAGTGCAAGAGTGTTCCTTTTTCTCCACACCCTCTCCAGCATTTATTGTTTCTAGATTTATTGATGATGGCCATTCTGACCAGTGTGAGATGACATCTCATTGTAGTTTTGATTTGCATTCCTCTAATGATTAATGATGTTGAGCATTCTTTCACGTATTTGTTGGCAATCTGTATATCTTCTTTGGAGAAATGTCTGTTTAGGTCTTCTGCCCATTTTTGGATTGGATTGTTTGTTTTTTTGATATTGAGCCGCATGAGCTGCTTATAAATTTTGGAGATTGATCCCTTGTCAGTTGTTTCATTGACAAATATTTTCTCTCATTCTGCAGGTTGTCTTTTGGTCTTGTTTATGGTTTTCTTTGCTGTGCAAAAGCTTTGAAGTTTCATTAGGTCCCATTTGTTTATTTGTGTTTTTATTTCCATTTCTCTAGGAGGTGGGTCAAAAAGGATCTTGTTATGATTTATGTCATAGAGTGTTCGGTCTATGTTTCCTCTAAGAGTTTGATAGTTTCTGGCCTTACATTTAGGTCTTTAATCCATTTTGAGCTTATTTTTGTGTATGGTGCTAGGGAGTGTTCTAATCTCATACTTTTACATGTACCTGTCCAGTTTTCTCAGCACCACTTATTGAAGAGGCTGTATTTTCTCCACTGCATATTCTTGCCTCCTTTATCAAAGATAAGGTGACCATATGTGCATGGGTTTATCTCTGGGCTTTCTATCCTGTTCCATTGATCTATCTTTTTGTTTTGGTGCCAGTACCATACTGTCTTGATTACTGTACCTTTGTAGTATAGTCTGAAGTCAGGGAGCCTGATTCCTCCAGCTCCATTTTTCATTCTCAAGATTGCTGTGGCTATTTGGGGTCTTTTGTGTTTCCATACAAATTGTGAAATTTTTTGTTCTAGTTCTGTGAAAAATGCCAGTGGTAATTTGATAGGGATTGCATTGAATCTGTAGATTGCTTTGGGTAGTAGAGTCATTTTCACAATGTTGATTCTTCCAATCCAAGAACATGGTATATCTCTCCATCTCTTTGTATCATCCTTAATTTCTTTCATCAGTGTCTTATAATTTTCTGCATACAGGTCTTTTGTCTCCTTAGGTAAGTTTATTCCTACACATTTTATTCTTTTTGTTGCAATGGTAAATGGGAGTGTTTTCTTGATTTCACTTTCAGGTTTTTCATCATTAGTGTATAGGTATGCCAGAGATTTCTGTGCATTAATTTTGTATCCTGCTACTTTATCAAATTCATTGATTAGCTCTAGTAGTTTTCTGGTAGCATCTTTAGGATTCTCTATGTATAGTATCATGTCATCTGCAAACAGTGACAGCTTTACTTCTTCTTTTCTGATTTAGATTCCTTTTATTTTTTTTTCTCCTCTGATTGCTGTGGCTAAAACTTCCAAAACTATGTTGAATAATACTGGTGAGAGTGGGCAACCTTGTCTTGTTCCTGATATTAATGGAAATGGTTTCAGTTTTTCACCATTGAGGATGATGTTTGCTGTGGGTTTGTCATATATGGCCTTTATTATGTTGAGGAATGTTCCCTCTATACCTACTTTCTGGAGGGTTTTTATCATAAATTGGTGTTGAATTTTGTCGAAAGCTTTCTCTTCATCAGTTGAGATGATCATATGGTTTTTCTCTTTCAATTTGTTAATATAGTGTGTCACATTGACTGATTTGCATATATTGAAGAATCCTTGCATTCCAGGAATAAACTCCACTTGATCATGGTGTATGATCCTTTTAATGTGCTGTTGGATTCTCTTTGCTAGTATTTTGTTCAAGATTTTTGCATCTAAGTTCATCAGTGATATTGACCTGTAGTTTTCTTTCTTTGTGACATCTTTGTCTGTTTTTGGTATCAGGGTGATGGTGGCCTTGTAGAATGAGTTTGGGAGTGTTCCTCCCTCTGCTATATTTTGGAAGAGTTTGAGAAGGGTAGGTGTTAGCTCTTCTCTAAATGTTTGATAGAATTCGCCGGTGAAGACATCTGGTCCTGGGCTTTTGTTTGTTGGGAGATTTTTAATCACAGTTTCAATTTCAGTGCTTGTGATTGGTCTGTTCATATTTTCTATTTCTTCCTGATTCAGTCTTGGCACGTTGTGCATTTCTAAGAATTTGTCCATTTCTTCCAGGTTGTCCATTTTATTGGTATAGAGTTGCTTGTAGTAATCTCTCATGATCTTTTGTACTTCTGCAGTGTCAGTTGTTACTTCTCCTTTTTCATTTCTAATTCTATTGATTTGAGTCTTCTCCCTTTTATTCTTGATGAGTCTGGCTAATGGTTTATCAATTTTATTTATCTTCTCAAAGAACAAGCTTTTAGTTTTATTGATCTTTGCTATCATTTCCTTCATTTCTTTTTCATTTATTTCTGATCTGATTTTGATGATTTCTTTCTTTCTGCTAACTTTGGGGGTTTTTTTGTTCTTCTTTCTCTAATTGCTTTAGGTGCAAGGTTATGTGTTATTCGAGGTGTTTCCTGTTTCTTAAGGTAGAATTGTGTTGTTATAAACTTCCCTCTTAGAACTGCTTTTGCTGCATCCCATAAGTTTTGGGTCATCGTGTCTCCATTGTCATTTGTTTCTAGGTATTTTTGATTTCTTCAGTGATCACTCCTTTATTAAGTATTGCATTGTTTAGCCTCCATGTGTTTGTGTTTTTTAGAGATCTTTTCCTGTAATTGATATCTTGTTTCATAGCACTGTGGTCAGAAAAGATACTTGATATGATTTTAATTTTCTTAAATTTACCAAGGCTTGATTTGTGACCCAAGATACGATCTATCCTGGAGAATGTCCATGAGCATTTGAGAAAAATGTGTATTCTGTTGTTTTTGGATGGAATGTCCTATAAATATCAATTAAGTCCATCTTGTTTAATGTATCATTTGAAGCTTGTGTTTCCATATTTATTTTCATTTTGGATGATCTTTCCATTGGTGAAAGTGGGGTGTTAAAGTCCCCTACTATGTATTTGTTACTGTCAATTTCCCCTTTCATGGCTGTTAGTATTTGCCTTATGTATTGAGGTGATCCTATGTTGGGTGCATAAATATTTACAATTGTTATATCTTCTTCTTGGATCGACCCCTTGATCATTATGCAGTGTCCTCCTTTGTTAGTTGTAGTCTATTTTGTCTGATATGAGAATTGCTACTCCAGTTTTTTTTGATTTCCATTTGCATGGAATATCATTTTCCATCCCCTCACTTTCAGTCTGTATGTGTCTCTAGGTCTGAATAGGGTCTCCTGTAGACAGCATATAGATGGGTCTTGTTTTTGTATCCATTCAGCCAATCTGTGTCTTTTGGTGGGAGCATTTAATCCATTTACATTTAAGGTAATTATCGATTTGTATGTCCTATTCCCATTTTCTTAATTGTTTTGGGTTTGTTATTGTAGGTCTTTTCCTTCTCTTGTGTTTCTTGCCTAGAGAAGATCCTTTAGCATTTGTTATAAAGTTGGTTTGGTGGTGCTGAACTCTCTGAGCTTTTGCTTGTGTTTAAAGGTTTTAATTCCTCCATCAAATCTGAATGAGATCCTTGCTGGGTAGAGTAATCTTGGTTGTAGGTTTTTCTCCTTCATCACTTTAAATATGTCCTGCCACTCCCTTCTGGCCTTCAGAGTTTCTGCTGAAAGATCAGCTGTTAACCTTATGGGGATTCCTTTGTGTGTTATTTGTTGTTTTTCCCTTGCTGCTTTTAATATGGTTTCTTTATATTTAATTTTTGACAGTTAAATTAATATGTGTCTTGGCATGTTTCTCCTTGGATTTATCCTGTATGGGACTCTCTGTGCTTCCTCGACTTGATTAACTATTTCCTTTCCCATATTAGGGAAGTTTTCAACTATAATCTCATCAAATATTGTCTCAGTCCCTTTCTTTTTCTCTTCTTCTTCTGGGACCCCTATAATTCGAATGTTGGTGCATTTAATGCTGTCCCAGAGGTCTCTGAGACTGTCCTCAATTCTTTTCATTCTTTTTTTTTTATTCTGCTCTGTAGTAGTTATTTCCACTATTTTATCTTCCAGGTCACTTATCCATTCTGCCTCAGTTATTCTGCTATTGATTCCTTCTAGAGTATTTTTAATTTCATTTATTTTGTTCATTGTTGCTTGTTTCCTCTTTAGTTCTTCTAGGTCCTTGTTAAATGTTTCTTGCATTTTCTCTATTCTATTTCCAAGATTTTGGATCATCTTTACTATCATTATTCTTAATTCTTTTTCAGGTAAACTGCCTATTTCCTCTTCATTTGTTAGGTGTGTGGGTTTTTATCTTGCTTCTTCATCTGCTGTGTGTTTTTCTGTCTTCTCATTTTGCTTATCCTACTGTGTTTGGGGTCTCCTTTTTGCAGGTTGCAGGTTTGTAGCTCCTGTTTTTTTGGTGTCTGTCCCCAGTGGCTAAAGTTGGTTCAGTGGGTTGTGTAGGCTTCTTGGTGGAGGGGACTAGTGCCTCTGTTCTGGTGGATGACGCTGGATCTTGTCTTTCTGGTGGGTAGGTCCATGTCTGGTGGTGTGTTTTGGGGTGTCTGTGGACTTATTATGATTTTAGGCAGCCTCTCTGCTAATGGGTGGGGTTGTGTTCCTGTCTTGCTAGTTGTTTGGCATAGGGTGTCCAGCACTGTTGCTTGCTGGTTGTTGAGTGAAGCTGGGTGTCGGTGTTGAGATGGAGATCTCTGGGAGATTTTCACCGTTTGATATTACATGGAGCTGGGAGGTCTCTTGTGGACCAGTGTCCTGAAGTTGGCTCTCCTACCTCAGAGGCACAGCACTGACTCCTGGCTGCAGCACCCAGAGCCTTTCATCCACATGGCTCAGAATAAAAGGGAGAAAAAATAGAAAGAAAGAAAGAAAGAAAGAAAGAAAGAAAGAAAGAAAGAAAGAAAGAAAGAAAGAAGAAAGAAAGAAAGAAAGAAAGAAAAAAGAAAGAAAAATAGAGGCTAAAATAAAATAAAGATAAAATAAAATAAAGTTATTTAAATAAAAAAATAATTATTAAGAAAAAAAATTTTTTAAGTAAAAAATGAAACAAAAAAACGGATGGACAGAACCCTAGGACAAATGGTGAAAGCAAAGCTATACAGACGAAATATCACACAAGCATACAAATACACACTCAGAAAAAGAGGAAAAGGGGAAAAAATAATATATCTTGCTCTCAAAGTCCACCTCCTCAGTTTGGGATGGTTTGTTGTCTCTTCAGGTTTTCCACCAATGCAGCGTACATCAAGTTGATTGTGGAGATTTAATCCACTGTTCCTGAGGCTGCTGGGAGAAATTTCCCTTTCTCTTCTCAGTTCGCACAGCTCCTGGGGTTCAGCTTTGGATTTGGCCCCGCCTCTGCGTATAGGTCGCCGAGGGCGTCTGTTCTTTGCTCAGACAGGACGGGGTTAAAGGAGCAGCTGATCCAGTGGCTCTGGCTCACTCAGGCCGGGGGGAGGGAGGGGCATGGAGTGCGGGGCGAGCCTGCGGCGTCAGAGGCCAATGTGACGTTGCACCAGCCTGAGGCGCGCCGTGTGTTCTCCCGGGAAAGTTGTCCCTGGATCCTGGGACCCTGGCAGTGGCGGGCTGCACAGCCTCCCCGGAAGGGAGGTGTGGATAGTGACTTGTGCTCGCACACAGGCTTCTTATTGGCGGCAGTAGTGGCCTTAGCGTCTCATGCCCGTCTCTGGGGTCCGCGCTGATTGCCGCGGCTCGTGTCCATCTCTGGAGCTCCTTTAAGCAGCGCTCTTAATCCCCTCTCCTCACACACCAGGAAACAAAGAGGCAAGAAAACGTGTCTTGCCTCTTCGGCAGGTCCAGACTTCTCCTGGACTCCCTCCCGGCTAGCCGTGGTGCACTAACCCCTTCAGGCTGTGTTCGCTCCACCAGTCCTCTCCCTGCGGTCCGACCGAAGCCCGAGCCCCAGCCCCCGCGCGCCCCAGCAGGTTAGCAGACAAGCCTCTCGGGCTGGTGAGTGCCGGTCGGCACCTATCCTCTGTGCGGGAATCTATCCACTTTGCCCTTCACACTCCTGTTGCTGCGCTCTCCTCGGCGGCTCCAAAGTTTCCCCCCTCCGCCACCCACAGTCTCTGCCCACGAAGGGGCTTCTAGTGTGTGGAAACCTTTCCTCCTTCACAGCTCCCTCCACTGGTGCAGGTCCCGTCCCTATTCTTTTGTCTCTGTTTTTTCTTTTTTCTTTTGCCCTACCCAGGTACGTGGGGAGTTTCTTGCCTTTTGGGAGGTCTGAGGTCTTCTGCCAGCGTTCAGTAGGTGTTCTGTAGGAGTTGTTCCACGTGTAGATGTATTTCTTATGTATCTGTGGGGAGGAAGGTGATCTCCGCGTCTTATTCTTCTGCCATCTTCCCCCTCCATGCTGTGTCTCTTTTAAGTCCAGTAGCTTGTCTCATGGACTGGACTGTAAACCCCGAGGGAGCAGGGTTTTTGTTTCAATTATCTTTGACTGACACATAAAACATATTCAAATTTGTTGAATAAAGAAATGAAATAATGAATAAATAAATGTCAATACAATTTTTGAAAAAATAAGGAATTTTATTTATTTATTTTGTTGGTCATTAGTTTGTTTAGATCAGGACATGGGGTTCTGGGTTTTTCTTCTTTGATATTATTTTGGCAGTATATTGATGCAATATATACACATGAAGAACACACCATGCCCTGTAGCTTTGATGGATTAGAACTTTGCAGTTATGTCCTGATATCAATTAAAAGAAAACCAAAAGAGTATAAAGCAGGCATTTCTATTTATACCACATCTCTCTTCTATTTTCTCTAGTGAATGAGTTACCTGGGATGAGGTTTAACTGAATTACTCAATATTCTGGCACCTCAAACCATACAAATGAAAAAAAAATTAAACTGTTGGACCAAAGCAAAAGTAAAAACATTTTTCAGTAAATAAAAAAAATATCAATTTTAGAGTATGCAACTTGGATAAAAACTAACATTATGAATACAATGCTTAAAAATACACTAGTTGGTGCTCTCCTAAGGTGGTCATGTAGACACAGTGTCTGTGAGCTGCTATCAGGCACTTAAGGTAACTTTCCATTTGTGAGATGACCAAGAAGGCCATAACTGAGAGCAGAAGACAGTAAAGTCAACTTTAACACATCTTTAAAATGTGTGTCGATAAAATGACCCTAGTTCAATGACCCACAGGTAGAATATGGACCCTTGAAAAACTCCAGAAATAAAATTTCTGATTTGAATCTAACAGATTGCATATATATATGATACTTAAGGGACTGTGGGATAAATTATAATCTTAAGAATAAATCAGGAAGGAAGTAAGTATAGATGGAAGGGGGGAAGAAAGGAAGGGAGGGAGGGAGGGAGAAAAAAAGAGTGGAAGAATAGAGCAAAAGAGAAAAAAGTAACAGTTCTAAAGCTATAGAAAGGAAGAAATAATTCTGTGACTGTAGAGGTTATTGGGTGGGCTATAAATCCAACAGGATACCACACAGCCACCTGGAAGAAATTCTTCTGTCACATGTAAGGTTCATAATAGAAACTGTATGTTTCTAGACAGATGATGGTCATTGTAGATATGTGGTAATGACAAGAACAATTACAACAATATTGAGGATAAATAAACTCACTATTAAAAGCAGTAAGTAATTTATCCAAGATTAATAAGACTAAATAGAGATGTAAGATTCTAACCCAGGATTGTCTAACTCATGTTCTTACACACTGTAAGAAATAGTTTAAAATTTAGGTTAGAGAATCTATGAAGAAAAGGAGACTTCGGTTTATGCTCTTTAAAGAGTGATTCATAGAATATTTGCATCCAATGATATGGGGTATTTTTCAAAATGCAGATTCTTTGGTCCAACCTTGACCCAATTAATCAGAATCTCTAGGACAGAGCTCAGGAATCTGCATTTTAACAAGCTCTCTGGTTGATTCATAAGCACATGAAAACTTGGGAAACACTGACCTAACCAAAATGAAGTCATGGATAATCCCTTATACTGGAGGTGAGTGTTGGTACCCTGGTGCAGTATTGAATGGGAAGTGTCAGTCAATGTGACCTCTTCATTTACAATTAAGGATGTAGTACAATTCTTAGATTTGATTCTACAGTTTCACCAGTTTAAAATTTTTTCCTTTATAACAATCACATACTACTATCTCCCTGAGAATTTCCTGCATTTGGGGCTATTTCCTAACTCTGGTCCTACACTTGATGCCGGTAACACAATATCACCATCTTTACATGAGTATTTTATTTTGTCACTCGAGCAAAAGACTTCAGCAAAAGACTATAGCAGAAATAGCTGCAACTAATTATTGAAATTAATCTTGATAATTTCATTCCAAGTATACTTGTTTGGAGAGTTATATACAATTTTATAATTAAATTTGTATGCTAACTATAGTAACCAGTTCTTAATTGTATGAGGGCAACATGAAGGCATCTTAACAAGAAGAAGAGAAACATTCAAACCTTGCAATTAAATATTATTATCATTTAAACAAAGTACATAGATAACTTTGGGGACATTGAATTTTGATTGATGTTATTTGTGTGTGTGTGTGTGTGTGTGTGTGTGTGTGTGTGTGTGTGTGTGTGTCAGGGGAAGGATATTTTAATCAAATCTATGTACTTCATATTGTAAATTTTCTAAGGCTTTATTTTGGTTTCTTCCTTAATGCACAATGATCTGCACCTTCTGAACACTTCATATTTCCAATGGGCAAAAGAACTTTTCTGACAAAGACACTGAGACATTAAGAAAAGGTGGAGAATGTTGACGCAAAACTGGATTTGTTCTATGTGATAACTTGAATACACATTTCAGATATATAATTCCACAGTTCACTATTCATGTAAAACAACTATGTCCCAAGAAGTAAAATATGCCCCAAGGATAAAAGTAACAGCATACCTCTGAAATAGGATGTCAATAGGAAATATTGGAAATGGAAATGTTGGAAATGTTCTGTATCTGTACTGCCAATACCAGAGCCACTAGCCACATTGAAATCTTGAAATGTACCTAGAGCAACGGAGGAACTGAATTTTACTTTTAAATTTAAATGGCTATATATGACTAGTGTTGGCTACCACAGCTCTACAATGTAGACTAGTCCAGATATTTAAGATTTTCTCAACTTACTAACATGCTATATTTTGAAAGTGTATATGTAAGAATGTGAGAAGTAAAATGTGGTAAAAGAGAAGGTTTTTTAAAGGAGTTTTTCACAAAAGAAAATCAGCAACATATAAATTACATATAGCACAATTTCACAGAGTAACAGGGTTGAAAGTCATCTCCAACTTTGGGAAATGTTCCAATGTCAAGCTGCTCTGTGTCCTCCATGTTGGGGCCATAGGACTTGAGGAAATGTGCCACTGTGGCTAATAGTTGGTTTCTTCTACAGTGTCTAGATGTTCTTATTGTCATTAATTCTAGCAAGAGATAAAGCCTGGGGCAGGAAATGAGGACTTTGATTCAGGTGAGGAGGAAAAAAACCAAATTTTTTATTCTCTTTGGGATGAGGATTATTGGGGGACTCTGTCATCTTTTACTAGATATAAAACTAGTAAAATTCTTGACGATTCTTTCAGCACATGAAACAATGTCATACCACTTCCTCCTGGCTACCATAGTTTTTCATAAGGACTTTGCTGTCATTCAGTTGGTCTTCCCATATAAGTATGGTATAGCTTTCAAGAATTTTTTATTTTTTTTGGTCTTTAGTTCCCAAAAGTTTGACTATGATGGACCTTTATGCAGATTATTTGGGGTTTACCCTAGTTGTGGTTTGTGCAGCCTCGCGTATCTCTATGTTTATGGATTTTGCAAAATTTAGGATGTTTACAGCCAATTTTTGAGGTTTTTTCCAGCTCCTCCCTCCCCCATCAGCCTTTATCAACACTTGAGGGAAGGAGTGCCTCCTCATTAGGAGTGGGTTGGGTGGGAGTTTCAGCTCACCAATACACCTCTGTGGATGTCAACGTGCCTGGAATGCGCAGGAGTGCCTTTACTGCTACCCATGTGGTCTCCATGGGAATGGGATGTGGAGTGTTGTCTCAGTACCACTGGAAAGTGTTGAAAGTCCAACTCTGCATCAGGCTTCCTCTGACAGCACCCAGCTGGAAGGGAAAAGGTTCTTCATACCAACATGATGACCTGGAAGTCCTGCCTCCTTATACGGTCTCCACTGACATTATGTGGGAAGGGGGCTCATTACTACCTATCAGAGATGAACATCCTAGCTCCTTATCAGCCTTCTCTGACACCACCCCAGCAGGTTTAAGCTCCCCAGTTGGCTTTTACTGTCCTAAGTGGATATGTCTCTGCAGTGTTTGGCTTCAGTAGAGCGATTACTATCTAAATGTTTTCTATCTTACTAGACTGCCCCTTTCCAGCTCCTTTGACTAGAGAAAGCAGCCTTTCTTGGGCTTTTTTTTTTTTTTTTTTTGGTCTGCTCCTGTTGGAATTTCTGACTCATCAGCTTTTTCAGCTACAAATTTGGGATATATGAGGCAAAAAGAAAGCCCAGAGAACTCACTACCGTGTTGTCCTTGGGTTGCCTAGTCCCTAACTAGTATATCTTTTTCTCTCACCTTTCAGCGTCTTCATATGTTTGTTTCACATATATTTCTACATTTTTAGTTGTACTTAGTGGGAGGAAAAGAAAAATGTATGTATACTCCATCTTCTCATGTGAGAAAGTACCTGGTATAATTTTATAATATTAAACTTTTTTAAAATGATAACATGGAGTTCTTGCTATAGGGTTAGGAATTATTCTGAACACATTACATGTATTTTATCCCATGATAACCCTTTGAGGTGGACATTTTTTATTAGTTCAGTTTTCCCAAGAAGGAAATCAAGTCCCAAGGAGGCTGAGTAATTCTGTAATAAGGGGTGAGCTCAGCAAGCTTGTGTGCTCATATTCCCAAGAAAGGACTGGTCCTCGGCTGGCTCCTGGGAGATGACCTCTGGGGCCTGATGAGAGGGGTTTTGTATGGCTGAGGCGCTGGGCCAGGCTGTATCAGTGTGATGCTAACGATGTGACTTGTGATCACCTATTGTTGTATGCCTGAGACTTTGGGCCATGTTATATCAGTCTGACTCTTCTGCTGGAGACTGAGTAGCTGAGGTCATCTTATGGTTGCTACCTGCCTATGTGACTGACCCCAGTACAGCGCTGGACACCAAGGCTTGGGTGAGCATCTCTAGCTGGTAACACTTTGCATGAGTTGTCACACATCATTTTTGGGGGGGGAATATCACTTTCCAGGACAACTGGAAGCTTGCCTTTCTTTGTGGACCTCACCCTATTTGCCTTTCCCCTTGGCTGACTTTAATCTGTGTCCTTTTTCAGTAATAAACCATGACTGAATATAATGAATTATTTTGAGTCCTGTGAGTCTTTTGAGCAAATCACCAAATGTGAGGGTTGTCTTGGAGACAACCAGCACACCAACCCCAGGTCCTATTAGTGGAGAAAAGGGTCCATCTTTGTCCAGAGCCTTACTTCCAAGACACTCATTTCAATACTTAGAATCAGTTAAATGATTGGATTATTATGTCTGCAAGTTGCTTCTCTTAGTTGCTGTGTTTATGTGTTATATGACAGCCAGGAAAGAATCACTGCTTCATATTAATACATCCTGTTTTCTCTATAGTGATGTTTCAAACATTATTCTTGCTGGAAGATATTTCTTTTCATTTGAAAAATAAAAAATTGAAGATCTTCCTTAATCTGGAGGAAAAAACTCAAACAAAAACGATCATTTACGAATTTTGGGGAGGAAGACAGATCACTGACCATATCACAATGGGAATGCTTTGAATCACCTGGACAAACCCTGGGCTTGTGACCTGTGACAGAGCATTGAGTTTCAGCATTAAACTGATTCTCTATACCATGGATCTCCAAATTATATTAGAAATGGACTGGAAGACATTATTACAGTAATTTGAATAGTAGATACATCATCAAATCTTACATTTAGGAAAGAGCATCATGATTATGTTAAATAAATTACCACTTGTATAGCTTAAGCCTGATAAAGTTTACAAAGCAGTCATAAGGCTTACCTTTTGGCCCTTGAAAACATTTTCTTGCCACCAGCCCACCTTTGGGAGAAACTGATCCTCATCCACCTTCACCCCTGCCCCAGGAGCCCAAGGATCCATGACATTTACATACACACCTTGTGTTCTTCCTGTGTTTCTTGGATCAGAGTTCAGACCCAAGAGGCCATTGCGCTGGGCCTGCAAACTTCAGGCCATCTCTACTATTTCCCTGTGGGCCTCTCTGTGGACTGCGTTCTTCTCAGACATCAATTCCAGAAGGATCCCTGGACTATTAAAATTAATTAATATAATTTTACAATTAACTTTCATAATATTAATCTCTTAATTATCCTGTAAGCAGCAATTATGGAGCTCATGGTTCTTCTGCCACCACCTCCATGACTGATATGTGAAAATTAGCATTTTAACATGAAGTTCTGCTACTTTATTGAGAACTCAGGACACTAGAGGTAATTGGAAATTACATTTCATTAAAGGGCAAGTGGGTGAGTGGAATTTGATCTCTGAAAGCTCAGCTCTGGGTTGTTATTTTGGTAACTTTTGACGTTTGTTTGGCCAACTGTGTCCAAACCAGCATTCCTTTTATTTCTCTTGAATTTTACTTTTGTCCCTCTGTCTATGACCATTTGCAGTGTACAGAAATTAAAGTTGTCAAAGGTTTTAAGCACTGTACCCCCTGAATCCCCCTTCTGCCTGCACTGGTATTTGCACACCAGGACTGTACCAGGCAGGCCAGAGTGATGATCTCCCTGCTCCTGCTCACTTAGTCTGTGGGGGAGGGTTTTTTTTTGACTCCTGATTGCAGGAGAATGAACCCAGAATGCTCAGGTTGAGCAGTCCTCTCCTTTCCCCTGAGAAGTGGGCTTTCCAGTGGGGAGCACCCCCTGTCCTTCTCTGTCACCCATGGAGATGCCTGGAGGCATGTGTGTCTCATCCAGGACACAGTTTGAAAAGTCCTCATGCCCACTGATTTAGGCCACATTCCTCAATACTTAAGTGTTGTTCTGTAAAAGTGTTGTTCTGTAATTCTCAGTTGGTTCAGGTACCAAGTGGGTAAGAAGGGCATCTTGGAAGTCCAAACCCAGTTCTTTCCACTAATCCACTAGCATTGGAGACTTCATGGGAGCAGAACACAAAAGCATCCCCCACAGAACATAAGAACAGCCCCCACAGCAGAACACAAGAGCAGCCCCCATATGAGCCCTCATTGCATATGAGCCACAAAAATCACCTTCCACAGCAATAGACTGAATTTTATTTTATGTAATGTAATATTTAATAATAAATAGTTCTTTTATATCCTATTCTAAAAATTATTTAAAAGTGTATTCATCTCTCCTTTTTCATGTATTCATCATTTTTCCAACCAGAATCTAAAATCTTAAAGACTGTAGTCATGTCTTATGTCTCAATGTATCCTCCCCAGATCTTAAAATGATACTTTAACCATACAGACACTTGTTTAATGTTGGTGACGATTTCTCACTTGGGGTTACAAGTGTAGGTATATGGTGATTTTTTAATAAATGAGACCATATCTGTATACATGCCATTCATCTCCCAACTTACAAACTCTCTTCCCTGGGGACAAGACATCTATTAAATGTACAGGTTCACCATCATCATATCACAGTTATTGGGAGTTGTTTTTCTGATATCCCTCAGGTGTCTTCCCCACTAACAACTCAATCACCGGGGCAGAAATTTCGGTTGTAGCCTAACAGAGATTCAATGACATAGTGGTGAGTCTGTGATTAGTGAGTCTTTATATTTTATACAAAGACACAACCCCCTTCGTCTTCCCACCCTCTCTGCTTTCAACACCTCCTTAGAAGCCACCACCATGGATTCTTGGCAATCAAGTGCCAGCCATTGGAGGCTCACATCAATTTACCATTTATTTCATTATCTCATTCTAATTATTAGCTGGAGCCAAATAAAACTGCCTATTTTTGACCCACAAAAATCTTATTTCATAGTGTGAGCTATTAGTAATTCAGAGGCTTTCTGAATTGTGTCTACAGAGATACCCATCCTCTTAGTACAGTTGGTTAATCCATCGTTTCTCATTCCTCTTTCCCCCAAGCTTTGAGGAGTGATCATCAGTGCTGATCAACTCTTCCTGCCTACTACAATTCCTAATTTTTTGGTACTTACTTAACTGGCTCATGGTCCATCCTTCCCTGTTTATGCAGGTGGAGAGAAACTAATATGTTTTAGACAAACATTTACTCCACAGGCATAAAAGAACAAAGCTAACAAAGCTGCCTACAGAGAAATGTACTGCGATAATCTATGACCTAGATAAACAGAGAAGGCAAAGTCAGCAAAATATATGTTGGGATTTTAAGAACTGTATGCTTAATACCAAGGTCCTAAACTCAGTGTGTTCAATGCTAACATCTGTGTCTCAGAAGTAATTTAAATTCAAACTTTTCTTTGGGAAACAAAGTGTGAATAGAAGGGCAATTAATATATGTAGAGTTGGTCCTCATCATTTGCAGCTTCCCTATTTACAAAACTTTCCTACTCACTAAAATATGTTTGTCACCCCAAAATCTACACTCTCAGTACTTTTATGGTCATTTGTGGATGTGTGCAGAGTGACAAAAATCTGAGTCTCCCCACGTGCCCATTCTCAGCCAAGGTCAAAAGAGGCATTACCTCTGCCTGCTTGTTTCAGCCCCCACACTGCAAACAAGTATCCTTTTCATGGCCTATTTAGCTTTTAGTGTATTTCTTCTTCTTCTTCCTCTTCTTTGTTTTGCATTTTTGTGCCTTTTGTTGGTAATTTTTCTGTTTAAAATAGTCCCCCAAGTATAGTGCTGATGTGGTGTCTAGTGTTCCTAAGTACAAGAAGGCTGTGATGTGCCTTACATAGAACATCAGTGTGCTAGAAAAGCTTCGTCCAGGCATAAGTTATAGGACTGTTGGCCATGAGTTCAATGTTAATGAATCAACAATATATATTAAATAAGGTGTCTTTAAATAGGTATGCACTGTATAGATACAAGGTTAACTATTGATCAGTTAAAATTTTTGTGACCATAGCACAAGGAGATCAGCTTGGTGCTTTGTGTCCATCTAGATGGGTGGGATAGGGAGGGTGGGAGGGAGATGCAAGAGGGAGGAGAAATGAGGGTATATATATTATATATATGTACAGCTGATTCACTTTGTTATACAGGAGAAACTGACATACTATTGTAAAGCAATTATACTCCAATAAAGATGTTAAATAAATAAAAGGGGAAAAAAGAGAAAACATATTTGAATATAACTTCAAGATAAAACAGGAAAATTTTATTGTAAAAAAAAAATTGGTACAGCCACTATGGAGAACAGTATGGAGGTTCCTTAAAAAACTACAGGTAGAGCTACCATATGCTCCTGCAATCCCACTCATGGGCATATATATGGAGAAAAACATGGTCTGAAAAGATACATGCACCCCAATGTTCATTGAAGCACTGTTCACAATAGCCAGGATATGGAAGCAATCTAAATGTCCATCGACAGAGGAAAGGATAAAGAGGATAGGGTACATATATACAATGGAATATTACTCATCCATTAAAAAGAATGAAATAATGCCATTTGCAGCAACATGGGTGATTGTCAGATTGTCATACTGAGGGACGTAAGTCAGACAATCCTATGATATCACTTATATGAGGAATCTAAAAAAATGATAAAAATTAACTTATTTACAAAACAGAAACAGACTCACAGACTTAGAGAATAAACTTATGGTTACCAGGGGGAAGGGTGGGGGGAAAGGATAGTTAGGGAGTTTGGGATCAACATGTACACACTGCTATATTTAAAATAATTAACAAACAACAACCACAAAAAAGATAAAGTTATGGAGATGGATGGTGGCAATGATAGCTGAACAATGTGAATAAACTTAATGTCACAGAACTGTAACTTAAAATGGTAAATTTTATGTGTATTTTACCACAATTAAATTTTTTTTAAATTTGAAAAGCAAAAAAAAAATTTTTTTAATTAAAATAAAAATAATTTTGTGACCAGAAGCTCACAGGAACCAATCTCTGTATTTTCCCTAGAAGTAATGGTTCTGTACCCATTAACTCAGGGTTTATGGTGAGTTTAAGAATGTAACTACTGTGAATAACGAGAACTGACTGTATTATGTATTCTTCTTTGGTTTTCAATCATTGCCTAAATAAACATTTATAGGCACTACATTAGGAAGTAAAAAATATGCAGATGAAGAAAATATAGACTTGCTTTTGAAACAAACAACAAAAAGTAGTAAAAATACAATGTGATAAGGACTGATAGTTCCTCACAGCAATGAAGAGGCAAGAGTAATGAGCTTGTTGTTGCTCTCCATAACAAAGATAGCCAGGAATTTTTATCAATATCAATATTATTGAGATGCAGTTCAACTACTCCAGTTTGACATGGGAAGTTCTTAATTTAAAACCTATTTAGGGACTTCTCTGGCACTCCAGTGGTTAAGACTTCGCCTTAATGCAGGGGGTGCGGGTTTAATCCATGGTCTGGGAGCTAAGATCCCACACGCCTCATGGCCAAAAAAAACAAAACATAAAAGAGAAGCAATATTGTAACAAATTCAATAAAGACTTTAAAACTGGTCCACCTCAAAGAAAAAATCTTAAAAGAAAAGCTTATTTATAGGGAATGACCTGAGTGAGGTGACTGAGGAGGGTTTCTCAGAAGACAGAAAATTGTTACAATCCTTTCTCAATGATAAAAGTACTGTTTACTATGAGAAGATGAAGGAAAGTCCAGTCACTCTTTGGTGTAGTGCCTACTTAGGTTTTCAAAAACTACCCTAAATAGCTTAAGAATAATGGTCTGCTTCTTTATCATTTCAAATATGTACAAAGTAAGAAAAGAAATGGAAATAAAGGGTGATTCTGCTTCCCAAAATTATAAAACAAATCATAAAAATTTCTTGGTGTTACAGGATAGAAAAATGGAAATATGCCAACAACAATAAAAATAAGAATTTTCTCACTTCCTAAACTTCATTCTGATCTAAATCAGTACTCTTCTGTTAATTTTTTCAGGCATGTCCATAGATATTCTCTCTCTCTCTCTCTCCCTCTTTCTCTCTTTTGTTTTTCTTTCTTTCTTTCTGGGAATTTGAAGAGTCTAAAGTTATAACAGTATTATTCTTTTGTGGTTGCAATAAATTATCTTTAAGACAAAGAATTAAAATCTTTCAAGTCCAAAATTTCATTAATTATTAGATGTGCTGTTAAGGTAATGAAACTTTTGGAGAAAAACAGATATTTTACATCGAACATACTTTATAAAACCTAACAACAACACGCTTTTGCATTCAATTACCTCCCACATTCCTCATTTCTATAATCAAAGTTTGGTTCTAAATCTTGTTTGTATTTGTATACTAAAAGTTTTTCTGAATCTCTTTTGGCCATTAGCAATTATAAACATACATACTTTTTTTCCCCATATCTGGTGCTTGAGATTTTGACCTCTTTATTACTTTTAGAATTGATAGTATAATTTTCAAAGGGATATCAAAGAACATCAGAGAAAATTCTGTATACATTTCTGTCAAGCTACACCCAGTTCCATTTTTTTTCTTTAACTGAATAATATACTGCTGAGAGTTAAACTGCTTATATTTTGGAAACTGTGAAGGGTCTGAGGTTTTACCATACTTGCAAGCTAACATGTTAGCCTTTCCCTGTTTCATGGATGCTGGTAGAAGACAACTGGGTCAGAGATGACGAACAGTTTATTATCACAGCAATAACAGGAGCCAGAGTAATAGCATTTTTCTGACAATTCCTTGAGCCCAAATCCTATAGGGTAGCACCAAAAGAGCCAGATGACATTTACACATACAGTGGGTAGCTTTATAGGAGAGAAACACTGCTCTTACATCAGTGGCTGTTTCCACCTGGATAGAAAAGGACTTGTCCCGGGGTGTCACAATTTATTCCTTACTTTATAGCAGTATAATGTTTCTCAACTTCAGAAATGTTAAAACATAAAAATAACATGTATTCTAGAATTGGAGGAAGTGTGGAATATGAGACTTTTAGAAGCCTGGGGTTAAAGAAAACAATAAGACCTCAAGATTCCAAAGATGAAAGGGAATTTAAATAATCTCAACCAAATATATTTGACATCACTTTCTTTGCTTTTCACAACTCTCCTTATGAGTACCTTTTTAGCCAAAATAACACATCATGGCATTCCAAATAACCACATGTTGTTTTAGGTTTTGAAAAGATTCTAAAATAATTTAAAATTGAGGGTAGTTGGAGATTTTCTGGGTCTATGTGTGCGTCTTCAGTACTAATCATGGCATCCTCAATTTCCTTCTATAGATTTTGCCAGAGAACTAAATCTGTTAATAGTGAGAGGATTCTGTCCTCCACCAACATAAAAGTACTATATTAAGAAAAACAGTGTCTCTCATGCACTCATAATCCATGAATACATGCAAATGGTATTCTTTTTAAAGTGAGATGGATAAAAATCATAATGACTAGAGATATATTTATATCACTATTCAAATATTATACTTGCATAATACAGTGTACTTTCTGTGTACCAATTACATATAAAAGATAAAAGAAGGGCTTCATATAAAAGCTACACAGCTATATTTTTTTCTATTATGTGCAAACATATATATTGTAAAACCAGAACACCAAGCATCTTTCCTTTCTAAAAATAATTAAATTTCATTTTTACAACAATAAAATGTAATTGCAGTTGGCATTTTTAAAAGCCAATACTCTATTTCATCAGAGGTAGCTATAATTAATCTTTCTATATTGGTTGCTACTATACCCAAAGTAGTTCCAAGAAGCACATACTGTTTGGGGGAGAAAAAAGAAGAAAAATTATACAACTTTACATATGACTACTAAAAATTAATTTTTTTCTTAATTTACTTTCCTCTTTGAAATGCTGATAAAATATTTTATGAAATGTTTTTTAATAGAAATTAAAAAAATTAAAAATCCATAATGTGTAGCCTGAAAAATGGCCCACTAAAAGACATCCAGGTGCTAATCCCCTAATTCCTGGAACCTGTAAGCATTACCGTCTAAGGCCCAAAAAATGAGTCTTTACAGATGTGATAAATTAGGATCTTGTAATGGGGAACTTATCCTGGATTATCTGAGTTGTTCCTAAGGGTAATCACACATATCCTTATAAAAGGGAGAAAGAGGGAGATTTGACACACACACACAGAGAGAAGGTGAAGAGAAGATAAAGCAGAGAGAGAGTTGAATATCCTGGGCTTGAAGATTGGAGAGATGCAGCCAAAAGCCGAAGAATGCTGGCAGCCAACAGAAGCCTGAAAAGACAAAGAATGACTTTCCCCTAGAGCCTCTGGTGGGGTGGGTGCTGGTGTCCATTGGGCATTTACACTGGAACTAGGGTAAGGGATATTGGCTAAGGAGACTTCGATGAAGTGATGAGGGAGTATCTGGGAGTATGTGGGAGGAAGAGCATTCCAGAAAGAGGTGATGGTAAGTGCAAAGGGCCTGAAGTTGGCACACGCTTGGCTCCTGGGGCATCTGGAGCATATCAAGTGAGGAGGAAAGAAGGTACCAGTTGGGCAGAAAGGCCTTGCATCCAAGGAAGAGCCATGGCATGGCCTTTGCGGGGAGGGTTTGAAGCAGAGGCGTGGCATTATTACCCAGTCCAATCTCATAATGCTTGCTTCATGACAGGCCAATAAATCAAGAGATGAGGTGTTGGGGCAAGGAATAGAAACTTTATTCAGAAAACCAGCAACTGGAGAAGGTGGTGAACTATTGTCCCAAAGAACAATACTTGAGTTAGAATTCAGGCTTCTTTTATGCTACAAGGGGAAGGGGTGTGGCTGTTTGTTGCAAACTTCTTGGTGCTGGCCAGATGCCCCACAGGGGATGTGATAATCCTTTGTTCTTGCAGCAGAACACATAGGATGTTCATAAATCTCCAACAAGACAAATGTTATTCTCTGTTCTGCAACCTCTTATCTCTATATGAATGAAAAGAGTTATATCTTTAACAGGCAGAGCCTTGAGAATGGGCTATACTATATATTTCAGGCTATAGGCAACATTCTTTTACAAAAGGTGCAGAGCCAGTATGGCTAAGCTCAGGCAACAACAGAGCACAGGGGTTAGAGCTAAAAGAATAGATCCAATATGGAATCAGGTTTGTTCTTCTCTGTTACAGGGCCTGAGACTGCATTTCTAACATAGTTCCACCCTGCTGATGCTACTGGTCTGCTTTTGAGTAGCAAGGCCTTCTGGTGGGTCAGAATCCATTTCCACATCAATAGATGTTCTTTCTGAAAATTTAAAGATGCAAAGTTCTAGTGAAAATTAGAGTAGCTATTATTTTATAAACTGTGGGCTTCATGCCTTTAAGAATGCCTTTCATTGCTATTTCTTTCACTTCTCTGTTGAGCTATTTCACTCAATGTAAGGTTTTTGTTTTTATTTGTTTTGGTTGATTGCTTTCCTGTATTTTTACAATGTCTGTGCAACTTTGGGGCAGAAACATTTCATTCGATGACAGATTGAAATGAAAGAATAGATGCTACAGCTAACATGGTCAATAGCCTCTGATGTTTATTGTTATGATATATGAGAAGTATTTCAAGGGTTTATACTTTAATACCAGGCATACTATAAGTAGGGCCTACTAATACTAATACACACATATTTTGAAATATCATAAAAATATTTCTATTTGCATTTCAATTCACAAAGTGATGAGTTAGACAATTGGTCTTAATTGAACTGGTTAAGCAGAATTAGATTTGAATCCTAAATATTTTAATCTCTCAAGTAAGCATATTCTACTTAAGAAGGATATTTTAGCTGATGTATCCTTGGAGCTCTTATATTTTCTGTCTTGAATAACAATGTGTGTTGCAAGAAGGCAGGCTTAAGTGTTCTTGAACCCTGGGGCATTTAGAGGCCACCCTGGCTGAGAGGATATGGGTGGACAAGAAGTGCATTCACCTGAAGCAGGAGACCCTAGCAGGCCATCCAACTCCAGGATCCCATTCTTCCAGGGTGAGTGGAGCCCTGCCTTGCAGTTCTACTCCCTGAAATAAGTGCCCAAGTTAGTGGGCTCTGTGGAATCCACAAGTAGGTCACCAAGTATCTGGTGAGAGCTCCTCCTTAAAAGTCAGACTGACTCCAGAAATTGAGCTGCCAGAAATTTAATGTAGTATAATATAGAAATCCCAAAGAGTCTCTAGTCTGCCTTGTCTTGACATCAAGCACATTCTTTGCCAGGGAGTAGCCTCCATGCTCACCTGTTCTTCTGTGATTTAGCACCTATTTTGGCAGGCAGGCTGTTCAGGACTTCACTCCAGCCAGGTACATGGGGAAGACACCTCCTCAAGGAACAGGCACAAGTAGGTGGGCACGAGACAGCAGCTTCCTCAAACCGAGGCCTTCCTTATTCCTGGTCCTGCACCTACTTCCCACTTTTCTAGGCCTGCTTCCTCAGGTCCTGTAATAAGTTTGTCCTCTGACTGTGAGTGTTGTTGGTATTCAGGCTGCAGGAAAATGCTGAAATGGAAATGAAAAAGGTCCAAACTTTACTTCCAACCCTTCTTTTCAGACAAACCATTTCTGCTTTCTGAGAATCACATAGTGGGTGGAAAAGAAACTTGGGAAAGGATGGGACACATGCACATGTAAGTAATTATACTAGTCTGCTCAGGCTGCCATAACAAAATACCATAGACTAGGTGACTTAAACAACAGGTGTTTACTTTCCCACAATTCTGGAGGTTGAGGGTGTAAAATCAAGGTGCCGTCAGATTCAATTCTTGGCAAGGGTCTCTTCCTAACTTGCAGTGGCTGCCTTCTTGCTATGTTCTCACTTGGTGGAGAGAGAGAGCTCTTAGGTGTCTCTTCCTGTAAGGGCACTCATCCCATCACACCAGGGCCCCACTCATATGACCTGCTTTAACCTTAATTACTTCCTTGTAGGCCCCATTTCCAAATACAGTCACATGAGGGTTAGGGCTTTAGCATATGAATTTGGGGGGAAACAATTCAGTCCATAACAGTAATCAATACAAAATCTTAGCTTATTTCCTTCACCATTGGCATTTTAGGTTGACCACCTATGAAAATGAGTCAACTAATTTTGATCTTCGAAAATGGCAATTTCATGTGGTTCAACTTCTTCATCAGGCTGGTGTTTTCCTCTGTAGCTGATAATCCTTGATCACAGTGGGGTTATTTCCCTGGAGACCTCTAAGACCCCTTTGCTCCTGGTGGGGTCTTGGTGCAAGTGTGTGTGTGTGGGGGGGCAGGGACACTAGAGGGATCTGTATTTGATCTATGAAATGTCCATATGCCCAAAGGAATGCAGCATTAAATAGCAAATTAAAAATCCCGTGACAGGCTGAAAGATCATGGAAGAAGGGAAAATGTTTTATCCTGATGTTTGAACAAAGCGCCCACATTTTCATTTTGCACTGGGGCCCTCAGTAGTTCTGAGGCTGGCACTGAGAGTGGACATAGAAGAGAATACATCATGGGCCCAGCAGACAGGCCTCAGCATCCTGACTTGGAGGCTCAGGTTCCTTTCATCTCCAGTCCTCTCTCTAGGACTCTGGATGATATGCATTCAGCCCCCAGGACTGGAAAGAATATGGCAGATGGTAGGTGGGAAGATTTGTAGGTCAGCCTGAAAAGGACATCCACCATTTTCCTCACATCCATTGCCAGAACTCAGTCCCATGGCTGCAGAGGCCACCTTCTCATGGAGGCTGGGCCAGGTGTGCACTTGGTGAAAGAGGTATCTGGTAGTAGGAGGGCTCAGAGCTCTGCCACATGACCACCCACCTTTAAAAATACCCACTTCATGTGGTACATAGCCAGAAAAAAGAATGAAATCATGCCATTTGCAGCAACATGGATGGACCTAGAGATTGTCATACTAAGTGAAGTAAGTCAGAGAAAGACAAATACCATATAATATCACTTATATATGGAATCTAAAATATGATACAAATGAACTATTTACGAAACAGAAACAAACTCACAGACATAGAAAACAAACATGGTTACTGAAGAGGAAACGTGGGGAGGGATAATTAGTCTGGGGTTAGCAGATACAAATTATTATATACAAAATAGATAAACAACAAGGTCTTACTGTATAACACAGGGAACTATATTCAATATCTTGTAATAAGCTATAATGGAAAATAATATGAAAAAAATGTACATACACTGTATATGTATAACTGAATCACTTTGCTGTACACCAGAAACCAATACAACATTGTAAATCAACTATATTTCAATAAAAAATAAATTAATTAATTAAATTAAATACCCATCTCAGGTCTTACTCTTAAGTTTTGAGCACTTCTTTGTTACTTCCCCCCACTAGAATGTACAGTTGGTGGGAGAAAAGCCTTGTGTCTCTTTCTTAGAGCTGCAGCCCCAGTGCTTGAAATGGTGCCTAGAACCTGATGTCCTCATGAGATGTTTGTCGACTGGCTATTGCAGCAAACATAGAAATGAGACTTTCCTTAAATAAAAATGAGGTTTTTTTCTTTTCTGACAAACAAGGAAAATAAAGGAACAATGGACAGGCCATGGAAGCTGCATAAACTGGCCTGAAAGAGTTAATCGATCCTAGTTTTATTTTAATTGTTACTAATCTGTAGTGCCTGTAGCTAGACTTGTCCTTCACAAAGCTAACATCTGACATTCTCTGACTCCATATGAATTACACTCTGCACCTGGCATTTTTCTCCGCTTACACTCCCTTATAGCATTCTTCATTTCAGAAAGAAGGTCACAGGCCAATAACTTCAGGGACACCAGACTAGGTTGCTGAGCCACCTGATGCCAGTTTTGGCCATGAATTTGCAGAAGAAAAGAAATGCAAGACCTTAATTACTTTGAGCCTTATCACCTACCCCAGACCATGAGCCCTGGGCTATAAAACCATTCCCTATTCCCCAGGGAGGGGGCCACAGTTCTTGAGGCGCTGGCCCACTGTGTTCCCTCTTTGCCTGTCAAAGAATAAAGCTACTCTTTCTTGTTCCTCCAAAACTCTGTCTCTGTATTTCTTTTTGGGATCACGCCACAGAGAGCCAATATTTTGGGATCATGGCTGACTGACTGACTCAATGAACAAGTTCCACAGCTCATGGGACCTGCATACCCTTTTGCTGCTGCCCACACAGACTTAACACAAAGCTTGGTCTGAACTTGAATCCCATGTACACCTTTACTAAGGTTGATCTACATGGCTGGCCTGGCCTGACTGCTCCCCAAACCCATCTTTACTTTCCTAACCTACAAGACCTCAGGTCTTCCCAGCTGCCTACAAGACCTCAGGTCTTCCCAGCTGCCTCCTATCTCTGTTTCAGGGATACACTGGTGTTTGCAGGAAATGAAGAGAGGCAGATGGTTCCAATGATGCAATTCCTTTGTCCTCGGGAGAACATTAATAAGAAGAAACTTAAAATATAGGCAAGACTAGTTTGTGGGTACATGGTCTGGCTTTACAAATATTCAGACTTTTATGACTTGCTGATAAAGGACCATACATGTAAATTTTTGTTTATCCATAATATCCCAACTTTGGAGAAAAAGTACAGACTAGTAATGAGAAAAAAGTTTAAACTTATCCTGAGCTATTGATGAAACAGGAACCTCAAATGAAAACATCTACTAGGAATGTGCCATTTAGGGAGCAACAGACTATTGCACAAGAATCAACAAAGAATGTGGTTTCAGGTTTCTGGCAGAAAAAATAATTTCTTGATGGACATTATGAGGTTGAAGATTAAGTATTTGTAGAGAGGAGTTCATTTCAAGCCTGCATGGTGTGTCTCCCCCAGATGGTGGTGCTTAGGTCACTTTTGGGAGGTGACACGAGCATGGGAATGAGGTAAGTGTTCCTAACAAGGCAAATGGTACATGCAGGCCAGTGTCCTTTTCCAACACATTCCACACCATTGCACATGCACAGTAAATAAACATACACACACAATATACACACACACAGAGTTTTATAGTTCTGGTGTGGTTAGGATAACCATATGCCGAGCAGGGTAAGCCTTTCAGGACGTCTAGCCTGCTCCCATCCCTGATGCCTCAGACGTGCAATCTCAAGAGCTGAGTGTTTCTTACTCCATGTCCCAGTATTGACAGGACTCATGCTGGCAGCCAATGATATTAGGTGGGGTTGAGTTAGCAGTGTGATGCCTTGGGTCTGTGCTTCAGAAGCAATTTTATAGACCAACTGATTCAAAAGCAAAGTAGAGTAGGATGATTGAAAATCAAGTTCTCTACTCTATTCCTCAGATAACTTCTCAGATGTCCCGCCTCTTTCACTGCTTTGGCACATGTTATCAACTTTTCCAGGGTCTTCATCCTGCTAGCCACAGACATGCCTGAAGTTAGAGGTAGCCAAGGAAATATGTGGAACTGGGTGGAAGCACTTTCGTTCCAGGGCACAAGTCTCCTCCCTCTACACCTCAAAGGCAAACCATAGAGCCTCATGATCAGGTCACTGGACGCTGTGAGCAGATGAAGTCCCTGTCAGACTAGGTTCCTGATGAGTTAAGATATTCCTCCCACAAACCCTCCCCTTCACAACCTCTGTTGGAAATGAGGCATAACCAGGAAACAAACTATTGTTGCTTAACCCCACTGAGACTTGGGTCTTCTTTGTTATGTAGCATTATTGAATCTATCCTGACATATACAGGAATGGTCAGATGGAAGAGTAACACAGCTGTAACAAAAAATATTTTTGTGGCATTAACGTGATAATTAGGTGGCAGGCAGTGAGGAAACCATTTTGAGAGTTTAAAAAGAGGGTTCTCTTTATTATGTTGCAGCAAAGCATTTGCTGAAATCCTTACCTGTAATAACTTAGGAGGATGATGTACCTAGTGAAACTAATGAACCACGTATCTAAAAGGTTTATAGCTCTTGAAGTTAATACACATAACATTGTAGTGTTGATTGCTGTCAGCTCTGTCTGGTAAGGTATTACATGATAAAGGTGCACTTAGGAAAGAAATAACTAGTGCAGAAGTGAAAAGGAATGTAGAGCATCCTGAAACTCAGAGCCTGTTAAGGTGGACAATGATATTCTTGATCCCAAACAGAAAAGATAAAATTAAGAAAGTCTTCCTGCTTGAAATGCCCACTAAAATTTTTCAATCATTCAAAATGCTCCAGGGAAAGAATCAGAGATAGAGTGTGGCACCTAGTGTGTTTTTCTTTCTTTCTTTTTTTTTCTACGTCTTTATTGGAGTATAATTGCTTTACAATGGTGTGTTAGTTTCTGCTTTATAACAAAGTGAATCAGTTATACATATACATATGTTCCCATATCTCTTCCCTGTTGCATCTCCCTCCCACCCACCCTCCCTATCCCACCCCTCCAGGCGGTCACAAAGCACCGAGCTGATCTCCCTGTGCTATGCGGCTGCTTCCCACTAGCTATCTATTTTACGTTTGGTAGTGTATATATGTCCATGACTCTCTCTCGCTTTGTCACAGCTTACCCTTCCCCCTCCCCATATCAAGTCCATTCTCTAGTAGGTCTGTGTCTTTATTCCTATCTTACCCCTACGTTCTTCATGACTTTTTTTTTTCTTAAATTCCATATAT
Organism: Leucopleurus acutus; assembly: GCF_964270905.1. Taxonomy (NCBI): domain Eukaryota; kingdom Metazoa; phylum Chordata; class Mammalia; order Artiodactyla; family Delphinidae; genus Leucopleurus; species Leucopleurus acutus. The sequence goes on from NC_139142.1 coordinate 150,205,081, forward strand.
ATGTGTTAGCATACGGTATTTGTCTTTCTCTTTCTGATGTACTCCACTCTGTATGACAGACTCTGGGTCTATCCACCTCATTACAAATAGCTCAATTTCATTTCTTTTTATGGCTGAGTAATATTCTATTGTATATATGTGCCACATCTTCTTTATCCATTCATCCGATGATGGACACTAAGGTTATTTCCATCTCCGGGCTATTGTAAATAGAGCTGCAATGAACACTTTGGTACATGACTCTTTTTGAATTATGGTTTTCTCAGGGTATATGCCCAGTAGTGAGATTTCTGTGTCATATGGTAGTTCTATTTGTAGTTTTTTAAGGAACCTCCATACTGTTCTCCATAGTTGCTGAACCAATTCACATTCCCACCAGCAGTGCAAGAGTGTTCCCTTTTCTCCACACCCTCTCCAGCATTTCTTGTTTCTAGATTTTTTGATGATGGCCATTCTGACTGGTGTGAGATGATATCTCACTGTAGTTTTTTTTGTTTGTTTGTTTTTGTGGTACGTGGGCCTCTCACTGTTGTGGCCTCTCTCACTGTGGAGCAACAGGCTCCGGACGCGCAGGCTCAGTGGCCATGGTTCACAGGCCTAGCCACTCCACGGCATGTGGGATCCTCCCAGACCAGGGCACAAACCTGTGTCCCCTGCATCGGCAGGTGGACTCTCGACCCCTGTACCACCAGGGAAGCCCCTCATTGTAGTTTTGATTTGCATTGCTCTAATGATTAATGATGTTGAGCATTCTTTCATGTGTTTGTTGGCAGTCTGTATATCTTCTTTGGAGAAATGTCTATTTGGTCTTCTCCCCATTTTTGGATTGGGTTGTTTGTTATTTTGTTATTGAGCTGCATGAGCTGTTTGTAAATTTTGGAAATTAATCCTTTGTCAGTTGCTTCATTTGCAAATATTTTCTCCCATTCTGAGGGTTGTCTTTTTGTCTTTTTTATGGTTTCCTTTGCTGTGCAAAAGTTTTGAAGTTTCATTAGGTCCCATTTGTTTATTTTTGTTTTTATTTCCATTTCTCTAGGAGGTGGGTCAAAAAGGATCTTGCTGTGATTTATGTCATAGAGTGTTCTGTCTATGTTTTCCTCTAAGAGTTTGATAGTTTCTGGCCTTACATTTATGTCTTTAATCCATATTGAGTTTATTTTTGTGTATGGTGTTAGGGAGTGATCGAATCTCATACTTTTACATGTACCTGTCCAGTTTTCCCAGCACCACTTATTGAAGAGGCTGTCTTTTCTCCACTGTACATTCCTGCCTCCTTTATCAAAGATAAGGTGACCATATGTGTGTGGGTTTATCTCTGGGCTTTCTATCTGGTTCCATTGATCTATCTTTTTGTTTTTGTGCCAGTACCATACTGTCTTGATTACTGTAGCTTTGTAGTATAGTCTGAAGTCAGGGAGCCTGATTCCTCCAGCTCCGTTTTTCATTCTCAAGGTTGCTTTGACTATTGGGGGTCTTTTGTGTCTCCATACAAATTGTGAATTTTTTTGTTCTAGCTCTTTGAAAAATGCCAGTGGTAGTTTGATAGGGATTGCATTGAATCTATAGATTGCTTTGGGTAGTAGAGTCATTTTCACAAGTTTGATTCTTCCAATCCAAGAACATGGTATATCTCTCCATCTATTTGTATCATCTTTAATTTCTTTCATCAGTGTCTTATAATTTTCTGCATACAGGTCTTTTGTCTCCTTAGGTAGGTTTATTCCTAGATATATTATTCTTTTTGTTGCAATGGTAAGTGAGAGTGTTTTCTTGATTTCACTTTCAGATTTTTCATCATTAGTGTATAGGAATGCCAGAGATTTCTGTGCACTAATTTTGTATCCTGCTACTTTACCAAATTCATTGATTAGCTCTAGTAGTTTTCTGGTAGCATCTTTAGGATTCTCTATGTATAGTATCATGTCATCTGCAAACAGTGACAGCTTTACTTCTTCTTTTCTGATTTGGATTCCTTTTTTTTCCTTTTCTTCTCTGATTGCTGTGACTAAAACTTCCAAAACTATGTTGAATAATACTGGTGAGAGTGGTCAACCTTTTCTTGTTCCTGGTCTTAATGCAAATGCTTTCCGTTTTTCACCATTGAGGACGATGTTGGCTGTGGGTTTGTCATATATGGCCTTTATTATGTTGAAAAAAGTTCCCTCTATGCCTACTTTCTGCAGGGTTTTTATCATAAATGTGTGTTGAATTTTGTTGAAAGCTTTCTCTGCATCTATTGAGATGATCATATGGTTTTTCTCCTTCGATTTGTTAATATGGTGTATCACGATTGATTTGTGTATATTGAAGAATCCTTGCATTCCTGGAATAAACCCCTCTTGATCATAGTGTATGATCCTTTTAATGTGCTATTGGATTCTGTTTTCTTGTATTTTGTTGAGGATTTTTGCATCTATGTTCATTAGTGATACTGGCCTGTAGTTTTCTTTCTTTGTGGCATCCTTGTCTGGTTTTGGTATCAAGGTGATGGTGGCCTTGTAGAATGAGTTTGGGTGTGTTCCTCCCTCTGCTGTATTTTGGAAGAGTCCTAGTGTGTTTTTCAATTGGATTAAAATCAGGGTAGAGGGTAAAGCATGGCCATGGTGGCCCTCCCCACTCAAGCTAGATAAGGTCCAGGTCCCTGCCCCTAAGTTGAATGAGACTCTCCTTGGAGGAAAGAAATCAAAAAAGTACAACAGTTCTGGAGACCATCTCAAAAACAATGTGGGCATGGCTACTGGCAGATAATACTCACTGGGTCAAACTGGTAAGAAGCTGGCTAAATTTTTGATGAGGGAACCAGGAAGCTGAGCTTGTTCTAGGTGTAAGATGACCCTTGGGTACCTAACTCTAGGCAGGACGTGACTGTAGAAATCTTCACAGCCCCTCTCTCCACTGCCCACCTCCTGAAGGAGCCCATCCCCAGCACTTTCTTTACATGTGGTTGAGGAAGAAAATGGAAGAGAAGGCTGTTTAATCTGAAGGCAGGAAATGTGGAAACACGAAGAGTCCTTTTTGAAAAGTGGACTGGAGAATTCTTCTTAAAGAGAGGAATCGAGATGTACTCTCCCTTCATGGTTCAGGACACCCACGTTGTCCACCTGGTAGGGTCTCAGAGTTGCTCTGGACCGGTGACTATATCTACCAATTGTTCCCCTCTCCAAAGGGGAGTGTTTGTTGCAGAGATCTTGTCCTTGTTCAACCTCTGTATGGGGGCTCCAGGGGACAGAAAACTGAGTTTTTTAGTTTGTTGGTCTCTGGATCAAAAGCAGCTCTATTCATACCCACTGAAGATATGACTATGCACTCTTGAGAGCCTGATGATGCACTGAAGGGAAATTTTGGGCACTTTTGTGAACAGGGGATGAGTGTCAACAAGTTGTATGCGGAAAAGAGAGTAAATTAAAAGGTTGACTGCAGTAGCCATCCATGGGTGCCATTCACCCGGATTCTCCCCTCTCCCCAGGCACCACCCTTCCTTGATGTTAGGGTGACCCTGTGGCTTGCTTTGATCAATGAAATGTGATATGAAGAGATGCATCCCTTCCCAGTGGATGTAGTTAGGAACTGGTGACTGATTTTCCACACTCTCTCCCCCAACCACGGCATACCCAGAATTCTGGGTTGAGGTAGCAATCGAACCTCTGTTAGCGTGAGTACCCAAGTGACATCAGTGAAATGAGCAGAGACCTCCTGTGAATGGCAAAAATATTTGTTGTAAGCCATCTGGATTTTGAATTATTTGCTACTGCAGTGTGACTTCCCATCTTGACTAATACATCACTCATATATTGTAGTATCATAATAACTTGTCAATGCATGTGCTAAATCCCTAAGAATATAGCTTAAAATGGGAAATATCAGGATCAGATATTTATTTCTGTAGGACTTAGCGTCTGACATTCCTTTGGTAAGGATCCTTAAATTTTAAATTTTTAGGTGAATTGTTCACTATACACTCTGTGCTGTTGATTATTGTGTAAGTCCCTTGAGAGGATTTTCTACAGTGTACTTAACAAAAACTTCAGTAATGAAAGATGTAAGCATCATCTTCATAAGGAAAAAGGAATCAGGGAAATTGAATTTCCAAGGAAATCTCAAATACTTTCCTACAGAGGAACTTTCAAATAGAAACAAAACAAGAATTTGAAAATGACATTAATAGAGCTGAGATGGAAAGTTCCTCCACTGTATCTCATAGTTCTCCACATATTTAGGTATTTGGACATATGGGTAATGCTATAAATAATTTCATATACAACTTCCCCACATATACAACTTCTCTGAGTTCTTTGAGGGGTGGGAGGGTGCTTACTCCCTGGTGTGTCTGCATTACATAGCACATTCTTTATACATCACAGGCTCCCAGCCCTGCAACAGAAACTTGCATGTATCATCACTTGCTCCTTACCACAACCTAGTGATGTAGGAATTGATATCCCCACATCATAAATACAGAAACCTGGGCTCCAGGAAGTTAGGGCACTTGTCCAGATTTGCACATATTTGCATAAGATCTTATGCAGTGATGTCTCTCTTTAAAGCTCACATCGTTCATTTGTTTATTTGTTTATGATTCAACATTGTTGAATGAATGATTGAGGTAGATATAAAATATATTTCAATATATAGGAAAGCATGGAAAAGGCAGGAGGCAATCCCTCTAGTGTAAAGACTTAAGAAGGAGATTTTTTGGTTGAAAATGAACTTAAAGAATATTCCCATTAATACCAATTACCTCATCATTTGACCTCATTGTTAATGGGTCTCTCAGTTTAGGGAAAAGTCCAAGATCACTCCTCTCAGGTGGCTGTTTCCTTGTGATGTCACCAGGCTCCAACTTTGCCTCTCGGTCCTTATTGGGCCTTCTTCCCCTGAGAGACAGATTTTTTAGGCAAACAGAATGCCCTCCAATAAAGCATTTGGACATGCAAATGTTTAAATCATGGCATGTAGGTCACTTACAAAAAGAGGACAACTATTTCTGGTATCGTTTTAAATTTATTGTGATGAGTCAAGGCTAACACAAGGTGAACTCCTTTTACCATCATCTGCACAGCTACATTAGCTCATCCATGTATTAAAAAATGGATCTCTGGACAGTTAGTTGGCAATTTGGCAAATTGCTCATGTATAATGTAAGAGAAGAAAGTCTAGTTTCAACTCATACTGATTCTACCTCTACATTTCATGAATAATTTTTATTTTATGGTAAAATGTGTCACATGTTTATTCAACAAAATGGAAATTTGAAAAATCACAGCTATATATTAATTTTGTTATCATTAGCTCAATTTTTTATAGTCACAGATTATGTGAAGAGTGCCTACCTTTAGCTAGATGGATTTATTTATTTATTTTGAGAAACAAATACATTCATCTAAGATGTTGACTTTATTTTTCTCTTTTCATGCTACATGCTTTAACAACCTTTACATCTACGAAGTGGATGAATTCTAAATCCCTTGGAACAAAGGGTCTTTCCTAAGCTTTTGTGCAAAACAAATGGTTTATTAGCCAGCATATTTTCCATTCAGGAGAATTCACATTTGAACCATTATTTTGATGAGCTTTTACACTGGATAATTAATTCCATTTTCTTTTCTTGTAAAGTCAGTTTTCCTTTTCAGTTTCATGCATTTATTCATCAATATTTGTTGGCAAACTTTTATAGAACACTTGCTTTAGGGAAGACATGATGTTGGCATTGGGGCTATAGTCATAAATGAGACAGATCCATTCTGCCTGTGGATGCCCTTATGGTTGGGGTGGGTGACCGGGGATTGAATAGTGCTGGAAGAAGTATTATATATTCTCAGAAATATAACAGGGAGAAAATATGTAATGAGAAAAGCCTCTACTTACCTTTCCAGGATAAGTTGGAATTAAATTCACTTCTCAAGGTGTTGCTAAAGCCAAAATGTTTGCTTTGGTGCCTAAATGAACATGGGTCTGCACTGTACTAGGATGACTAAGGCAGGAGCTGGTGTGAGAAGTGGCAGCACCAATTCTGGAAGTGAGCCCAGAGGGAAGGAGGCAAGCTGAGTGGTTACATTTCTATCATTTGCCAGCACTGTGCTCTCTATGAATTCAGCAATTTAGACACACTCACCGTCCCCATCTGCCTCCACATGACCATCCCTAGAGAGCACTGTGGACCCACTCTTCATCCAGAATCATTGTCACATGACAGAAAGAATGAGTAGTGGCTTCATGGGGCATCAAATCCACATGTGTATAGGAAGAAGGCATACTCCTCTTCATTAAAGCCTTCCAGAAGGCAACAACTATCAGTTTTTCCCTTGTTTTTAAAAGTCTTTTAAGGATGATGATGATAGTGATGATACAGAGAGGAGATATCTACAGTCACCTTAAGTCATTTCTCTCTGGGAAGGCATTCCCAGAAGGATTAATTTTCCTCTCTTCCTTATACACACAAAAAATGATTACAGTAAGATCTATCACTATGTTCTTAGGTTTCTTTCAAATATTCAGAGAGAAATGCTCTGAATTATTCTGCAGAAAGAGGTAGGGAGGGCTGGAGTGAACTGTGGAGACAATAATTTAGGGGGCATAGACGAGCTTGAGAAGGCATATTGTGTCTGTACAAACACGCAAGCACAATGGCATGAGAGCATTTCCATTGTAAAGTTGCATTATCAGGAAGCTGGAACTGGCAGTGCCATCCAATTTGAGCATAATATCCAGTAGGAACCCATCTTGCATGCAGGCGAATGTTCCTTCTCATCCTTCAATGATTCGTTCATATCCTTTGGTAATGGTTCTTTATTTTATTTTATTTTATTGCGGTATGCATGCCTCTCACTGTTGTGGCCTCTCCCGTTGCGGAGCACAGGCTCCGGACGCGCAGGTTCAGCAGCCATCGCTCATGGGCCTAGCCACTCCGTGGCATGTGGGATCTTCCCGGACCGGGGCACGAACCCGTGTCCCCTGCATCGGCAGGCAGACTCTCAACCACTGCACCACCAGGGAAGCCCTGGTGCTGGCTCTTGAATGCTTATCAATATCCAAATCCTGGTCTTCTATTTTATCATTCTTGATTCTAGTTGATGGAGAACCTGGTCTTTATATTGCATTTTTCAGCATAATGAACAATGTGTATTCTAGGTACATTCCATGGTATTTAGCCTTCATTATTTATTCCATCAACTCTCTGAAGAAGCTTGGTAAGCCGATGTAAGGATCTCATGATCAAATGCATATGTCTGTCTTTCTAAGGGTACCTCCTGCCATACCAATCTACCCTTCATTTCCAGAACATTCTTTACATTTCTTGATTATGGTCCTTTGCTTGCTCTTTTATCCACCTAGAATCCCTTCCTTTATCTTAGAGTGCTATTATCCAAAAATCTACCAAGAACTCACTCTCTCAGAATTCATTTCATCCACTCTCAGTGGGCCAGAAGTAAATATATAGCAAGTATTAGCTGTGATACTCTGATCCCATTTGAGTTTCATTTTAAGTTGTTGGTTCTTAATTGTGACACATATTAGAATAATCAGGAAAACTTTAAAACATATAATTGTTTGGATCAAACTCGAGACCAAATGAATCAGATTTTTTGGAGGTGGGGAGAAGGCAATGATATTAAAAAGGAAAAGAAAAACAAAACATACCCAAGTAACCTCTCTGAGTAACTATAATATGTATCCAGGGTCAATATAGTTCAGTCAAAATGTTAATAGGACAAATGGCGATACCCATGTAGTCCATTTAGATTTGAACACAGATAATTTAATCCACTGAATCTTTAAAAACCCTTACACAGGGGTCCCCAACCCCCAGGCCATGGACTGGTACGAGTCTGTGGCCAGTTAGGGACCAGGCCACACAGCAGGAAGTGAGTGGCAGGCAAGAGAGAGAAGCTTCATCTGCCGCTCTCTGTGGCTCCCCATCACTCCCATTATAGCCTGAACCATCCCCCCACCCCCTCCCCCATCCATGGAAAAATTGTCTTCCATGAAACTGGTCCCTGATGCCACAAAGGGTGGGGACAGCTGCCTTACAACAAGGTCAACAACAAGAGTCACTTGTAACAGGAAAGAATCAGCACATGCAATGCAATCTGTTACCTTTCCTGGAATCAATGTAACATAAAGTAAAACCCTCCTGATTGGTAGGTAGAATTCCTGTCATGTGTAAAACTCATCTAAGATACCAAATTGTAGGTTTGGGCATTAGAAGTGTGCATCAGAGTGTGAAAGGTTAGAATCAGAAGTCTGGGCAGAACTGAAGGTCATGAAAAAATAGATTATCTGAACACAGGAATGAGTAAGGTTTGGTCGTGTTTGGGTCAGGCATTTGGGGTCATAGGTCTGAAACTGGATGACCAGCTCAAAGTAGGAAGGAAAAGTAAGGTATAGAGATCAATATTGTAAGACCCCAACTCAACCTGAGATCTTAGAGGGGTCATAGCAGGTGAGTGATGGAAACCTAAGACAGAGGTTCCAGCAAGGAGGTCACTCATGTTCAGCTAGATAAGGAGCAGCTGTGGAAGACCTGACTACCCCACCAGCCATAGAAGGACTGCCTTTGAGGATACAGTTGTCAGATCAAATACAGGGTGCCTAGTTAAATTTGAATTTCAGATAAACAACACATTTTTTAGTATAAGTATGTCCCAAATTTGCATTAGATCTGCTGCCAGGATTGGGGAGCTTGTGGAACAGAAGGAACTATTCATCTAATTACTCCTGATGGCCAATTCCTTCTTTCAGAGAATATCCTTCTTCTTGTATGTCCCATGTGCAGCTGGCTATACCATCACCCAGTTGACTCCCATTAAATCAATTGAAATAATATAGGAATGTTGTTAGTAACAGATGGGCCCAAACATGTAGTTGTGGGAGTCTAGATTCAGTTTCTCAGTGAAAGGAAGTCTGGATCTGAGCTTAAATCAGATCTGGCCACATGTCTAAAATTTACTTAAGCAAATTTTTGTAATTCTGAAAAAAAAATGAACTTATTTGAATGATTTTTTGCCCTGAATTTTCCATATAAAAATATGAATAAATTACTCAGAATAATGTACTCTTTATTCTAACAGCAGTTTAGCCATTTAAACTTGAGGTCTCTTTAATCAATAAAAATTGACAGAAATGGCTTTTAACTTTCTATTGATTTTGCATTAAAATTGCCATCTAACCAAATCTCTGGAGAGTCTAACTTTAACCTCCTTCAGTTATTGATGAGTAAATCACTGGGTCCTTGGAGAAATGGTGGTACAAGGAACACAGGAAAGTTCAAAGTGAACTTGGGCTCTTGTGCCATAAGGCAAAATAGTATTAAAAGACTGATGAGGTCACATCAAAAGGACCCAGGTATTCTGTTGGAGTCGATGGGAATACATTTAATCAATGGGATACATGGGTTCATGGAACTCAGAAAAGAGAATGCCAGATAAAATAATTAAAACTCATGCTATTGCTTTGAAAATTGGTGTCTTGCTTTGCTTTTTTAGTAGTAACTTTAGGTGAGGTGAACAAATAATCCTATGTGATGAAGAAAGCTCTGCTCTCTATGAGAAAGCAACTAATAATGATAGGAAAGAAAGAAATCATAGAATTCAAAAAATCATCATTATGGAACCATATGGGAACTGGGTATTTGCATAGTGCTAACACAATCTTACATAAATTGTTGACAGTTTCAAGAAAAGGGCGGGGGAACCTGACTGTACATGAAAGTTCATATTGTTATCACCCTAATTCAGGTGTCAATTTCCCATCACCACTGGTCAACCAGATGTTCTGCCACTTGATGTGACGCAATAAGAAGTAAACAATATCACAGAGAATGGCTGCTAACAAATTATGTTTTGCATGAATTCATCATGCTTTCAGATCTAACTGCCAATGTGTAGAAACTACAGGAGTTATACGATCAAACTGAGAGAGACTATGGAGAAATAACCAGACAAACCCAGAAGGTTGAATATTTTTCTCAGGGTAACTAGCTTGTAAATTTTTTTTCTATAACTTGGTGTCATGAATAAAGAAAGCGGGCAGGAGGTGTGCTGTACCAAGTAAAAGAGATGTAAAAGTCATTGTCGCCAAATTCAACCCATAGTCATATATTTGGATTGTGATTTGGACAAACCAACAGTAGAGGATATTTTTCAGACAGTTGAGGAAATTCGATACTGCATTGGATGAAAATTTTGACATAAAAAATGTACATTGTAAGCTTAAAAATATCATTTACAGTATGACCTCTTGTAAAAGAAGTGAAAAGAAAAGATCTGGAGGCATCCACTGGGGGTAGACAGTGTCACCTTTGGGTGGCAGAATACAACATTGTTACTTTTTTAGTTTTGTGATCTCTATTTTCTAACTTCATATAGGCATTATACAGCTTTTGAAGTGGCAAACACTTTTTTTTTTTTTTTTTTGCGGTACACGGGCCTCTCACTGTTGGGGCCTCTCCCGTTGTGGAGCACAGGCTCTGGACGCGCAGGCTCAGCGGCCATCGCTCATGGGCCTAGCCACTCCGCGGCATGAGGGATCCTCCCGGACCACGGCACGAACCCGTGTCCCCTGCATCGGCAGGCAGACTCTCAACCACTGCGCCACCAAGGAAGCCCTTATTTTTAATTAAAAAGGTAAATAAAACAAATATTCTTGATTAGTACACATATCCACTTTTTTTTTAAAGGTTAATAATTGGATTTTTCTTTCTAGAAATTTGACTTAGGTTTCGAGATGAATCCATTCTCCTTATAGTTTCTAAGTGGCTTAAACAACATGTTTCTCCTTCTTTGGATTTCACATGGTTTTCTAACCTAGCCTGGAAAAAAAATCCCTTGAGAAAACTCTGTTTTCATTGAACTTTTGATCCTACAAGAAGCAATGTTTGTAAAGCCTACTGCTTCTCTTTACAAATTCAGTCTGATGTTACATCAAAGAAATTCAGATAAACATTGAGGCAATAAGTTTGAAGCTCAAGATAAATTCTTAATTTAAACTTCTAAAGAAGTTTTTGAAGTTTTTACATAACTATAACAAAAGCTTCAGGGAATAGAATAAAAGACAACCTTAACAGTAATAGTAATAACAGTAGTAAAGGTTTTAAGAGCTTAATGAGCTTTATCTACATGTTTAATGATAAAGGGAAACTGAGGCAAGGTAAAACTTAGTTGATCCCAAAATATGTGGAAGAGTTACAGTTCTAAGATTTATGTAAACTTTTTCAGGAGTGTAATAATTTTTTTCTAGTGTCTATGTAGTCAATAGCTTTCTTTTCCAACGGTACCTAACACAGGGCCTTGCAGGAGAGGATATACTCAACACATATTAAATGAATATATGCATTTCCTTTAACTGAACAAAGACAATTTTCCCTACTACATTTTAAAGCTGTTTCTACCCAATTGTTTGAAAATGAAAAAATATAATTAAGCAGTGCTCATTCTTAGAAATAGTGCACAATTATTTTTGCTTTTTTATGGATTTGTTCATTATGTGGAGTACTTTGTTTGGTAGCATGTAGTTAGTAGTCAAATGTAAACTTGCAGATAATGAAATATTTTATTATAAAGTATTATTGCCAAATCTAGTCCACAGTACCTTAATCAAAACTCTTCCAGCCAGCTATGTTTGGTAATTTTAAAATTTTAAAACTAAAATGTACTATTACCATGCATATAGCAACCAGCAGCATCTAAGACCGCCATGCAATCAAACACATTAATATTTCTGCAGTAAAATATAGAAATATCCAAAAGTAGTATAAATAAACTCTGCAAATAGCTTTCCATTAGATCAGATCAGGTTTAGCTAGCTCATGAGTTTTGGTGCCAAATGTAACGCAGCTTTGGATTTTCAGAGATTTGAGGATTTCACAATTACAGTAAGTACTAATATTGGGGCCTAACATCATTAATCAATGATCTGTTTTATAAAGCAAATTCTATTCCCTTCCTTTTCAGCTGAAACATACAGTTATTTCAGTGCTTAGACAAAATTGTCTTAGGACATGTTTTAAATATAACCTTAATAATAAAGATCACTCCAGACTTGATTTTTGTGTATTACTTCTTGAGAACACTTACAGAGATAATAATTGGTGAGAATTCTGACCAAAACTCTGTCACATACTAACTGCTTATGGCCTAGCATAGACACAGAGCTGGGTGGGTCTCTGGCCAGACCAATATATGATTTGTCATATTCTCACTGTCCTTTGGGAGTAAATTGGCATTCCATGAGTAAGTAGACAATTTATGTCATTATTAGAGTAATTAAAATAAATTACTGCCTCAGACAATGAATGGTTTCCAATGTCTCTGAAGAATAAGATAGCATTCAAAGAAACCAAAGATAATTCTATTTTATGTAAATATAAATATTATATTGGTTAGTGAGACCTGTAATGAATGTAAAATGTTTGCCATATGAAACAAATTGATCCACTCACTAAAACTCAAATTATGTAAACATTTACCACTTTTAGAGGAAGTTAAATCTTCCTCCAAAGGTCGTATAATTTTCTGATACTGGAAATATAAAAGGACCTCTTTTTCCCAAACACAATCTCCAGGCAAAGTTAACACTACATATAATTTCTCTAATTTCAGCCTCTTCTCTATATATTGGACAAAGAGTCAAAGAGAAAGGTAGGACCCAAAACAGACCTAGAAATGGGACAAAGGATGAAGAAAGAGGTAAAGTCATTTGAGTTTACTGGGAAAGAGGTGAAAATATCTTCTGCCCAGGGATCAAATGGGATGGAAGGCATTTTTCCTCCATTCTCCTCCAAAAGCTCTGTATCCCCAAGTGAGGGCAAGAGCTCAGGTCGGAAGGAAAGATAAAGAACTGGTGTGGTGGACCACAGGGACCTCTGAACCTGTGGGACCTTCAGGGTAGAGGGTCCTCCTTTGGGGAGATGTCCTTGCTTCTTCAGAGACAGAGAAGGTCCAGGAGGAGAAGTGGGGAAGAGGGTTTTCCCTGGTATAGAGTAGGCTGTCTGCCTTTGTTCACTCAGGAGTCAGGTCAGAAGGTGTCCATAAACATAAAATGTGCACCTTTAGTGAAAAGTTCTTTGTCTTTCATACCTTGAGAATGTTAGTGTTGTGGGCTGAACTGTGTCCCCCTAAATCCATATGTTGAATCCCTAACCCCCAGCACCTCAGAATGTGACTGTATTTAGAGATAGGGCCTTTACAGTGCTGATTAATTTAAAATGAGGGCATTAGGCTGTCTCTAATCCAATGTGACTGAGGAGAGCTGGACACAGAGAGCCATCAGGGATGCATGTGCACAAAGGGAAGACCATGTGAAGAGGCAGCAAGAAAGAGGACATTTGCAAGACAGGGACAGAGGCCTCAGGAGAACCTACCCCTGCAGACACCTCGATCTTGGGCTTCCAGCCTTCAGAACTGTGAGAAAAGAAATTTCTGTTTTTTGAGCCCCACAGTGTGTGGTATTTTGTTATGGCAGCCTGAGGAGACTAACACAGTTAATATAACAAAAGTGCTGCAGGAACACGAGGAACCCATTAAAAGAAAATCTTACTTGGGTGGACAGGAAGCACAAGTCAGAGAGCACCCCCAGAATCTAGGAGAGTAAAAGAATTTACTGGTTAATAATAATTCATCCATTTGAAACAAGGTTTCAAAAACCCTTCTGTGGGAGACAGAGTAATACCAACCCAAAGATGTCCATGTCCTAATCCCTGACACCTGTACATGTTACCTTACATAGCAAAAGAGACCTGGCAGATGTGATTAAATAAAGGACCTTGAGATGGAGAGATTATCCTGGATTACCCAGGAGGAAGGCCCAATGTAGTCACAAGGTCCTTAAAAGCAGAAGACCCTTCCCAGTTGGTCAGTAAGAGATGTGATGACAGAAGAAGGGTCAAAGCAATAGCAGGCTTTTGGCTTTGAGGATGGAGAAAGGAGCCAGGAGACAGGAACTGGGGGCAGCCTCTAGAAGCTGGAAAAGACAAGGGAACAGATGATCTCCTAGAGTCTCTAGGAAGGAATGCAGCCTTGCTGACACCTTGATTTTAGCTCTTCAAAACCCATTTCAGGGCTTCTCCTGTGGTGCAGTGGTTAAGAGTCTGCCTGCCAATGCAGGGGACACAGGTTCGAGCCCTGGTCTGGGAAGATCCCACATGCTGTGGAGCAACTAAACCCATGCGCCACAACTACTGAGCCTGCACTCTAGAGCCCACACGCCACAACTACTGAGCCCAAGTGCCATGACTACTGAAGGCCGCACACCTACAGGCCGTGCTCTGTAACAAGAGAAGCCACTGCAATGAGCAGCCCACATACCACAACAAAGAGCAGCCCTGCTTGCCGCGACTAGAGAAAGCCCATGCAGCAACAAAGACCCAATGCAGCCCCCCCCCAAAAACAAACAAACAAAAAAACCCATTTCAGACTTCTGACTTCCAGAACTGTAAGACAATAAATTTATGTTTTAGGCCACTAGGTTTTTAGCCCTTTGCTACAGGAACAACAGGAAACTCACTCATACACCTCCCAATGAGTCCCCAAGTCCTGGATTATTTACAGGGATGGGAAGAGGCTGTGGGGGTGGGGGCAGGGCTCATTTTTTCACTGTGCAGTCTGTCCCACTGTTGGATGGCTCTTTCTTCCAGAACTCTCTTGTTCCCCATCCTCCTCCACCTGGCATCTGGCAAAATAAATACAATTTCTCTTTTCTCAGTGTGGTGCAGTTGGAAGTTTGTTCTTGATCTTTAGTTAGAAGTGATGTTTCCAGTGTTAGACTGTATGTGTTTAGTTCATTTTCAGCAGCTATTGACTGGGTAAGTGGACAAGTGACTATTTCAGTTTTCTCTTCTGCAAAGCGAGGTGATAACCATTTGAACCTCACAGCTTTGTTCAGAGGATTAAATGAGTTAATGTATACAAATATTGTTTGTAAACTTTTTTGTATGCTATTTTTTTAATACACAGTTGGATTCAGTTTGCTAATATTTTACTTAAGATATTTCTCTCTGTGTGTATGTGTGTGTACTATCAGTACAAGACTGTGTTAAAACAAGTTCACAGGGCTTCCCTGGTGGTGCAGTGGTTGAGAGTCCGCCTGCTGATGCTGGGGACGCAGGTTCATGCCCCGGTCCGGGAAGATCCCACATGCCGTAGAGCGGCTGGGCCCGTGAGCCATGGCCGCTGAGCCTGCACGTCCGGAGCCTGTGCTCCACAACGGGATAGGCCACAACCACAACAGTGAGAGGCCCACGTACCACAAAAAAAAAAAGTTCACAGGTTGAAAGTTTTGTACCCACTCAAGGTTTGCTCAGATTCAGGGTACCAGTCTACATGAGGGCAATCAATAGCCATAACCTTTCAGAGATAGCTTATCATTTTTATTTTATTTTTCATTTACTTCTTTGCTCAAGGCAACTTCCATCTTACCCTTTGGGCATCAGCTTAACGTGGGAAAGTTATCCTATGAGATGATCCATGTTGAGCAAGCCCTGGATCTTGACTCCTGGCCTCTTCACCCAAGAAGCCATGAAACCAAAGCTCAAGTTCAGATATGGACCAAAACCCCAAGGCAAAGGTGGCCTTGGGATGCTGAGTTTCCACTAACCTCTTTGGATTCAGGCTGCCTCAAGAATATGGCCTGTCCTCACTATATTCTATTCTTTTTGAAATTTAATTAATTTACTTTTTTATACAGCAGGTTCTTATTAGTCATTCATTGTATAAACATCAGTGTATACATGTCAATCCCAATCTCCCAATACAACACACCACCAAAACCACCACCCCCCCCCACTGCTTTCCCCCCTTGGTGTCCATACGTTTGTTCTCTACTTCTGTGTCTCTATTTCTGCCCTGCAAACCGCTTCATCTGTGCCATTTTTCTAAGTTCCACATATATGTGTTAATATAAGGTATTTGTTTTACTCTTTCTGACTTACTTCACTCTGTATGACAGTGTCTAGATTCATCCACGTCTCTACAAATGACCCAGTTTCACTCCTTTTTATGGCCGAGTAATATTCCATTGTATTTATCTACCACATCTTCTTTATCCATTCATTTGTCGATGGGCATTTAGGTTGCTTCCATGATCTGGCTATTGTAAATAGCTCAGCAATGAATATTGGAGTGCGTGTGTCTTTTTGAATTATGGTTTTCTCTGGGTATATGCCCAGTAGTGGGATTGCTGGGTTATATGGTATTTCTATTTTTAGTTTTTTAAGAAACGTCCATACTGTTCTCCATGGTGGCTGTATCAGTTTACATTCCCACCAACAGTGCAACAGGGTTCCCTTTTCTCAACACCCTCTCCAGCATTTGTTGTTTGTAGATCTTCTTATGATGCCCATTCTAACTGGTGTGAGGTGATACCTCATTGTAGTTTTGATTTGCATTTCTCTAATTATTAGTGATGTTGAGCAGCTTTTCATGTGCTTCTTGGCAATCTGTATGTCTTCTTCGGAGAAATGTCTATTTAGGTGTTATGCCCATTTTTGGATTGGGTTGTTTGTTTTTTTAATATTGAGCTGCATGAACTGTTTATATATTTTGGAGATTAATCCTTTGTCCATTGATTCATTTGCAAATATTTTTTCCCATACTGAGGGTTGTCTTTTCAACTTGTTTGCAGTTTCCTTTGCTTTGCAAAAGCTTTGAAGTTTCATTAGGTCCCATTTGTTTATTTTTGTTTTTATTTCCATTACTCTAGGAGGTGGATCAAAGAAGATCTTGCTGTAATTTATTTCAAAGAGTGTTCTTCTTATGTTTTCCTCTAAGAGGAAGATTAGATAGTGCCCAGTCTTACATTTAGGTCTCTAATCCATTTTGAGCTTATTTTTGTGTATGGTGTTAAGTAGTGTTCTAATTTCATTCTTTTACATGGAGCTGTCCGGTTTTCCCAGCACCACTTACTGAAGAAACTGTCTTTTCTTCATTGTATATCCTTGCCTCCTTTGTCATAGATTAGTTGACCATATGTGTGTGGGTTTCTCTCTGGGCTTTCTACCCTGTTCCATTGAACTATATTTCTATTTTTGTACCAGTACCATATTGTCTTGATTACTGTAGCTTTGTAGTATAGTCTTAAGTCAGGGAGTCTGATTCCTCCAACTCCGTTTTTTTTCCCTCAAGAGTTCTTTGGCTTTTGGTGTTTTTTGTGTTTCCATACAAATTTAAAGATTTTTTGTTCTAGTTCTGTAAAAAATGCCATCGGTAATTTGATAGGGTTGCATTGAATCTGCAGATTGCTTTGAGTAGTATAGTCATTTTCACAATATTGATTCTTCCAATCCAAGAACATGGTATATCTCTCCTTCTGTTGGTATCATCTTTCATTTCTTTCATCAGTGTCTTATAGTTTTCTGTATACAGGTCTTTTGGCTCCCTAGGTAGGTTTATTCCTACATATTTTATTTTTTTTGTTGCAATGGTAAATGGGAGTGTTTCCTTAATTTCTCTTTCAGATTTTTCATCATTAGTGCATAGGAATGCAAAAGATTTCTGTGCATTAATTTTGTATCCTGCCAAATTCATTGAATTTTACCAAATTCATTGATTAGCTCTAGTAGTTTTCTGGTGGCATCTTTAGGATTCTCTATGTATAGTATCATGTCATCTGCAAACAGTGACAGTTTTACTTCCTCTTTTCCAATTTGTATTCCTTTTATTTCTTTTCCTTCTCTGATTGCCATGGCTAGGACTTCCAAAACTATGATGAATTATAGTGGTGAGAGTGGACAGCCCTGTCTTGTTCCTGATCTTACAGGAAATGCTTTCAGTTTTTCACCATTGAAAATGATGTTTGCTGTGGGTTTGTCATATATGGCCTTTATTATGTTGAGGTAGGTTCTCTCTACGCTCACTTTCTGGAGAGCTTTTATCATAAATGGGTGTTGAATTTTGTCAAAAGCTTTTCTGCATCTATTGAGATGATTATATGGTTTTTCTTCTTCAATTTGTTAATATGGTGTATCACATTGATTGATTTGTGTATATTTAAGAATGCTTGCATCGCTGGGATAAATCTCACCTGATCATGGTGTTTGATCCTTTTAATGTGTTGTTGGATTCTGTTTGCTAGTATTTTGTTGAGGATTTTCACATCTATATTCATTAATGATATTGGTCTACAATTTTCTTTTTTTGTAGTATATTTGTCTGCTTTTGGTATCAGGGTGATAGTGGCCTCATAGAATGAGTTTGAGAGTTTTCCTGCCTCTGCAGTTTTTTGGAAGAGTTTGAGAAGGATAGGTGTTAGCTCTTCTCTAAATGTTTGATAGAATTCACCTGTGAAGCCATCTGGTCCTGGACTATTGTTTGTTGGAAGATTTTTTTTTTTTAACATCTTTATTGGGGTATAATTGCTTTACAATGGTGTGTTAGTTTCTGCTTTATAACAAAGTGAATCAGTCATACATAAACATATGTTCCCATATGTCTTCCCTGTTGCATCTCCCTCCCTCCCACCCTCCCTATCCCACCCCTCCAGGCTGTCACAAAGCACCGAGCCAATATCCCTGTGCCATGCGGCTGCTTCCCACTAGCTATCTACCTTACTACGTTTGTTAGTGTGTATATGCCCATGACTCTCTCTCGCCCTGTCACAGCTCACCCTTCCCCCTCCCCATAACCTCAAGTCCGTTCTCTAGGAGGTCTGCGACTTTATTCCTGCTTTACCCCTAGGTTCTTCATGACATTTTTTTTCTTAAATTCCATATATATGTGTTAGCATACGGTATTTGTCTTTTTCTTTCTGACTTACTTCACTCTGAATGACAGACTCTAGGTCTATCCACCTCATTACAAATAGCTCAATTTCGTTTCTTTTTATGGCTGAGTAATATTCCATTGTATATATGTGCCATATCTTCTTTATCCATTCATCCGATGACGGGCACTTAGGTTGTTTCCATCTCCGGGCTATTGTAAATAGAGCTGCAATGAACATTTTGGTACATGACTCTTTTTGAATTTTGGTTTTCTCAGGGTATATGCCCAGTAGTGGGATTGCTGGGTCATATGGTAGTTCTATTTGTAGTTTTTTAAGGAACCTCCATACTGTTCTCCATAGTGGCTGAACCAATTCACATTCCCACCAGCAGTGCAAGAGTGTTCCCTTTTCTCCACACCCTCTCCAGCATTTATTGTTTCTAGATTTTTTGATGATGGCCATTCTGACTGGTGTGAGATGATATCTCATTGTAGTTTTGATTTGCATTTCTCTAATGATTAATGATGTTGAGCATTCTGTCATGTGTTTGTTGGCAGTCTGTATATCTTCTTTGGAGAAATGTCTATTTAGGTCTTCTGCCCATTTTTGGATTGGGTTGTTTGTTTTCTTGTTATTGAGCTGCATGAGCTGCTTGTAAATTTTGGAGATTAATCCTTTGTCGGTTGCTTCATTTGCAAATATTTTCTCCCATTCTGAGGGTTGTCTTTTGGTCCTGTTTATGGTTTCCTTTGCTGTGCAAAAGCTTTGAAGTTTCATTAGGTCCCATTTGTTTATTTTTGTTTTTATTTCCATTACTCTAGGAGGTGGGTCAGAAAGGATCTTGCTGTGATTTATGTCATAGAGTGTTCTGCCTATGTTTTCCTCTAAGAGTTTGATAGTTTCTGGCCTTACATTTAGGTCTTTAATCCATTTTGAGCTTATTTTTGTGTATGGTGTTAGGGAGTGATCTAATCTCATACTTTTACATGTACCTGTCCAGTTTTCCCAGCACCACTTATTGAAGAGGCTGTCCTTTCTCCATTGTACATTACTGCCACCTTTATCAAAGATAAGGTGTCCATATGTGCATGGGTTTATCTCTGGGCTTTCTATCCTGTTCCATTGATCTATCTTTCTGTTTTTGTGCCAGTACCATACCGTCTTGATAACTGTAGCTTTGTAGTATAGTCTGAAGTCAGGGAGCCTGATTCCTCCAGTTCCTTCTTTCGTTCTCAAGATTGCTTTGGCTATTCGGGGTCTTTTGTGTTTCCATACAAATTGTGAAATTTTTTGTTCTAGTTCTGTGAAAAATGCCAGTGGTAGTTTGATAGGGATTGCATTGAATCTATAGATTGCTTTGGGTAGTAGAGTCATTTTCACAATGTTGATTCTTCCAATCCAAGAACATGGTATATCTCTCCATCTATTTGTATCATCTTTAATTTCTTTCATCAGTGTCTTATAATTTTCTGCATACAGGTCTTTTGTCTCCTTAGGTAGGTTTATTCCTAGATATTTTATTCTTTTTGTTGCAATGGTAAATGGGAGTGTTTTCTTGATTTCACTTTCAGATTTTTCATCATTAGTATATAGGAATGCCAGAGATTTCTGTGCATTAATTTTGTATCCTGCCACTTTACCAAATTCATTGATTAGCTCTAGTAGTTTTCTGGTAGCATCTTTAGGGTTCTCTATGTATAGGATCATGTCATCTGCAAACAGTGACAGCTTTACTTCTTCTTTTCTGATTTGGATTCCTTTTATTTCCTTTTCTTCTCTGATTGCTGTGGCTAAAACTTCCAAAACAATGTTGAATAATAGTGGTGAGAGTGGGCAACCTTGTCTTATTCCTGATCTTAGTGGAAATGCTTTCAGTTTTTCACCATTGAGGATGATGTTTGCTGTGGGCTTGTCATATATGGCCTTTATTATGTTGAAAAAAGTTCCCTCTATGCCTACTTTCTGCAGGGTTTTTATCATAAATGGGTGTTGAATTTTGTCAAAAGCTTTCTCTGCATCTATTGAGATGATCATATGGTTTTTCTCCTTCAATTTGTTAATATGGTTTATCACATTGATAGATTTGCGTATATTGAAGAATCCTTGCATTCCTGGAATAAACCCCACTTGATCATGGTGTATGATCCTTTTAATGTGCTGTTGGATTCTGTTTGCTAGTATTTTGTTGAGGATTTTTGCATCTATGTTCATCAGTGATATTGGCCTGTAGTTTTCTTTCTTTGTGACATCCTTGTCTGGTTTTGGTATCAAGGTGATGGTGGCCTCGTAGAAGGAGTTTGGGAGTGGTCCTCCCTCTGCTATATTTTGGAAGAGTTTGAGAAGGATAGGTGTTAGCTCTTCTCTAAATGTTTGATAGAATTCGCCTGTAAAGCCATCTGGTCCTGGGCTTTTCTTTGTTGGAAGGTTTTTAATCACAGTTTCAATTTCATTACTTGTGATTGGTCTGTTCATATTTTATGTTTCTCCCTGGTTCAGTCATGGAAGGTTATACCTTTCTAAGAATTTGTCCATTTCTTCCAGGTTGTCCATTTTATTGGCATAGAGTTGTTCCTAGTAATCTCTTATAATCCTTTGTATTTCTGTGGTGTCAGTTGCGATTTCTCCTTTTTCTTTTCTAATTTTATTGATTTGAGTTCTCTCCCTCTTTTTCGTGATGAGTCTGGTTAATGGTTTATCAATTTTGTTTATCTTCTCAAAGAACCAGCTTTTAGTTTTATTGATCTTTGCTATTGTTTTCTTTGTTTCTATTTCATTTATTTCTGCTCTGATCTTTATGATTTCTCTCCTTCTGCTAACTTTGGGTTTTGTTTATTGTTCTTTCTCTAGTTCCTTCAGGTGTAAGGTTAGATTGTTTATTTTAGATTTTTCTTGTTTCTTGAGGTAAGCTTGTATAGCTATAAACTTCCCTCTTAGAACTGCTTTTGCTGCATCCCATAGATTTTGGATTGTCGTGTTTTCATTGTCATTTGTCTGTAGGTATTTTTTGATTTCCTCTTTGATTTCTTCAGTGGTCTCTTGGTTATTTAGTAACGTATTGTTTACCTTCCATGTTTTGGGTTTTTTATGTATTTTTCCCTGTATTGATTTCTAATCTCATAGCGTTGTGGTCAGAAAAGATGCTTGATATGATTTCAATTTTCTTATATTTACTGAGGCTTGATTTGTGACCCAAAATGTGATCTATCCTGGAAAATGTTCCATGCACACTTGAGAAGAAAGTGTAATCAGTGGTTTTTGGATGGAATGTCCTATAAATATCAATTAAATCTATCTGGTCTATTGTGTCATTTAAACCTTGTGTTTCCTTAGTAATTTTCTGTTTGGATGATCTGTCCATTGGTGTAAGTGAGGTCTTAAAGTCCCCCACTATTATTGTGTTACTGTCATTTCCTCATTTAGAGCAGTTAGCAGTTGCCTTATGTATTGAGGTGCTCCTATGTTGGGTGCATATATATTTTTAATTGTTATATCTTCTTCTTGGATTGATCCCTTGATCATTATGTAGTGTCCTTCCTTATCTCTTGTAACATTCTTTATTTTAAAGTTTATTTTATCTGATATGAGTATTGCTTCTCCAGCTTTCATTTGATTTCCATTTGCATGGAATATCTTTTTCCATCCCCTCACTTTCAGTCTCTATGTGTCCCTAGGTCTGAAGTGGGTCTCTTGTAGACAGCATATAAATGGGTCTTGTTTTTGTATCCATTCCACAAGCCTGTGTCTTTTGGCTGGAGCATTTAATCCATTCACGTTTAAGGTAATTATCGATATGTATGTTTCTATAACCATTTTCTTAATTGTTTTGGGTTAGTTTTTGTAGGTCCTTTTCTTCTTTTGTCTTTCCCACTTAGAGAAGTTCTTTTAGCATTCATTTTAGAGCTGGTTTGGTGGTACTGAATTCTCTTAGCTTTTGCTTGTCTGTAAAGCTTTTGATTTATCTGTCAAATCTGAATGAGATCCTTGCCGGTTGAATAATCTTGGTTATAAGTTCTTCCCTTTCATCACTTTAAGTATGTCATGCCACTCCCTTCTGGCTTGTAGAGTTTCTGCTGAGAAATCAGCTGTTAACCCTCTGGGAGTTCCCTTGTATGTTACTTGTCATTTTTCCCTTGCTAATTTCAATAATTTTTCTTTGTCTTTAAATTTTTTCAATTTGATTACTATGTGTCTTGGCCTGTTTCTCCTTGGATTTATCCTGTATGGGACATTCTGCACTTGCTGGACTTGGGTGGCTATTTCCTTTCCCATGTTAGGGAAGTTTTTGACTACAATCTCTTCAAATATTTTCTCAGGTCCTTTCTCTCTCTCTTTTCCTTCTGGGACCCCTATAATGCGAATCTTGTTGTGTTTAATGTTGTCCCAGAGGTCTCTTATGCTCTCTTCATTTCTTTTCATTCTTTTTTCTTTATTCTGTTCTGCAGCAGTGAATTACACCATTCTGTCTTCCAGGTCACTTATCCGTTCTTCTGCCTCAGTTATTCTGCTATTGATTCCTTCCAGTGTATTTTTCATTTCAGTTATTGTGTGTTCATCTCTGTTTGTTTGTTCTTTAATTCTTTTTTTTATTATTATTTTTTTTTTGTGGTACGCGGGCCTCTCACTGTTGTGGAGCACAGGCTCCAGATGTGCAGGCTCAGTGGCCATGGCTCACGGGCCCAGCTGCTCAGTGGCATGTGGGATCTTCCTGGACTGGGGCATGAACACATATCCCCTACATCAGCAGGCAGACTCTCAACCACTGTGCCACAAGGGAAGCCCCTGTTCTTTAATTCTTCTAGATCTTTTTTAACCATTTCTTGCATCGTCTCAGTCTTTGCCTCCATTCTTTTTCCGAGGTCCTGGATCATCTTCACTATCATTATTCTGAATTCTTTTTGTGGAAGGTTGCCTATCTCTACTTCATTTAGTTGTTTTTCTGGGGTTTTATCTTGTTCTTTCATCTGGTACAAGCCCTCTGCCTTTTCATCATGTCTATCTTTCTGTGAATGTGGTTTTTGTTCCACAGGCTGCAGGATTGTAGTTCTTCCTGCTTCTGCTATCTGCCCTCTCTGGATGCAGTTATCTAAGAGGTTTGTGCAAGTTTCCTGATGAGAGAGACTGGTTGTGCATAGAGCTGGCTGTTGTTTAGGTGGGCAGAGCTCAGTAAAACTTTAATCCACTTGTCCACTGATGAGTGTGGCTGGTTTCCCTCCCTGTTGGTTGTTTGGTCTGAGGCAACCCAACACTGGAGCCTACCTGGGCTCTTAGGTAGGGCTAATGGTGGACTCTGGGAGGGTTCATGCCAAGGAGTACTTCCCAGAACTTCTGCTGCCAGTGTCCTTGACCTCACAGGAACACACAGCCACCACCCACCTCGGCAGCAGACCCTCCAACACTAGCAGGTAGGTCTGGTTCAGTCTCCTGTGGGGTCACTGTTCCTTCCCCTGGGTCTTGATGCCCACACCACTTTGTGTGTGCCCTCCAAGAGTGGAGTCTCTGTTTCCCCCAGTCCTGTCAAAGTCCTGTAATCAAATCCTGCTAGCCTTCAAAGTCTGATTCTCTAGGAATTTCTCCTCTTGTTTCCAGACCCCCAGGTTGGGAAGCCTGCTATGGGGCTCAGAACCTTCATTCCAGTGGGTGGACTTCTGTGGTATGTGTTCTCCAGTTTGTGAGTCACCCACCCAGCAGTTATTAGATTTGATTTTATTGTGATGGTGCCCCTCCTACCATCTCATTGTGGCTTCTCCATTGTCTTTGGATGTGGGGTGTCTTTTTTGGTGAGTTCCAGTGTCTTCCTGTCGATGATTGTTCAGCAGTTAGTTGTGATTCTGGTGTTCTTGCAAGAGGGAGTGGGAGCACGTCCTTCTCCCCCACAATCTTGAACAAATCTCCTGGTTTGTAAACTTTCAAGTGTTGAAAACTTCTGCTGCTATATCTATTAACAGATATTTTTTTCACACAGGTTTTAAAATGCTTGAAGGTAACTAGGATGTATCCACTTAATATCCTCTTTTGTTTACATACCTCTTCAACTGTCTCTTATTCACACAATTTCTAGTCCATTTGCCAACAAAACACTTCTACTTAAGTATTAGACAATATCTTCATGGAAAATTTTATACCAGTTAAGGATCAAGGATAATGTAGAACTACATGCTCATTTCTCTTCAAAATTTCTGGCAAAAGAGTTACCAAAGGCAACTGCACTTACCTATCATCCTGAAGGCAGAGGTTATCTTAGTGGTGCTGGGGCCCCAGAGCTGAAGGTGGCCTTTGGCCCCAGCTAGCGTGTGGCTGCCTGTTGGCTTATGAACCTTGAGGGTCTTTGTCCCAGCTGGAATCCTGAGCCTGGTCCTGGCGCTCCTCACTGTACTATCTTCAGTCCCCATTCTTCACCCTTCTCTTTCCTTTGCTAAAGTTCTAAAACATCACAGTGGCAAAGGGAGGGCATATGAATAGTCACTGAAGGAGGTTTCTTTTTATGATACTTGCCCCCACAAAATATATTAAGTATGACCTCTATTTCCACATCTTCCCATGTCAAGCCCCTCCTTCACTAACACCCTTGCATTTCCTCTAGGGCATGAGGTGGAGGAATTTAGGGAACCATCATGGCATCCATACATGGGGATGAGGGTGTTAGTGACACTGATTACTAATCTCCTGAAGATTGATTAATGTTGTCAGGAACTAAATAAAAGTTTGGTGTTGAGGAGGCTTTTCAAGAAAGCAGGGGACAAGATCAGACAGCTTAGTAACTCTGAAGTTTGAGGAAGGGCTGCATGAGGGACAGTTCTGTTCCTCCAAGAACTCAGACAGGTTTCTTCAGACTTCGGTCTTGTTTAGACAATGGATATCTCAATGGTAGCTGAGTTAGGGCTGCAAAAGTCACCAAACACCCAGTGTTGACTAGTTCCAAAAGTTTTCCAAGACTTTCAGCCACCAGTCTTGACAAATGGCCTGTATCATTGCCCTCTGTAGCAAAGTTAATGATTCTGAATATGGATAAAAGGAAAAAATGGAATAAAGAATAAATTAAGTAGATCTGCTTTGTTGAGAAACAGAAACTAACACAGTATTGTGAAGCAATTATAATCCAATAAAGATCAAATAAAAATAAATTAAGTAGAGAACATTCTCATCAAATATATTTCTTTGGTCATAAAACTATCCTTTAGTCAGATCTATTAGGCCAGGAGGAAATATTTTGCTTTTCTTTTTTTTTTCAAAAGCAGGTCCAAAATTCAAAAGATGATTTTTAAATGTCTCTCTCAGAATCAGGTAAGACCACAGGTGGATATGCAGTGTCACAGCGTGAAACCAGGGACTATGTCTTCTGCATTTTAATGGCTTTATATAGGGTCATACAATGAGCCCTCTATATGTGAAGGGCTATGTTTCAATTCTCTCTTTAAAGATCAGAGAAATAGTAAAGAACATGCAAAAGGCACTGTATTAAATGAGTTAGAAAGGAGTGTTAAGTGTTGACTCCTTCCTTCAAAGAATTTAAA
Source organism: Leucopleurus acutus (assembly GCF_964270905.1). NCBI lineage: Eukaryota > Metazoa > Chordata > Mammalia > Artiodactyla > Delphinidae > Leucopleurus > Leucopleurus acutus. The sequence continues at coordinate 150,231,285 of NC_139142.1, forward strand.
CATACTCCACTGACAAGACTAACAAGTAGAAAGGTGCAGAGAATGGCAATGCAGGAAAGGTCTCGTGGCATTCATCACAGAGTGACTGTCACAGGCAGTGAGGGACTGGTGCCGACTAAATACAAAGGCTGTCTGCTTGGCTGAGCTCAGCTCTGCTGCATAAGACAAATGGGCCTCTGGGTCTGTGGAAATCTCTCCACCAAGAACAGCAGGAACTTTGTGGAATCCACCCTGTTGTTCAGGATTAGAGTTAGCTCTCGCAGCATTGCTAGCTGTTTTCCACAATCTGGTTTGAATTGCTTCGTTTTATTGCACATTCTCATGGCACATTCTAATGACTTTTGTTCATCACCCAGGAATACAGGGTTTGGGGTCACAATATCCTCAGGATCTAAAACGATGTCACTTCACTGTGAAAACCAGTACTTCATGTGTTTTCCTTAAATTGACCATTTCTGGACTTGCTTCCTTGTCAAAATCCCTCAAAATATGACCAAAGGACACACGATTTTAAATTAAGGTGTCGTCATTTACTAATAATCTACATGCAGGAGGGAAAGTGCAAGAACAAGAGAAGCTCATGGGCATGTCCACGCTCAGGGCAATCCTCTCCTTCACCTGCCTGGGCCCCTACTGCACCTGTATGTAGAACCCACACAGAAGGTGCCTGGCAATCAAAGCATGATGTCCAGGGGCTTTGCCCAAGAACCTCCTTTCTCCATGGCTGAGAGGGGTACTGCATTTCCCGAGAATTTCTTTTTCTTTACTTGTGCTCAGGGATCCTTTGTGACACAGGGAAGATTTGGAGAGAGGTGGCTTGTGCCGAGGTGGTTATGAATCTCTGACAAGGGAAAGTTGAGTCAACTCAGATTTCTGGGGAGTTTTCTTATTTGTGCTTATCAAAACATGATCCCTGGTGACATAAAGTTCATGGGCACTGGTCTCTTTAGGGGGTGCTGACCTTTTGTCTAGGTTTACCACTGCAGCCAAGCTGTTGACAGCCTGGAATCTTTGATGAAACAAAGCCTTGTGAGCCCAAACTGGGCTTTGGGACTCAGCCCCTCCAGCAGAGAGTATCCAGGAAAAGCCAGGAAGCATCTAACGCCAAGTTGTGTAGGTGGAGAAGTCACTTGGAGTGTCTATTCACTGGGCTGCATGCAGTTGGAAGAACATTCTGGAAGACAGTGTGGGACTTGCAGAGATTACAGAAACAGATGAGAGCAATATGCCTGGTTGCAGAAGACAGATTATTCCTAGCTACACTTGGCTGATTGGTTACTGTTGTTTCTGCTATTTTTAATGAGAAAAATAGAAATCAACATCAAAACCTCACTGTAAAATATTAAGAACTACAACAGTTTTTAAACTATACAAAATGATATAGAATTCTCATTCTGCAGGATAGATCCACCATTCTCAATGATTCCATTGACTGCCCCATGGATCGTGTGGGCTGGGTGGGCTCCGCTGACTTTTACAATTGACTTTTCTGTTGCTCTGAAGGCTCCCCTGAAACCTTGCCACTGGTCAGACGAGGTGAAGGGCAATTCATAACAAATGCTGTCTAAAGAGAGATATTTTTAAACCATAAGATAATTCTTAACAGCTTCAAACATAAAGCTTGTCAAGGGAAAGAACTTTTCCACCCAATATCCAGACTTGGTTCAGTAAACATTTGTTCTGCCTTTCCTGTGTGTCACATGGAGAGGGAGGAGCCGGGAATGTCAGTGAGAGACAGTCATTGACCTGGAGGACCAATATTAATTGGTTTCCTCCAATGAATAGCACCCAAATGGAAAAATGCACAAGCATGAAAAGTTGTGCATATTTCTTATGCTATCAAATGATAATGTTTCAGAGAAGGTGTTTACCATGAAAATTGCATTCACCAATACAGATCTCCACAATGTTACACACATACCTAGAATCGTGGAATTTTTTAGGAGAATTTCCTAAGCTTAATAGATAATAACTAATTAGTGACTGCAATCACAGGTGTACACAAGAGCAGCTTTGGACCTTAGCAGTGGCTGCTGGGAAGCCACTGCTGGGCCATTCATGCCTCTCATAACTGGAGCAAATGTAACTGCCACATCTGCAACTGTGGATGTGTCTAACCAATTCCAAGGTGAGACCTGGGTGTAATAGCGATCTTCCTCTCCTTTGCAGTGAAAGCCCTGATGTCCTAAAATTCCATAAACACTCCCCTGTAGTTGGGTGTCTCACCACATGGCTACACATTAATGCAACAAAGCTTGATTTTCTTCATTGTTTATCCTTCCCACATTCTGGACCCTGTCTGTTGGAAACTTAGTAAGAAAATGTAATTTCTTCTTACATGTGAGGAAATAGAAAGACATTTGAATAGCAATGGTTTACTGAGTTTCAAACGACAAAACAGAGGTCTAGTCTAAGACTGCTAATTGATCAAACAGATATAGAGCCTCCTGTTGTCTGATTTCAAAGAGCCCTCTCTCAATAAATCTGCATTCCAGGTCTACCTCACCCCCTCTTGTGAACCACTCTCTGGAAGACTCCTTATGCTTCACGAACAGATTATCACTGTTGATAACACAAGGACAGCAAACTCCAGAGCACCTGACAAAAGCCTTGCTCCCCCAGAAGGGACAGTGGAGACGCTGCTGTTACCTGCGCTTGGGTGGAGACATCTCCACTAGAAATACTTGTTGGAAGGTTGTTCTGTAAATGGGGTTTTCCTGGACACTTATCTGCATTTGGAAGGAGAAATCCTTAGGCCCCTGACACAGACATGGCTCAGAAAGGCCACAGATGGAGAAGATCATAAACAGGAAGATGAGTGAGATGAGTAAAGCCACTTTACTCTTCCAGGCAATAATTCTTTCAGGAAAGTCAAACAGTGAATCTCTCAAGCTATAAGGATGAGAATTCTCTCCTTGCAACCCCCTAGCTCTGGGCTTCCTGAGTTGCTAGCAACAAAGTCTCAATTTCTATCTCTATTTAAAACATTTTTTAACTACACAAGTGAACCTATCTATGAAACAGAAACAGACTCACAGACATAGAGAACAGACTTGTGGTTGTTGTGCTGGGGGAGGGGGGAAAAGGATGGATTGGGAGTGTGGGGTTAGCAGATGAAAACTTTATATTTGGAATGGATAGACAACAATGTCCTACTGTATAGCACAGGGAACTATATTAAATATCTTGTGATAAACCGTAATGTGAAAGAATATGAAAAAAGAATATATTTGTATGTATAACTGAATCACTTTGCTGTATGGCAGAAATTAACACAATGTAAATCAACTATACTTCAATAAAAAAATTTTTTAATCCTTCAGGAAATGTAGTATTTCCTACAGAAATTGCTTTACAAATTTCTCATAAATGGAATCTTTGAAGAAACCGGGGAATCCATAGGGGAACCCAAACTCTTAGTATTGAGCAGATTTCTGTCTGAAATATCTTGAGATAGTAATTCTCTGGAGTTTAAGTTGACTAGGTCTAATCTTGGCTAGACTGTAAAATTTTGTTTATTTTTCTTCATGAAGAATTTGATCATTAGATATACAGCTTGCAATTTTTTAGATCACTCTTCTTCTGTAATTGGTAGATTCCACAATACAATACAGTAGAATCTGTGTTTAAGAAGGAAAAGGAAGTGTGTGGTATTTTTTCTGTTATTATATAGGATGGCCAACAGCAATTGAAATGCTTCCCTCTCAATATTCCTCATCTATTTTCACAGAGACTCTTTCTACCTCACAGGAATCCTCCCTATTTAAAGGCTCCACTAGAAAATGATTGTTGTCCCTAAAGCCTACAATTACAAGTTTCTGCCTAGAAGGTATAGTATAGTTTATTATCAATATATCAATATTTCTCCTCTTTCCTGTAGAGTATGGAGCAATCGCTTCAGAATAAATGAGAAAATAAGCACAAGTAATGATATGGAGGACCAGGAAGCAGCAGAACTCAGGGCTGCAGACAGAGCCAATAGATTTTTCCACCCCTGATATGCTATGAGTATAGGGTTTATACTATGTTTGTGATGAAGTAATCAAAGCATAACTGGATTGTAGCCATACCAATACTCTTTGCTGGTATTGATCTGAATAAGACAGAGCCTGGGGAAGGCATATCTGAAACATGGGAACCCAGAGAAAGATGCTAGAAGCTCAGTAACATGGCGTTTGAAGGTAGATTCAGTCCTTCCCAGAAACCTGGCATTGAAAATAAGCCCTCTGAGAAGATGAGGGAGGAAGACCTCTCTGCTTTCAAAAACAACAGATGTAAATCCCTAAAACTGAGAGCTGCTAGGAGGGTTGGCTTCTCTAGCTGGTTGCCCAGGCGAAGAGGAGTTCATGCCCAGGGAGATGCGACAGATGAATCCTAGGCTGGTATCAGCGTGGATCAGTGAATAGAGGTAGTATTTTCAACATGCACCTGGGAAGTGCCAGGAAACAACTTGCATTTCTAACAATCAAGATAAATAGCGCTGGCCTTCCCTGGGGTATGGCGGTAATGAGGGACCAGTGATGGAAGTGGAGCAGCTGTAAAAGCCTTAATCCCTTGGCCTTCCAGCACTCAGCTGTTTCTGGAGCAGCCTGGGCCATGCCCTGTAATGACATCATCTTTATATACAGACCAACTCTAAGTAAGTTGTGGTCTAATAGTTTTTTAAAAGATGGCTGTACAGAACAGGGAACTATATTCAATATTTTGTAATAACCTATAAGGGAAAAGAACCTGAAAAAATAAATATATATGGACATATAACTGAATCACTTTATTATGCACCTGAAACTAACACAATATTATAAATCAACTGTACTTCAAGTAAAAAAACTAACTAACTAAATATTTAAAAGATGGCTGTTCGTAACCAACAACAGAGGGTTTTGATGGTGGTTACATCGGTGGGATTTCTCCCTCTTTTTGTTGATTGGCCTTATAATTTGTGTGCCATGGATCAGACCACTACAACCCCACACCCCCAGCTTCATGGCCTCTTGTCCACTTCTCCATGGACATCTTGGCCCTCACATAAGCAAGGCGCTTAGTGTTCTGCACTAATTCTGAGGAATCAAAGGTGGATGTATGTAACATCCTTTGTGAGAAAATGATACTTTCCTTAATGAACTAATACTAGTAACATGAATATTATGTATTACTATGTATTATACACAGTGTTAAGTACTTTATATGTATTAAATTCATTTAATTTCTTACAAGTCTATGAATTAGGTAATATTATTTCCTCTAAATGAAAGAACAGAGCAGTTAAATCATTTGTCCAAAGACATTAAGCTAGCAGGTGGCTGAACTGGCATTTCACCATGTCAGGCTCCAGAGGTCAAGCTGTTAAACACAAGGTCACACTAGCCAGAACATACACACAGCCCTCTTGGTGGGTGAGATCTGTGGTCCCAGCTCTGTCTACCTGAGCTGCTTCTGAAAGTATCTTCTTTGTCACCACTTTATAGGCATTTTAGATTTAACAACTGAAAATTGAGGTGCTAAAATGTTAAAAATTTGAAAGACATTTATAAAGGCTACAAATTGGTAATAAAAAATAGTGATACAGTACAGGGAATCACTGCAGTCTTATTAAAAAATTGGAGCTCATCTTCTGGGATAAAGGTCCAGTTCAGCTGCACCTGAGAGCTCAAAGGAGAACCTAGGAAGGTGGTGTTTCCAAGCTTCAGTTTCCCTCTCTGTGGGCAGCATTGTCTTTAACATCTCTTGACCAGGAGAGTTTATCTAGATGTCCTGACTCCACAAAATCCAGACCAAGAAGATCATGTTCTTTTTCACATCTACATCCCACCTGAAAGATAAAAGTTTTTCCTCTAATGGTTCTCACTGAGTAAGGGCTTACTATGTGTCAGGCACTGAATATTTTGTAAATATTATTTCATTGATATTTGCAACAACCTTGAGAAATTGGTAACATCATCTCATTTTACTGATGAAGCAACCAAGACCCATTTGCAAATGAAGCAAATGACAAAGGATTAATCTCCAAAATTTATAAGCAGCTCATGCAGCTCAATAACAAAAAAACAAACAACCCAATCCAAAAATGGACAGAAGACCTAAATAGACATTTCTCCAAAGAAGATATACAGACTGCCAACAAACACATGAAAGAATGCTCAACTTCATTAATCATTAGAGAAATGCAAATCAAAACTACAATGAGATATCATCTCACACCAGTCAGAATGGCCATCATCAAAAAATCTAGAAACAATAAATGCTGGAGAGGGTGTGGAGAAAAGGGAACCCTCTTGCACTGTTGGTGGGAATGTAAATTGATACAGCCATTGTGGAGAACAGTATGGAGGTTCCTTAAAAACCTACAAATAGAAGTACCATATGACCCAGCGATCCCACCACTGGGCATATACCCTGATAAAACCGTAATTCAAAAAGAGTCATGTACCAAAATGTTCATTGCACCTCTATTTACAATAGCCCAGAGATGGAAACAACCTAAGTGTCCATCATTGGATGAATGGATAAAGTAGATGTGGCACATATATACAATGGAATATTACTCAGCCATAAAAAGAAATGAAATAGAGCTATTTGTAATGAGGTGAATAGACCTAGAGTCTGTCATACAGAGTGAGCTAAGTCAGAAAGAGAGAGACAAATACCATATGCTAACACATATATATGGAATTTAAGAAAAAGAAAATGCCATGAAGGACCTACGGGTAAGACAGGAATAAAGACACAGACCTACTAGAGCATGGACTTGAGGATATGGGGAGGGGGAAGGGTAAGCTGTGACAAAACGAGAGAGAGGCATAGACATATATACACTACCAAATGTAAGGTATATAGCTAGTGGGAAGCAGCTGCATAGCACAGGGAGATCAGCTCGGTGTTTTGTGATCACCCGGAGGGGGGGGATAGGGAGGGGGGGAGGGAGGGAGATGCAGAGGGAAGAGATATGGGAACATATGTATATGTATAACTGATTCACTTCGTTATAAAGCAGAAACTAACAAACCATTGTAAAGCAATTATACTCCAATAAAGATGTAAAAAAAAAAAAAAATCTTCCAACAAAGAAAAGCCCAGGACCAGATAGCTTCACAGGGGAATTCTATCAAACATTTAGAGAATAGCTAACTCCTACACTTCTTAAACTCTTCCAAAATATAGCAGAGGGAAGAACACTCCCAAATTCATTCTACAAGGCCACCATCACCCTGATACCAAAACCAGACAAAGATCTCACACAAAAAACACTACAGGAAAATATCACTGATGAACATAGATGTAAATATCCTGAACAAAATACTAAAAAACAGAATCCAACAGCATACTAAAAGGATCATACACCATGATCAAGTGGGGTTTATCCCAGGAATGCAAAGATTCTTCAATATACCCAAATCAGTCAATGTGATACACCATATTAACAAACTGAAGGATAAAAACAAAATGATAATCTCAATAGATCCTGAAAAAGCTTTTGACAAAATTCAATACCCATTTATGATAAAAATTCTCCAGAAAGTAGCCATAGAGGGAACCTACCTCCACATAATAAAGGCCATATATGACAAATCCACAGCCAATATCATCCTCAATGGTGAAAACTGAAACCATATCCACTAAGATCAGGAACAAGACAAGGTTGCCTACTATCAACACTATTATTCAACATAGTTTTGGAAGTTTTACCCACAGAAATCATAGGAAAAAAGAAATAAAAGGAATCCAAATTGTAAAAGAAGAAGTAAAGCTGTCACTGTTTGCAGATGACATGATACTATACATAGAGAATCCTAAATATGCTACCAGAAAACTACTAGGACTAAGCAATGAATTCGGTAAAGTAGCAGGATGCAAAGTAATGCACAGAAATCTGTTGCATTTCTATATGCTAATGATGAAAAATCTGAAAGAGAAATTAAGGAAACACTCCCGTTTACCATTGCAACAAAAAGAATAAAATACCTAGGAATAAACCTACCTAAGGAGACAAAAGACCTGTATGCAGAAAACTATAAGACACTGATGAATGAAATTAAAGATGATACAAACAGATGGAGAGACATACCATGTTTTGGATTGGAAGAATCAACATTGTGAAAATGACTATACTACCCAAAGCAATCTACAGTTTCAGTGTAATCCCTATCAAACTACCAATGGCATTTTTCACAGAACTAGAACAAAATATTTCACAATTTGTATGGAAACACAAAAGACCCTGAATAGGGCTTCCCTGGTGGTGCAGTGGTTGAGAGTCTGCCTGCTGATGCAGGGGACACGGGTTCGTGTCCCGGTCCAGGAAGATCCCACATGCCATGGAGCGGCTAGGCCCATGAGCCATGGCTGCTGAGCCTGCGCGTCCAGAGCCTGTGCTCTGCAATGGGCGAGGCCACAACAGTGAGAGGCCCGTGTACCACACACACACAAAAAGACCCCGAGAGCCACAGCAATCTTGAGAAAGAAAAACAGAGCTGGAGGAATCAGTCTCCCCAACTTCAGACTATACTACAAAGCTACAGTAATCAAAACAGTATGGTACTGGCACAAAAATAGAAATATAAATCAATGGAACAGGTTAGAAAGCCCAGAGATAAACCCATGCATCTATGGTCACCTTATTTTTGGTAAAGGAGTCAAGAATATACAATGGAGAATGACAGCTTCTTCAATAAGTGGTGCTGGGGAAACCTGGACAGCTACATGTAAAAGAATGAAATTAGAACACTCTCTAACACTGTATACAAAAATAAACTCAAAATGGATTAAAGACCTAAATGTAAGGCCATACACTATACAAGACTTAGAGGAAAACATAGGCAGAACACTCTGTGACAGAAGTCATAGCAAGATCCTTTTTGAACCACTTCCCAGAGAAATGGAAATAAAAACAAAAATAAACAAATGGGACCTAATGAAACTGAAAAGCTTTTGCACAGCAAAGGAAACCATAAACAAGACACAAAGACAACCTTCAGAATGGGAGAACATATTTGCAAATAAAACAACTGACAGAAGATTAATATCCAAAATATATAAGCAGCTCATGTAGCTCAATATCAAAAAAACAAACAACCCAATCCAAAAATGGGCAGATCTAAATAGACATTTCTCCACAGAAGATATACAGATGGCCAACAAATACATGAAAGGCGCTCAACATCACTAATCATTAGAGACAGGCAAATCAAAACTACAATGAGGTATCACCTCACACCAGTCAGAATGGCCATCAACAAAAAATCTACAGACGATAAATGCTGGAGAGTGTATGGAGAAAAGAGAACACTCTTGCACTGTTGGTGGGAATGTAAATTGATACAGCCACTATGGAGAACAGTATGGAGGTTCCTTAAAAAATTAAAATTAGAGCTACCATATGAGCCAGAAATACCACTACTGGGCATTTACCCTGAGAAAACCATAGTTCAAAAGTTTCATGTGCCACATGTTCATTGGAGCACTATTTACAATAGCCAGGAGATGGAAGCAACCTAAGTGTCTATCAACAGATGAAGGGATAAAGAAGATGTGGCACATATATACAATGGAATATTACACAGCCATAAAAATAAACAAAATTGAGTTATTTGTAGTGAGGTGGATGGACCTAGAGTCTGTTATACAGAGTGAAGTAAGTCAGAAAGGGGAAATCCAATACCATATGCTAACACATATATATGGAATCTAAAAAAAAAAAAAAAGCTCTGACGAACCTAGGGGCAGAAGAGGAATAAAGACACCAATGTAGATAATGGACTTGCGGCCATGGGGAGGGGGAAGGGTAAGCTGGGATGAATGAGAGAGTAGCATTAACATATATACACTACCAAATGTAAAATTGATAGCTAGTGGGAAGCAGCTCTATAGCACAAGGAGATCAGCTCAGTGCTTTTTGACCACATAGAGAGGTGGGATAGGGAGGGTGGGAGGGAGATGCAAGAGAGAGGGTATATGGGGATATATGTATACATATAGCTGATTCAGAAACTAACACCACATTGTAAAGCAATTATATAGTAAAGATGTTAAAAAAAAGAAAGAACAGAAAAGTTCTTTTTCTCGAAAAAAGAGGGAAAAAATGATCATCTCAATAAGTATAGAAAAAGCTTTTGACAAAATTCAACATCCATTTATGATAAAAACTCTCCAGAAAGTGGGTATAGAGGGAACATACCTCAACATAATATAGGCCATATGTGATAAGCCTATAGCTAACTTACTCAGTGGTGAAAAGCTAAAAGCTTTCCTCTAAGATCAGTAAAAAGACAAGGATATCTACTCTTGCTGCTTTTATTCAGCATAGTATTGGAAGCCCTAGCCAGAGCAATTATGCAAGGAAAAGAAATAAAAGGCATCCAAATTAGAAAGGAAGAAATAAAACTGTCACTATTTGCAGATGACACTATATATATATAGAAAACCCTAAAGATTCCATCAAAAAAAGAACTAAAAAATAAATTTAGTAAAGTGGCAGAATACAAAATCAACATACAAAAATCTGTTGTGTTTCTTTATATTAGTAACTATCAGAAAGAGAAATTCGAAAACTATCCTATTTAGCATCAAAAAAAATAAAATATCTGGGAATAAATTTAAACAAGGAGGTGGAAGCCTGGGTATTTCTTTTTCTTTTTCTTTTTTTAACATCTTTATTGGAGTATAATTGCTTTACAATGGTGTGTTAGTTTTTGCTTTATAACAAAGTGAATCAGCTATACATATACATATATCCCCATATCTCCTCTCTTTGCATCCCCCTTACACCCTCCCTATCCCACCCCTCTAGGTGGGCACAAAGCACCGAGCAGATCTCGCTGTGGTATGTAAACCTGCGTATTTAAAACTACTAGACATTAATGATAAAAATTGAAGAAGACAGAAATAAATGGAAAGATATTTCATGCACATAGATTGGAATAATCAATATTGTTAAAATGTCCCATACTACCCAAATCAATATACAGATTTAATGCAATCCTTATCAAAATTTCAATAGTAATTTTATATAAATAGAACAATCCTAAAATTTGTACAGAATCACAAGGATCCCAAATAGCCAAAGCAATCTTGAGAACAAAGAACAAACCTGGAGGCATCACGCTCCCTGATTTGAAACTAAATTATAAAGCTATAGTAATCAAAATGGTATGATACTGGCATAAAAATAGACACATAGATGAATGGAATGAATAGAAAGTCCAAGAATAAACCCACACATATATGGCCAATTAACTTACAACATAAAAGTCAAGAATAAACAATGGGGAAAGGCAAGGCTCTTCAATAAATGGTGTTAGAAAACTTGAACAGCTGTATGCAATATGATGAAACTGGACCATTATCTTCCACCATATACAAAAATTAACTCAAAATACATTAAATGTCTGAACATAAATCCTGAAACCATAAAACACCTAGAAGAAAACATAGGTGGTAAACTCCTTGACACAGGCCTTGGCAATGAGTTTTTCTTTAACTCTGACTCCAAAAACAAAAGCAACAAAAGCAAAAATAAACAAGTGAGACTACATCAAACTAAAAAGCTGCTGCACAGCAAAGGAAACCAACAAATGAAAATGAAATCTACTGAATGGGAGAAAATAATTGCAAATCATATATCTGATAAGGAGCTAATATCTAAAATATATAAAGAACTCATACAACTTAATAGCAAAAAAAAATCCAATTAAAAAATGGGCAGAGGCTCTGAACAGACATTTTTGCTGAACATCATTGTTCATCAGGGAGATGTAAATCAAAACCACAGTGAGTTATTACCTCACACCTGTTAGAATGGCTATTAGCAAAATGACAAGAAATAACAAGTGTGGTGAACACATGCAGAAAAGAGAACACTTGTTCACTATTGAGGGGAATGTAAATTGGTGCAACCATATGGAAAACAGTATGGTGGTTCCTCAAAAAGTTGAAAATAGAACTACCATATGATCCAGCAATTCCAATTCTGGGTATTTATCAGAGGAAAATGAAAACACTAACTCAAAAAAGATATCTGCACCCCTATGTTCATATGCAGCATTGTTTATAATAGGCAAGATGTGAAAACAACCTGTGACCAACAATGGATGAATGGATAAAGAAAATGTGGTACATTTACAATGGAATATTATTCAGCCATTAGTAAGGACTTTTCTTTTTAATCTCATCTGTTGGAAATATAAGTTACCAAAAACTTTTTTGAATTTTATTTTATTTTTTTAAACAGCAGATACTAATTAGTTATCCATCTTTTACATATTAGTGTATATATGTCAACCCCAATCTCCCAATTCATCACAGCACCACCACCTCACCCCTCCCCTGCTGCTTACACCCCTTGGTGTCCATATGTTTGTTCTCTACATCTGGGTCTCAACTTCTGCCCTGCAAATCAGTTCATCTGTACCATTTTCCTGGGTTTCACATATATGTGTTAATATATTTGTTTTTCTCTTTCTGATTTACTTCACTCTGTATGACAGTCTCTAGATTCATCCACATTTCTACAAATGACCCAATTTCATTCCTTTTTATAGTTGAGTAATATTCCATTGTATATATATACCATATCTTCTATCCATTCATCTGTTGATGGGCATTTAGGTTGCTTCCATGATGTGGCTACTGTAAATAGTGCTGCAATGAACACTGGGCTGCATGTGTCTTTTTGAATTATGGTTTTCTCAGGGTATATGCCCAGTAGTGGGATTGCTGGGTCATATGGTAGTTCTATTTGTAGTTTTTTAAGGAACCTCCATACTGTTCTCCACAGTGGCTGTATCAATTTACATTCCCACCAACAGTGCAAGAGGGTTCCTTTTTCTCCACACCCTCTCCAGCATTTATTGTTTGTAGATCTTCTGATGATGCCCATTCTAACTTTTATGAGGTGATACCTTATTGTAGTTCTGATTTGCATTTCTCTAATAATTAGTGAAGTTGAGCAGTTTTTCATGTGCTTCTTGGCCATCTTCTTTGGATAAATGTCTATTTAGGTCTCCTGTCCATTTTGCGATTGGGTTGTTTGTTTTTTTGATATTGAGCTGCATGAGCTGTTTATATGTTTTGGAGATTAATCCGTTGTCTGTTGATTCGTTTGGCAATATTTTCTCCCCTTCTTCGGGGAGTCTTTTTGTCTTGTTTGTAGTTTCCTTTGCTTGCAAAAGCTTTGAAGTTTCATTAGGTCCCATTCGTTTATTTTTGTTTTTATTTCCATTACTCTAGGAGGTGGATCAAAAAAGATCTTGCTGTGATTTATGTCAAAGAGTGTTCTTCCAATGTTTGCCTCAAAGAGTTTTATAGTGTCTGATCTTACATTTAGGTTTCTAATCCATTTTGAGTTTATTTTTGTGTATGGTGTTAGGGAGTGTTCTAATTTCATTCTTTTACATGTAGCTGTCCAGTTTTCCCAGCAACACTTATTGAAGAGACTGTCTTTCTCCATTGTATATCCTTGCCTCCTTTGTCATATCTTAGTTGACCACAGGTGTGTGCATTCATCTCTGGTCTTTCTACCCTGTTCCACTGATCTATATCTCTATTCTTGTGCCAGTACCATATTGTCTTGATTCCTGTAGCTTTGTAGTATACTCTAAAGTCGTGGAGTCTGATTCTCCAGCTCCATATTTTTTTTATCCTCAAGACTGCTTTCCCTATTTGGGGTCTTTTGTGTTTTCATACAAATTTTAAGATATTTTGTTCTAGTTATGTAAAAAATGCCATTGGTAATTTGATAGGGATTGCATTGAATCTGTAGATTGCTTTGGGTAGTACAGTCATTTTCACAATGTTGATACTTCCAATACAAGAACATGCTTTATCTCTTCATCTGTTGGTATCATCTTCAATTTCTTTCATCAGTATCTTATAGTTTTCTGCATACAGGTCTTTTGTCTCCCGATGAGGGTTTATTCCTAGGTATTTTATCCTTTTGGTAAATGGAAGTGTTTCCTTAATTTCTCTTTCAGATTTTTCATCATTAGTATATAGAAATGCAAGAGATTTCTGTGCATTAATTTTGTATCCTGAAACTTTAACAAATGCATAGGTTAGCTCTAGTAGTTTTCTGGTGGCATCTTTAGGATTCTCTATGTATAGTATCATGTCACCTGCAAACAGTGAGAGTTTTACTTCTTCTTTTCCAATTTGTATTCCTTTTATTTCTTTTTCTTCTCTGATTGCCATGGCTAGGAGTTCCAAAACTATGTTGAATAAGAGTGGTGATAGTGGGGAAACTTGTCTTGTTCCTGATCTTACAGGAAATGCTTTCAGTTTTTCACCAGAGAGAATGATGTTTGCTGTGGGTTTGTCATATATGGCCTTTATTATGTTGAGGTAGGTTCCCTCTATGCCCACTTTCTGGAGAGTTTTTATCATAAATCCGTGTTGAATTTTGTCAAAAGCTTTTTCTGCATATATTGAGATGAGCATATGGTTTTTATTCTTCAATTTGTTAATATGGTATATCACATTGATTGATTTGCATATATTAAAGAATCCTTGAATCCCTGGGTAAATCCCACTTCATCATTGTGTATGATCCTTTTAATGTGTTGTTGGATTCTGTTTGCTGGTAATTTCTTGAGGATATTTTCATCTATATTCATCAGTGATATTGGTCTGTATTTTTCTTTTTTTGTAGTATCTTTGTCTGGTTTTGTTATCAGGTTGATGGTGGCCACATAGAATGAGTTTGGGAGTGTTCCTTCCTCCTCAAATTTTTGGAAGCGTTTGAGAAGGATGGGTGTTAGCTTTTCTCTAAATGTTTGATAGAATTCACCTGTGAAGCCATCTGGTCCTGGACTTTTGTTTGTTGGAAGAGTTTTAATCACAGTTTCAATTTCATGATTTGTGATTGGTCTGCTCATATTTTCTTTTCTTCCTGGTCCAGTCTTGGAAGGTTATACCTTTCTAAGAATTTGTCCATTTCGTCCAGGCTGTCCATTTTATTGGCATAGAGTTGCTTGTAGTAGTCTCTTAGGATGCTTTGTATTTCTGCAGTGTCTGTTGTAACTTCTCCTTTTTCATTTCTAATTTTATTGATTTTAGTCCTCTCCCTCTTTTTCTTGATGAGTCTGGCTAATGGTTTATCAATTTTGTTTCTCTTCTCAAAGAACCAGCTTTTAGTTTTATTGATCTTTGTTATTGTTTTCTTTGTTTCTATTTCATTTATTTCTGCTCTGATCTTTTTGATTTCTTTCCTTCTGCTAAATTTTGGTTTTGCTTGTTCTTCTTTCTCTAGTTCCTTTAGGTGTAAGATTAGATTGTTTATTTGAGATTTTTCTTGTTTCTTGAGATAGGCTTGTATAGCTATAAACTTCCCTCTTAGAACTGCTTTTGCTGCATCCCATAGGTTTTGGATTGTCATGTTTTCATTGTCATTTGTCTCTAGGTATTTTTTGATTTCCTCTTTGATTTCTTCAGTGATCTCTTGGTTAGTTAGCAATGTACTGTTTAGCCTCCATATGTTTGTGTTTTTTACATGTTTCCCCCTGTAATTCATATCTAATCTCATAGCATTTTGGTCAGAAAAGATGCTTGATATAAGTTCAATTTTCTTAAATTTACTGAGGCTTGATTTGTGACCCAAAATGTGATCTATCCTGGAGAATGTTCCATGCACACTTGAGAAGAAAGTGTAATTTGTTGTTTTTGGATGGAATGTCCTATAAATATAAATTAAATCTATCTAGTCTATTGTGTCATTTAAACCTGTTTCCTTAGTAATTTTCTCTTTGGATGATCTGTCCATTGGTGTAAGTGAGGTGTTAAAGTCCCCCACTATTATTTTGTTATTGTCGATTTCCTCTTTCATAGCTGTTAGCAGTTGCCTTATGTATTGAAGTGTTCCTATGTTGGAAGCATATATGTTTATAACTGTTATATCTTCTTCTTGTAGTGATCCCTTCATCATTATGTAGTTTCCTTCCTTATCTCTTAACATTCTTTATTTTAAAGTCCATTTTATCTGATATGAGTATTGCTACTCCAGCTTTCTTTTGATTTCCATTTACATGGAATATCTTCTTCCATCCCCTCACTTTCACTCTGTATGTTCCCTAGGTCTGAAGTGGGTCTCTTGTAGACAGCATATAGATGGGTCTTATTTCTGTAGCCATTCAGAGAGCCTTTGTCTTGGTTGGAGGATTTAATCCATTCACATTTAAGGTAATTATCGATATGTATGTTCCTATGACCATTGTCTTAATTGTTTTCCGTTTTTTTTTTTGTAGGTCCTTGTCTTCTCTTGTGTTTCCTACTTAGAGAAGTTCCTTTAGTATTTGTTGTAGAGCTGGTTTGGTGGTGCTGAATTCTCTTAGCTTTTGCTTGTCTGTAAAGCTTATGAGTTCTCCATCAAATCTGAATGAAATCCTTGCCAGGTAGAGTAATCTTTGTTGTAGGTTCTTCCCTTTCATCACTTTAAGTATATCATGTCACTCCCTTCTGGCTTTTAAAGTTTCTGCTGAGAAATCAGCTGTTAACCTTATGGGAGTTCCCTTGTACGTTATTTGTCATTTTTCCCTTGCTGCTTTCAATAAATTTGCTTTGTCTTTAATTTTTGCCAGTTTGATTACTATGTGTCTCGGCCTGTTTCTCCTTGGGTTTATCCTGTATGGGACACTCTGCACTTGTTGGACTTGGGTGGCTATTTCCTTTCCCATGTTAGGGATGTTTTCGCTACAATCTCTTCAAATATTTTCTCGGGTCCTTTCTCTCTCTCTTCTCCTTCTGGGACCCCTATAATGTGAATGTTGTTGCATTTAATATTGCCCCATAGGTCTCTTAGGCTGTCTTCATTTCTTTTCATTGTTTTTTGTTTATTCTGTGCTGTAGGAGTGAATTCCACAATTCTGTCTTCCAAGTCATTTATCCGTTCTTCTGCCTCAGTTATTCTGCTATTGATTCATTCTAGTATGGCCTGAGGTGACCTAACACTGTAGCCTACCCGGGCTCTTTGGTGGGGCTAATGGCAGACTCTGGGAGGGCTCACCCCTAGGAATACTTCCCAGAATTTCTTCTGACAGTGTCCTTGACCTCACAGTGACACACAGCCACCCCCCACCTCTGCAGGAGACCCTCCAACACTAGCCGGTAGGTCTGGTTCAGTCTCCTATGGGGTCTCTACTCCTTCCCCAGGGTCCCCACTACTTTGTGTGTGCCCTCCAAGGATGGAGTTTCTTTTTCCCCCAGTACTGTCAAAGTCCTGCAATCAAGTCCCACTAGCCTTCAAAGTCTGATTCTCTAGGAATTCCGCCTCCTGTTGCCAGACCCCCAGATTGGGAAGCCTGACATGGAACTCAGGACCTTCAGTCCAGTTTGTGGACTTCTGTGGTATAAGTGTTTTCCAGTTTGTGAGTCACCCACCCAGCAGTTATGGTATTTGATTTTATTGTGATTGTGCCCTTCCTACTGTCTCATTGTGGCTTCTTTTTGTCTTCGGATGTGAGGTATCTTTTTTGGTGAGTTCCAGTGTCTTCCTGTTGATGATTGTTTAGCAGTTAGTTGTGATTCCAGTGCTCTTGCAGATGGAGTCCAGACACTGTTTTAGACACTGTAGAATATCAGTAAGCAAAACCAGCAAAATTCAAGGTGTTTACATTCTGGTTTCAATTCTGGATAGAATTTGAGAAGCCTGATGATGTTCAGTGATTTTTTTTGTTTGTTTAGAGTTCCAAAAACTCCTGAATAAATTTCCAGGCTCTCTGCATTCAGTCAACACTGATACCCAGAGAGATACCATCTCCTTTCACTGGCTCAACATTCTTTTATTTGTAACTTATTTCCTGGTTCCTAAAGGAGAAATTTCCATTTCACACTAGCCCTTGTGCATCACAATGCACTGACTGGCAATAATAGCAACTGCAGTGAGAAAGGGCATTTTGTCGTTTGCAACAATATGGATGGACCTAGAGGACATTATGCCAAGTGAAATAAGACAGACAAAGACAAATACCTTATGATGTCACTTACCTGTGGAATCTAAAAAATAATGAATTCACAGATACTGAGAACTGATTGGTGGTGGTTGGAAGAGGCAGGAGGTGGGGATAAGAATAATGGATGAACTTTTTTAAAAATTTAAATAAATTACCTAAATTTATTACCTAAATTTAAAAAGATAGAATTGGGAGTATGAGAAGACCAAGGCAGCCAGAGTTCTCAGAACAGAGGAAGAGAGTGCAGAGAGCTCTAAAGATCTGAAGCAATTCCTTCTCAAATTTCCAGCTGAGTACTGATCAACACATGCATGTGAGGAAGCTATCTGAAAGAACCACTCAAAAGGAACAGAGGTGACAACAGCCATTTCTGACAAATAAAAGCTGAAACGTCTCATCATTAGCAGATCTATACTACAAAAAAAAAAAACAAAACAAAACTGCAGAGCAGAAGGAAGAGGATACCAGACAGAAATGTGGATATATTCAAAAGAAGGGAGAACACCAAAAATGATAAATTTAAGGACTTTTTCCCCTTAGTTTTAATCTCTGTAAAAGAAAATTGACTATGAAGCAAAAGTAACATATTATGGAAGTATATAATATATGACAACAATAGCACAAAGGCTGGGCCAATGGAAGAGTAAGATTCTTATGCCACATTTGAAGTTGTACAATATTACATGACAGTGAACTGATAAGTCAAAGATACATACTATACATCCTAAAACAAGTAGTTTTTAAAAGTTACAGTTAAAAAGCCAACAAAGTTTGAGATGAAATTACACACACACACACACACACACACACACACACACACACACAAAACCTTCAATTTAACTCAATCCAAAAGAAGATAGAAAAGTCAGAAAAAGGGAACAAAGAAAAGATAGAACAAGTGGAAAATATATACCAAACAGTACATTTAAACCCAACCTCACCAATGACCACAGTAAATGTAAATGGTTTAAACACCTCAATTAAAAGATTTTCAGATTGTATAAAAAAACAAGAAATAACTATATGCTACCTACAAGAAATTTATTTTAAATACAAAGACATAAAGAGATTAAAAGTGAAAAGATGACAAATACCTGCTCATGATGACAATATCATGAATAGGTATTTTAATATCAGACAAAGTACATTTCAGTGCAAAAAATATCACCAGGAACAAAAAAGATCATTTTATAATGATAAAGTGGTCAGTTCACTGAGGACACAGTAATCTTAAGGGTTTTTAAATACTTAATAACAAAAATTCCATGTACATGAAAGCAAAATCTGATAGAATTTCAAGACTAAATAGACAAATCCATAATTGTAATTTGCAATTTCAACACTCTTCTTCTGATAATTTGTAGAATGAATAGGCAAACAGCAGCATAATACATATTATTTCCAAGTGCACAGAAAACATTTACCATGATAGACCATAAAGCAAGTCTCAATAAATTTAAAAACATTCAAGTCATACAGAGCAATTTTCTGACTATAATGGAAGTAAACTGGAATTCACAGAAAGGTCTCTGAAAAATCCTCAAATTCTGTTGATGCTTGAATAAGGTGGGGGTGAGGGATGCCAAACCTCTGTGCAGTCAAGTGTTGGCCCTCTGTATTCGAGATTCCACATTCATGGATTTACCCAACTGTGATTTGTGTAGTACTGCATTATGTATTTATTCAAAAAAATCCATGTATAAGTGGGTGCAACAGCCAAACCCATGTTGTTTAAGGGTCAGCAGTACTAAGAAACTAAATAACATATTTCTAAGTAACACATGAATCAAAGAAGAAATCAAAAGTGAAATTAGAATGAATTTTGAAATGAGCAAAAATTAAAACACAGTATATCAAATCTTGTGTGATGCAGTTAGAGTAGTGATTTGAGGGAAATTCATAATAGTAAAAGTAGTGATTTGAGGGAAATTCACATAACTATATTTTAAAAAGAAGTCCTCAAATCAATGACCTCTGTGTCCACCTTATGAAACTTAAAACAGAGAAGCAAATTAAAACCAACAAAATCAGAAGAAAGGAAATAAATATATTATGACAACTCCTACCTTCTAGTTCTTTTCTACTTTTATCTTGTCAGAATCAGAATGAGTGGTTCTATGAGATGAGTACTCTGAAGAATAGTACTCAATTAAGAAGAGAGACAATACTGCCACAGGTGGGGGGTGGGGGCGTGAGGTTACTTCTAACTCTGGTCTTCAAGGAGGTGATTCCCTAACGTTCATATTGCTACTGTCTGTCTGACTGCCACTGATGAATGAGTCAACAGTTTCAGTGTAACTGAATGAATGTACCCTTTATTCTGCCACTTATTGATGGAGACTTCCTTCTGATCTCTAATCTATCAGTTTGCAGCTAGGTGCCCACATAGATCCTTACCTCAGACGTTACCTGAGATGTATTCAGGAATCTCCACTACAGTCTAAAACCTCATGAGTTACTGCTCAGTCTCTCACATGCCCTGTTTGCTGGCCTGTCTTGTTCTTAGTCACTGGAATGACAGGCAGATGATCTAGCAGTCCTTCCCTTTTTTCTTTTGTCCAACACTTTATTTAGATTCCTGCAGTTTTAGGCATTGCTTAAACCCCCTGATCCCTGCTAGTATTTTTCTTGTCATAGCCATGACTGCTTGGCTAATGCCCATCATCTCATGACTGCTTTTGCTATTATTACCTGAGCACTTTGCTTCCTCCATCTGAGACAGGTTCCTCATCCCCAAATGACTGGCCCTGATTTATACTGCCATCTTGTGATCATGAGGAGTCTGATACCATTACAAAACCCCTTGACATCCCTTCCACACTGCCACTCATAAGAAGTGACATCTGTAAAATGTGGGTAGATGAATGTATCTCAGCCATTAAAAAAAAAAAAGTCAAGATTTCAAACATTTTCAGTGTTAGAAAGGACAGTAAAAGTTATCTAGACAGAGTTTTACTTTCCCTGATTTATCTCATCATAGCCTTGATTATAATCCTACAAGCAGAAAATAATGATCACAGAAACTCATGCTAGAAACTGTTCTAAGTTGTTTACATTTCTTAGAACATTTAATCCATACAACAACTTTATAAAATGGGAACTATTGTGACTTCCATGTTACAGATAAGGAAACTGAAGTGTAGAGAGAAGTAACTTTCCTAACAGCTAGTGGGTTAAGTCTGGTTCCCCAAACCCCCCCCCCCTCTTTTCCCTGACACACAGACACTGCCAACATCTCTGTTAAGGGAGGATATAGGATCTCCTGGTGGTCAGATTTCCAACCCTATTAAACCAGAGGAAGTAAGTAATACTTCATACTTAACCTCCATACCAAGCATCCCCAGCTCCCAGAAGTTCCCAAGTAGAAATGTGAACAAAGGCAACAGGAAATAAGAAATCCAACTTTTGTACATTTTAACTGAGTTTTTCCTCCAAACTCCAATACATAAAACTGATCAACTGTATTGAAGCACAAGAGACAGGCCCAAGGTCTAGCCAGAACTCTTTCAGTCCAAAACCCAAACTCAAAATCTTGCCAGCAGTTGCTTCCCTACATTGAAAAAAATGGGATTCTCACATGTGTTTAAGAGAAAAATGAAGAGAGAGAAAACTAAATGGTTGCACCTCCTCCTGACAATTTATTTTTTCTTTTAGTGAGACCACAACATTCAACCACGTGAGCTTTCTAGCAATCAGACACATCACTGATTTGTCCACTCAGCCCAACTGGAATACAGACTCCTTTCCCTGGTGATGAAGGGGGTGGGTTCATATACAGGGGGTGAGAAGAAAAAAATCCTTTTTTCATCAATAGTAGCCCCCAAACCCAATTTATACATTTGCAGCTCATCCTCTTTTCTGAATTCTATCCCCTATGGGACCTTTCTTGGACACCCCCCCGCCCCCCATGTCCTGTGTCTGCCTCTTGTTTATAGAAAAACATTAGCCTCTTAGGCCTTCCCTGAGTTCCAATGAATAAATTTAATCAGATTAAGTGAGAAAATATAGAAACAAAGGAAAACACCAAAGCAAGACAAAATAATAATAGTTTAGCCATTAAAAAAAAGTCAAGGACCTTTAGTTCTTCCTCAAGTACTATAGATAATATTCTGAGCCATATCCTTTGAGCTGTTTTGTAGATACTGAAACCACACCTGGTGGAAGAAGTTAGCTGCATGCTGCCCACAAGCATGTAGACTCCAGATGGGTTGGAACCAGAAGGTTGATGATGTTGACTCCTGATTACCTCACCAACAACCAATCAGAAGAATGTCCATGAGCTGATGACACACTCCACAACCCTCTCCCTTGCCCTGTCTTTAAAAAAACCTTTCCCTGAACAACATAGAAGAGTTTGGGCCATTTGAGCACTAGCTTCTTGGACTCCTTGCTTGGCTCCTGCAATAACCATTGCACTTTCCTTCACCACAACCCAATGTCAGTAGATTGGCTTTGCTGCACAATGGCACATGGACCCAAGATTGGTTCAGCAAGAGCCACAGCAGGAGGCTTTGGAAATACTTTCCCTGCCCCAATCCCACCTTGACTAACCTTCACCAAAGAGGAAAATTTAAGACATGAAATAATTTTATTGGCTCTGACTCATTCCTCTTCTTCATGGCAAAGGGAAACCCATTGATATCTGGTGTCTCCCACAACTCAGGAAAGAATAAAATGCTAATTGCCGCAGAAAGCCAGTGTTTATTCTTGCATGCCAGAGCAAAGTCCAAGTCATGCTCACAGAAGGAATATTCTCCCCTCACACGATAATATTCTTTGTTTCTGAGACAAAGCACATCTTGATCATGCACATCTTAGTTTACACTTCATTTTCAGTAGCTGAAGTTCTCACTTGGGGAGCAAAATGTAGTTACAGGTCACATTAGCTTCCCTCCAGTTAGAAAACATTGGGGCCCAGCAAAGATTGCATCAAGGAGAAAGATTTTTTAGCCTTCAGCTAAAACTGGAAAAGTGTGAATTTTCAAACACTGTGTTTCTCATCTGAGTTATGTCACTGGTGGAAGGCACTTGGAGAAAGAACAGTAACCACCCCCACAACCACGCCATGCCCCTGGTAGCAACAGCTGCTGGAGACCTGGCTAGACAGGCAGAGCTTCTGTCCTCCCGCATCCCATGACTCCTGACCTGGACCTCTTCCCTGAACCTACACATCCCCAGACATTTCAATCTTAACATCTCACACCCTCCAATCCCCTCTTCCATCTTCCCAAACCACCACTTCACATAGTCTTGTCCTCAGCTAACACAGACAGTATTCTTCCGTTGCTTGAGATAAAAATCTTGGAGCAATCTTTAACTCCTCTTTTATGCTCATGCTCCACATTTAATTCATCAGAAAATCCTGTTGAATCTACCTTCAAAATATATTCAGAAACCATGACCTCCAGTATCACCATTACAGTGCAGCTAACATCATCTCGTCTGGGTTATTGGGATGATTTCAGGCTCTTGCTCACTCATTTTAGCCTATTCGCAACACAGAAGCTAGAGATACCCTGATGACATGTAAATTAAGTAAGTTCACTCCCCTGCTCAAAACCTTTCATATTAGTAAGCTTAAGTATGTTGTACTAACACACAAACCCTGAATTCTCAGTGGTATCAGGTATAGTGATTACTTCCACTTCTTCTCTTTTTGTAAACATTATTATAGCTATTCTAGGGTCTTTGTATTTCAATGTAAATTTTTAGATAAGTTTGTCTACATCAACAAAAAAAATTTCTACCCTTTTGATAGAAATTGGATTAAACCTATAAATCAATTGGAAAAGACTTGCTATCTTTGCTATGTTGAGTCTTTGGACTTATGAACATGGTATGTGTCTCCATTTATTTAAGTTCTCTAGTTTCTTTCATCAGTATTTTACAGTTTTCTGCATAGAAGTTCAGTTCATGTTTTATTTGATTTACACCTACGTATTTTATTTTTTGAGAGATTAAAAATGAAATTGGGGCTTCCCTGGTGGCGCAGTGGTTGAGAGTCTGCCTGCCGATGCAGGGGACACGGGTTCGTTCCCCGGTCCGGGAAGATCCCACATGCCGCGGAGCAGCTGGGCCCGTGAGCCATGGCCGCTGAGCCTGCACATCCGGAGCCTGTGCTCCGCAATGGGAGAGGCCACAGCAGTGAGAGGCCTGCGTACCGCAAAAAAAAAAAAAAAAAAAAAAGAAAAAAAGAAATTGTATTTTTAATTTCAGTGTCTATGTGCTCCTTACTAGTATATAGAAATACAATTTTTATAGGTTATCCTGCATCCTGAGAACTTAATGGAATCATGTCTTAGTTCCAGGAGAACTTTTATTTGCTTTTTTTTAAGGGGGGTGTGGTGGTAGATTTCTGGAATTTTCGATGTAGATAATCATGCCATCTCTGCACACAGGGACGTTTCACTTCTTTCTTTCGGTTCTGTGTGACTTTTATTTCCATCTTACTTTAGTGTAGTGGCTAGAACTTCAAGTACTGTGTTGATTAAGAGTGATGAGAGACAACATCCTTGTCTTGTTCTTGATCTTAGGGAGAAACATTCAGTCTTGTAACATTAAGTATGATATTAGTTGTAAGTTTTTTTAAATGGTTTTTACAAAGTTAAGTCAATTTTCCTCTATTCTGAACTTGCTGAGAATTTTTATCATGAATGGGTGTGGCCAGATATATTTCTGCGTCAATTGATTTGATGACATGATTTTTCTTCTTTAATTTGTTGATATGGTAGATGACATTGATTTTTATTTTCTGAACTAGTCTCTTAGAGCTGAAAAAATTCCCACCTGATCAAGGTGTATAATATTTTTATACATTGATTGCTAATATTTTGTTGAGAATTTTTGCCTCTAAATTTATGAGATTTTAGCTTGTAGGCAGTCTTTCTCCCTCCCTCTCTTTCTCTTTCTCTCCCTCCCTCCCTCCCTCTCTCTCTCTCTCTCTCTCTCTCTCTCTCTCTCTCTCTCTCTCTCTCTCTCATAAAGCCTTTTTCTGGTTTTGTTATCAGGATAATACTATCTTCAGATAATGAATTGGAAATGTCCTTTTCTTCTGTTATCTAGAAGAGATTGTGCAAAATTGGTGTTAATTCTTTTAAAAATGTTTAATATAATTTTGAAATTAAGTCATGTGGGCTTCCCCTGATTTCTTTTTCAAGAGCTTTTAAATTACAGATTCAATTTCTTTAATGGTAACAAGAATATTCAGATTGCCTATTTAATCTTGATTGAATTTTGGTAATTTGTGGGTTTTGAGGAATTAATCCATTTCTTCTAAATTTTCAGATTTATGAGTGTAAAGTTGTTTTAGTGTTCTCTTATTATCTTTTTAATGGCTGTAAAATCTACGGTTATTTCCCTTATTACTTCCAAAAATTGGTGATTGTGTTTTCTCTCTTTTTATGTTTGTCAGTGTTGCTAGAGATATTTTACTGATGTTTTGAAGAGGCAGGATTTTGTTTCATTCATTCTGTTCATTCATTTTTCTATTATTCTACTTTCAACATTATTGATTTCTGCACGTGTCTTTACTCTTTTCTTCCTTCTGCTTCTTTGAGTTTATTTCCTCCCTTTTCTTGATGGGGAATTTGTATTCTTAATTTAAGACCCTTTCTTTTTTCTAACGTAAGTTCCTAGTACTATAAATGTTCTTCTCAGCACTGCTTTAGTTGCATTTCACATATCTATCTATCTATTTATTTAAATTTATTTATTTATTTTTGGCTGTGTTGGGTCTTCGTTTCTGTGCTAGGGCTTTCTCTAGTTGCAGTGAGTGGGGGCCACTCCTCATCGCGGTGCGCGGGCTTCTCACTGTTGCGGCCTCTCTTGTTGCGGAGCACAGGCTCCAGACGCGCAGGCTCAGTAGTTGTGGCTCACAGGCCTAGTTACTCCGCGGCATGTGGGATCGTCCCAGACCAGGGCTCAAACCTGTGTCCCCTGCACTGGCAGGCAGATTCTCAACCACTGTACCACCAGGGAAGCCTGCATTCCACATATTTTGATATGTTGTATTTTCATTTACATTCCATTCTATTGATATGTATTTATATTTCCTTTGAGACTTCCTTTTTGATCTATGGATTATTTACAAGTGTTTGTTTAATTTCCATGTGTATAAAGATTTTCCTGTTGTCTTTCTGTTATTGATTTCTACTTTGCTTCCATTATGGTCAGAGAACACAATCATTATTATTTTAATTCTTTTAATTTTGTTGAGGATAGTTTTATGTCCCAGGATGTGGTTTATCTTGGGGAATGTTCCATATAAACTTGAATAAAAAGTGTATCTGCAGTTGTTGAGTGGTGTGTTCTATAGATTTCAACTGGATCCTGTTGATTGTGCTGTTTAGGTCTTCTCCATTGCTGATTTATAGTCTAATAGTTAGTAAGAAGGGAGTGTTGAAGTCTCCAACTATAATTGTGAATTTGTCTATTTCCCTTTTCAGTTCTATCAGTTTTTTGCTTCACACGTATTTTGTGTTTTTTGTTCTTTATATTCTGTTGTCAAACATATTCTGTCATTTGATTCATATACATTTAGGATTATTATGTCTTCCTGGTGAGTGATTATTTTATCATTATAAGTAATGTCCCTCTTTTCTCTAGTATTTGTCTTTGCTCTGAAATCTATTTTATCTGGTATTAATACAGTCATTCCCAGGTTTTTAAACTAATGCTTATATCTTTTCCTATCTTTTTACTTTCAGCCTACAAATGTCATTAAATTAGAAACGAGTTTCTTTCTAATGGCATATAGTTGAGTCATATTTCTTTATATTCTATGGCAATTTTTGTCTTTTTTATTGCTGAATTTAGACTGCTTATATTTCAGATAATTATTGATCTGTCAGGGCTTAAGTCTGACACTGCATTATTTGTTTTCTGTATGTTTATTTCTCATCCCTGTTTCCCTTGCTTTCCTGTGGATTATTGAACATTTTTTAGAATCTTGCTTGATTTATGTTTAGGGCTCTTTGCATAGTTTCCACAGTGGCTCTGGAATACAGAATTACAATATATATATGTGACTTACAGTTCACTGCTATCAACATTATATCACTTGGAATTAATTGTGAAAAACTGACTTCCATTTAGCACCATTTATTTTCCTCCCTTTATTTATTTATTTATTTAACATCTTTATTGGAGTATAATTTCTTTACAATGGTGTGCTAGTTTCTGCTTTATAACAAAGTGAATCGGCAATACATATACACATATCCCCATAATCTCTCCCTTCTTGTGTCTCCCTCCCATACTCCCTATCCCACCCCTCTAGGTGGACACAAAGCACCAACCTGATCTCCCTGTGCTATGCAGCTACTTCCCACTAGCTATCTATTTTACATTTGGTAGTATATATATGTCCATGCCACTCTCTCACTTTGTCACAGCTACCACTTCCCCCTCCCTGTGCCCTCAAGTCCTTCATTCTGTTTGCTAGTATTTTGTTGAGGATTTTTGCATCTATGTTAATCAGTGATATTGGCCTGTAGTTTTCTTTCTTTGTGACATCTTTGTCTGGTTTTGGTATCAGGGTGATGCTGGCCTCGTAGAATGAGTTTGGGAGTGCTCCTTCCTCTGCTATATTTTGGAAGAGTTTGAGAAGGGTAGGTGTTAGCTCTTCTTTAAATGTTTGATAGAATTCGCCTCTAAAGCCATCTGGTCCTGGGCTTTTGTTTGTTGGAAGATTGTTCATCAGAGTCTCAATATCAGTGCTTGTGTTTAGCCTGTTTATATTTTCTATTTCTTCCTGGTTCAGTCTCAGAAGGTTGTGCTTTTCTAAGTATTTGTCCACTTTTTCCAGGTTGCCCATTTTATTGGCATATAGTTGCTTGTAGTAATCTCTCATGATCCTTTGTATTTCTGCAGTGTCAGTTTTTACTTGTCCATTTTCATTTCTAATTCTATTGATTTGAGTCTTCTCCGTTTTTTTTTTTAAGACAATATTGGGAGTAGGAGTTTATTAATTAATTTATTTTTGCTGTGTTGGGTCTTCATTTCTGTGTGAGGGCTTTCTCCAGTTGCGGCAAGTGGGGGCCACTCTTCATTGCGGTGCGCGGGCCTCTCACTGTTGCAGCCTCTCTTGTTGCGGAGCACAGGCTCCAGACGCGCAGGTTCAGTATTTGTGGCTCATGGGCCCAGTTGCTCCATGGTATGTGGGATCCTCCCATACCAGGGCCCGAACCCGTGTCCCCTGCATTAGCAGGCAGACCATCAACCACTGCACCACGAGAGAAGCCCTCCCTTTTTTTCTTGATGAGTCTGGCTAATGTTTTATCAATTTTGTTTATCTTCTCAAAGAACCAGCTTCTAGTTTTATTGATCTTTGCTATTGTTTCCTTCATTTCTTTTTCATTTATTTCTGATCTGATCTTTATGATTTCTTTCCTTCTTCTAACTTTGGGGGGTTTTTTGTTGTTCTTTCTCTAATTGCTTTAGGGGTAAGGTTAGATTGTTTATTTGAGATGTTTCTTGTTTCTTGCAGTAGGATTGTATTGCTATAAACTTCCCTGTTAGAACTGCTTTTGCTGTATCCCATAGTTTTTGGGTCATCGTGTTTTCATTGTCATTTGTTTCTAGGTATTTTTTGATTTCCTCTTTGATTTCTTCAGTGATCTCTTGGTTATTCAGTACTGTATTGTTTAGCCTCCATGTGTTTGTATTTTCTTAGCTTTAAGTTTTTTTTTTTAGTTTTCATTATTTTATGTGACTTGGCATGGATTTCTTTGGGTTTATTCTGTTTTAGGTTATTATGCTTCTTGAACCTATAAATTTGGATGGATGGATGCCTTAAATCCTTGTCAGGTAATGGGACTTAGATAAAAGTGCCCATCCAACTGAAAGAAACTAGAAATTAGCCTAGACATTTCTTTCCTTATCACCAACATGCAACATGTCACCAAGTCTTGTTGAATTTTATTATAAATGTATGGATGTAATGTAGTGTTTTTATATCTATTTTCTGTTCTCTCATCTCTCTTCTGCTTTGCTTGGGTCATTGTAATTTCTCTCCTGGTGAACTCCAAGACCCCCTTCTTATCTCTGAGCCTCCAATTCTGCTCCGCCTCCATGCACCCTCTATATTGCCTCCTTGGTAATCTTCCTAAAGTTTGCACAAGGCCTTTCATCTGTGCACAGCAACCATAAGTGTAAAAATAGCAAGAGTTTACTCTTGGACTGCTACTGAACACTTCAAAAGTCCAAATAGAAATACATAAGAAGTGCCAACCACACACCAGATTTCAAAGACTTGGTACAAAAAAAGGAAATAAAGTACCTCACTAATAATTTTATATTGACTATATATTGAAATAATAGTATTTTGAATATACTGTAATTAAAGAAAATACATTGTTAAAATTAATTTACCTGTTTAGTTTTATTTTTTATGTGATATAAGAAAAATTTTAATTACACAGAGGTCTGTATTCTATTTCACTTTCTATTCATTATATTTCTATTGGATACTACTTACATCTCTACTGCTCTAGATTATAAGGCCCTTCCTTTTTCTCTAATCTGGTCTCTGCCATTCTCCTACAGGATTCTGAATTCTAGTTTTGCTGAACCTCTGGAAGTTCCTCACACAGTGTGATTTAAGTAAGTTCCTTAATATCTCTGAGTCTCTTTCCTCATTTGAAAATTGAGCATAATAATAAAACCTTCCTCACAAGGTATTTTAAAATTTTTATTTAATTTATTTACTTTTGGCTGTTGGGTCTTTGTTGCTGTGTGCGGGCTTTCTCTAGTTGTGGCAAGTGGGGGCTACCCTTCGTTGAGGTGTGCAGGCTTCTCATTGCAGTGGCTTCTCTTGTTGCAGAGCATGGGCTTTAGGCACGTGGGCTTCAGTAGTTGTGGCTTACAGGCTTTAGAGTGCAGTCTCAGTAGTTGTGGCACACGCACTTGGTTGCTCCATGGCATGTGGGATCACCCCAGACCAGGGCTTGAATCCATGTCCCCTGCATTGGCAGGTGGATTCTTAACCACTGCACCACCAGGGAAGCCCCCTCACAGTGTATTTATAAGGATTAAATTAGATTGTGCATGTAAAAAACCTTAAGGAGTTTCCAGCTTCAGCACTCAACAAATATTAGCTATAAGTGTCATTAAAAATGGAACTCCCAAGTTCCAGTTCCTGCATAGCAGGGTAAGGAGCTCTGTAGAATGGCTTTCCAATGAAATAAGCATAACTGGTAAAAATTAATTTTAGAAAAAGTTTAAGTGTGTGGAGGACTTCAGTTTTAGGTCTAACATCTAACAAACTTGGAAAGAGTCACTCTTACCCTTGCCACAAGAAAAATCTGAACAATTTGAAAATCAATGACTTTTCCTGGAACCAGCAGAGAACTGCAATCACAGGGCAAACCATCGCCCAAATCTGGAGAGACGGGAGAACATAGAGAGCCACAGCTGAGGTCTGCTTACCTGGAGCAGAAGCCACTGGAGCCATAAACTTGTAGGAATGCTCAAAGGGTAATTCTGACAAGTTGCTGGAGACTACGT
This sequence comes from Leucopleurus acutus, assembly GCF_964270905.1. Lineage (NCBI taxonomy): Eukaryota > Metazoa > Chordata > Mammalia > Artiodactyla > Delphinidae > Leucopleurus > Leucopleurus acutus. Next base: position 150,261,725 of record NC_139142.1, read on the forward strand.
GTAGTAGTCAGGGTTCTCCAGAGAAACAGAACCAATAGGACGCATATATGTAGATATGCATACACATGTATAATACAGAGAGAGAGTAATTTTAAATAATCAGCTCATTCAGTTGTGGAGACTGGCAAATCCAAAGCTTACAAGACAAGGCTGTAGGCTATAACTCAAGGGAAGAGTTTATGTTGTAGTCTCAAGTCCAAAGGCCACCTGGAGGCAGAAATCCTTCTTGCTCAGGGAGGTCCACCTTTTCTCTTAAGGCCTTCAACTGATTGGGTGAGGCCCACTCACACCACAGAGGATAATTTGCTATACTCAAAGTTTGTCAATTTAAATGTTAATCTCATCTAGAAAAAAAAAAACCTTCATATCAACATCTAGATGGGTGTTTGACCAAATAACTTGTCACTACCGCCTAGCCAAGTCATTCCATAAAATGAACCATTATACATATAAGTACAGGATAGTCTGGGAGTGAGACCCTTCAGGAGTCCCAGGCTTAGGGAAGTCACCACACATTCGTGTGTTACCTCCAGGAATTTCACCAGGTTCTCATTGCAAGAATCAAGGGAGAGCCTCTCAATGCTCTAGTGAGGCAGGAAAAACAATCTTTGGGATATACACCCCAGGTGGGGTGATCTTTCCAAGAAGAGCCTACTCTCTAAGGAAAAGGTCTTACCAGAGCCTTGTGTGACCTGGGAAAGGCCCCTCCAGCCTCCCGATCTCCTGTCGGGGTGGAAGACCCCAGGGTGACTCATGTCTCAGCACTACTGCTGGGCCTGTGGGTGTCTCTATGCTTTTTAAAAGATAAACAGCAATACTTAAGATTTCAAGGATCAAATATAATCGAGATAACACTGATCTTCCTATGAGTTTCAATCACCCAACTGTGTAAATTTAGAAGAAGCCTGACACTTGACACTGGAGCAGAACTCTGGCTGTCCTTCTGCTGAGACCTGCAATGCTCACTTTGGCCCCAAGCCACCTCTGAACAACTGGAGGGCCCCCTGGCCACCTCTGCCTTTCATCTCCTCTGCCTCACTCCCCTGCCAGCGAATCCTTTTATTATGTTAAACTGGGACGTCGGTACTGGAATTAGAAAGGAAACTACCAGCTGCCTTTTCCTCCAGGAAGCACTAATTAGCCAGCAGCCAGGGTCTCAGGTGACAATGGGATGCATGCGGGCTAATTACCAGCTAGCTCCCTCTGCACCCGGGTGGCTCAGGCGGCAGCACCTGCACTTCAGGGCTGAGATATTCTTAGGATCTGGAATTTCCTCCTGGCCCTTATCTTGCTTTTGATATCTTCATCTCACATCTCCTTTTGCAATAGCTTTCCCACTGGTCTCTGACTTCTAGCCAAACCATCTTGCACAAAACAGCCAAATTCATCACTTTAAACACAGGCCCAATCATATCATTTCCCATCCCCAGTTTGTCAGCATAATCCCTGTGCTACATGTAAATTACAGTCCAGCCCTGAAGGCTTTATATAAAGGGACCAAGCCCACCTTTCCAGCCTCCTGTCAGCCACTGCCTTCCTCAGCCCTACCCTAACTGGCACTTTCACCTCTAATGTGCTCACAATAATCACCACGGGAGCTTTAAAGACAGAAAAACAAACTGTACCCAGACCAATAAAGAATCTCGAGGTGTGGGGAAAGGGTATTGGTAGCATTCTAAAAGCTGCCCTGGGGACCCCACCGCTCAGCCAGGGTGGAGGACTCTAGGGCAGGCAGAAGTTCAGGAGGGGGCTAGAATCAGTCTTCTGGGTAGGTCTGTGGAAGGTGTGTATCCTTCCAGCCAAAGCCTGCAGCACAACCCTGTCCTTCCCTCATGACCGCGACAAGTTAAGACCTACATCTTCCCTTCAACTCTGACCACACAGATGGGATCTGACATCCTGCTTCCCTCTTTCTAGATTCATCTGGTGAGTGTGAGGGCTCATTACTGTAAAGTGTGTTCTGCCCAGGCCAGGTCCTGGTTTATTATACCCTTTGGACACTGTCTACACTGAAGTCCAACCTGCAGCCTCCACTTTCCTCCACCTGACCCAGCTCCTACTTCCTCTCTGCTCAGAAGTCCTCTTAGCTGAGTCTGTTGCATGAAAATGCTTATAACAGGAGCTAAAATGGAAATTTTCTCAGGCAGCAAGACACAGTTGAAGTGTGATGGCAAAGTGATGTGTCAGACCACCTGGTGCAACATTTACAAAAGAAAAAGATCTTCTTACAGGTTTCACACTCTCATCCTTTAGAGACACAGAGAGAGAGAGAGAGAGAGAGAGAGAGAGAAAGCGGGAGCAGGAGCAGGGGGATGGGGGTGGTGGTGGTGGTGGTGGTGGTGGTGGTGGTGGTGGTGGTGGTGATCTTCCTGATGTGAGCATGGCTGCCACATGCAGGATCCACACCCCTTACCACACACGTGGAGGTATCTGTGGTTCTCTACTTTATGTCGCAGAGCTAGAGAGAGGCCTTCTAAGAACTCTCTGCAAGTCTTGCAAGTCTTGGTTTGGGAGATGCTACTACTGTGTTTGATGCTCTGGGCGCCCTAGAGGCTGAGGCAGCCTCTGACAGCTCTGGTGGCCTTGGTCCACCCACCTTGGTCCAGTCTGTCAGGAGCAGATGCCAATGTGTCTTCTGGACCAGAGAGGGGAGCTGGAGCCACTCCAGAGATGGCTGGGAGGGGTGATGGCAGGGATGAAGAAACACGGCACCCCAGGAATGCAATACTGTGACTGTTGTAGAAATTGCAGGTAAAGAGGTTCCCAGGCATGGGAATCTCTCAAGAAAAACCCCTGGAAGAAAAGAGTTGGCTTCCACTATTTGTGGGTCCTCTTCCCTGTCTGGCCAACTGGTCCCTTCCTGGTCTCTCCGGCTGCAGTGGCTGCTGGCCCAGGCCAGCATTCTTCTTTCCAAAGCCTTCTACTGGGCCAGAAACACATTTATTCAAAACCACAATCTGTCCAAAATTAAACAGAAGAGAGCAGTCATCCAAACTAAAAGAAGGAGAATGCAAGGGGGAAAAGAAGCACAATTCCTCTATCTCCTGGCACTGCCCCCCATCCTATGTGCCCTGGTAGGGTCGCTGACCACTGGTGAAGGGAGGGGAGGGGTCCTGCTGTTGAGGCTTCAGCTGCAGGTTGATGCCTTGCACGGGGCTCCTCGTTGATGACCCAGGCAGGGCTGCCACCACCTGAGATGCACGGTAAAGTCAGGGCCTGCCCACCTTCTCAGGATGACTCAGAAAGAGGCTACCTCCGCGGGATAAATCTCAAAGGGATGGTGGATGCCTCCTCCTCTTCCTTCTCTGTCTCTCAAATCCCAAGTATACTTGTCTACCACCTCAATGACAGGCCCTTCAGGAAGTTGCCTCCTCATTGCAAAGCCTTGCTTCATTGCTTTTCACTCCTCAAAGTGCTTTTACTTTTTACCTTTTTTGTTTTGCACTCCTGTACTGCCTGGTACCTACATCAGTGTCTTATTTCCCCTGTTACCCTCCCATCTAGACAGAGACTGGAGCACTGACAGGCAGGAACAGCGTCAGGTAGCATCTATTCTGCACCCACCCCGCACCGGGCACTGTGCTAAGCTCCCCACCCACCTTGTTGCTGGATTCCCCAAACCTCTGAGGTCAGTTTGTACTGGAGCCATTTTACAGATGAGAAAGCTGAGGCTTACAGAGGTGTATAACCCCAGGACATAGGACAGCCAAGATTCTGACGAATGTTTTGCTTATTGAAGCACCTGGCAAATTGTGGGGCTCAGTGAAGATTTGGTTAGTGAATAAATATTGTCTGGCTCTCGATCTACACCATTTAAGTGAACATGCAGAAGCCTCTTATAGTCCCGAATGGTTGCATCCTTTTTAAAAATAAGCAACCAGGAATTTCCTGGTGGTCCAATGGTAAAGAATCTACCTCACAAGATCCCACATGCCGCAGGGCAACTAAACCGGCGTGCCTCAACTACTGAGCTCCCGTGCCTCAACTAGAGAGCCTGCGTGATGCGAACTATAGAGCCCACACGCCCTGGAACCTGTGAGCCACAACTAAATAGAGAAAACCCACATGTCACAACTAGAGAGAAGCCCGCGCATTGCAACAAAGAGCCCACACGCTGCAACAAAACATCCCGTAGGCCTCAATGAAGATCCTGTGGGCTGCGACTAAGATCTGGCACAGCCAAAAATAAATAAAAACAAAAACAAAACAAAACTAAAAAGACTATGCAAACATTTCCTACACTGCTTGTTGTGGATATGACTTCAGGTTTTTTTTTAATTAAATTAAATTAAAAATAAATAAATAAAAATAAGCAACCATTTAAATTTATTTCTGAGCCACATCTATCACTTTATCAGAAATCAACTAAACTGAGGTTATTATGCCCCCTCTTTCAAAAACTTAGTTTTAATTTCTTTACAATGTTGGTTTGCGGTTAACAGTATGGTTTTTCTCTGAAGAATTTTTTAACCATTTCTGACAAGGTGGATGAAACACTGCCTTTTAAATTTAAACATGCAAAAAGGTCCTCTGGAAATCTTGCAGGTTCTGACTCAGTGAGTCAGGGGTGGGGCCTGACATTTGGCATTTCCTACAAGCTCCCAGGTGATGCCAGAGCTGTTGGTCTGAGGAACACTCTTTGAGAAGCAAGAGATTGAACTTGACCTAGAGTTTGACTCACTCTATTTATAGAAATAAAGTATAAATTCTATGATCCTTACTTCCAACTGAGGAGGGCTGTCTAGCCCTAGGCAAAGACGACTGCTGTGAGTTGAACTGTGTCCCCCAAGAATTCATATGTTGAAGTCTTAACCCCCTGGTACCTCAGGAAGTGGCTTAATTTGGAAAATGGTCATTGCAGATGTGATCAGTTAAGAGCAGCTCTTAATTAAGGTCAAACTGGAGTAAGGTGGGCCCCAGCTCACTGTGACTGGTGTCCTTATAAAAAAGAGAAATTGGACACAGAGACAGACATGCATGCAGGGAGCATGAAGATGAAGGCACAGAAGGGGGGATGCTGCTACAAGCCAAGGGATGCCCAAGATGGCCAGCAAACCACCAGCAGCTGGGAGAGGCTAGGAAGAGTCTCCTTCATGACCCCCAGATGGAACCAACCCTTGACTTCAGACTTCTGGCTTCCAGACTGTAGTCTTCTGAGCCACTGAGTTTATGGTCTTTTGTTATGGCAGCCCTGGGAAAATCATACGAGAATGATGCATTTTCACACTACAGCATTGCAAAACTCCCCCATGAAAAGGAGAATGGGGGTCTCCCTGCCTCACTTCATTAATTAGAAGCTTAGTGTAAGGAACTGGGGCATGCTTGACTTTTAAATGGCAGGTAATATGTGGAGCGTTACTCACTATTCCTTAATTAATACTTGGCTTGTCACTTCCTTTAATTACCTTTACTTGGCTTGGCTCCCTTACAGACCTGTCACCAGAATTTCTTGGCCAGCGGTATCTTCTTTCTCTTCTTTCACCTGCTCCTTTCCTTACCTGCACCCTTCCTCACCTACGGCTCAAAGACTTCTCCCCAAGGAGCCAAAGTCTCCTTGGCTGTGTGTGTGCATTTTCACTTGGTTTACACTGTCATGTTCATCAGAGTCCCTGGGGGCTGTCTCATCTCTGATACCTATGTGAGTGAAAAGATACTGTCCGCCATATCAGTAAACAAAGGATGTTGTGGCCATCAAGCCATCATATTATAGCCACCCTGATGGTGAGACCTGAGGAAGCTCACGATGGAAAGAGGATGCCCATCATCAAGCCCTCAGTCACTGCAGCCATCACTGATGGTGCACCCTGAGGAGACTCAGGATGAGAAAGAACGAGATACTGGCCCCAGAGAGCCAAGGTGCATATCAAAGGAATGATTTCAATGAGCCCAGACTCTTGCATATGCCCATATATAGAAAAGTGCTAAATTTCTTAACATGAGATGTCTGGTTTCCTTTAATTAATAGTAATCTTTGATATTCTGACTACCTGGTCTTTTTGCAAAAACTCCTATAAATCCTGGCTCCTCCCTTGCCTCTTTGGAGCAGTCCCGCAGAGCTAAGAGGCTGCATCCTGGGCTTATGTCCTCAGTTTTGTCCGCCAAAAAGAACTTTTAGGTTGTGCACTTCTTTCAGTCAACAGATACAATTCTGAAGATGACCCCCAAGATTTTGTTTCCTGGTTATTCAGATGCTAATCTAGGGACTTCTGCAAAAGGATTTCCTAGATGTAATTATTATCCCAAGTTGGTTGACCTTAAAGTTGATAAGGATGTTACGTGGTGGGGCAGCAGTCAGGCAGGCAAGCTTTTTTTTTCTGTTTTTAATTTATTAATTAATTTATTTTTGGCTGTGTTGGGTCTTCGTTTCCGTGCAAGGGCTTTCTCTAGTTGCGGCGAGCGGGGGGCCACTCTTCATCACGGTGTGCGGGCCTCTCACTGTCACAGCCTCTCTTGTTGTCAGAGCAAAAGCTCCAGATACGTGGGCTCAGTAGTTGTGGCTCACGGGCCTAGTTGCTCTGCGGCATGTGGGATCTTCCCAGACCAGGGCTCGAACCCGTGTCCCCTGCATTGGCAGGCAGATTCTCAACCACTGCGCCACCAGGAAAGCCCCAGGCAAGCTTTTTAAAAGCAGAGTTTTTTCAATCTGGGTGCAGAAGAGGAAATCAGTTTTCAAGCATGAGAAGGATTTGACACACCATTGGTGGCTTGAAGATGTGGAGGGCATTGCACATGTCTAAGAGTGTGGGCAGCCTCTTGCAGCTGAGAGCAGTCCCTGACTGACAGGTCAAAAGGAAATGGGGACCTCAATCCTGAAACCACTAGGAACTAACTTCTGCTACCAACTTGGGCAATCTGAGAAGCAGATTCTCCCCAATCTCCAGATAAGAGCCCTGTCCAGATAACACCTTGATTTAGATTTGTGAGACCCAGAGCAGAGAACTCAGATGAGCCCTCTTGAACTTTTGCCCTACAGAATTCTGAGGTAAGGAGTGGTATTGTTTTAAGTTGCTACATCGGTGGTTATTTGTTACAAAGCAATAGATAACTAATACACTCTCCAACCTAACAGAGTCCTGAAGGTCATTGCTGGTTTCCTCCCCCCTCCCCCAACCTAACTGCACAGGAAGAGTGCTGAGCCCCAGGTAGGACCTTTTGGATGACTGACCAGGGCATCTTGGTAATCTCATGTTCCACTTGTGCTATGGGAACTAGGTTGCTATGGTTTTTCTGAGTTTGCTGTTGAAAACCTACCATACAGCCAGACTCCCACAATGCTTCCTGCAACAGGATCTCCCATCAGTTGAAAATAAGTGAGACACTGTGAACAACTATAACATAGAAATAGCTCTGCTCCAGTCAAATTAAATGACTTTAATAATTAACATGAAGTCCTGGATATGAAAATAAACCTGAGTGGAAGAAGAATAGTGACAGAAGAAAACGACCTTCCTGTTGCTGAAGCCAAAGCTCATCCACTGATTTTTATTTGGCTATACATTCCCTCCAGTAAAATGAGTGTTAGTGTGTTGACACAGGCATCAGTGCAAAACAGACTTGCTCAGTCCACCTCCACCCCTGCCTCCCTGCCCTGATTCACAATGAGGCAGGCAAGTTCCCACCTCTGTTAAGAGGCACAGTGTCCAGGGCTTCAGGTGGCAGCTGGGTTGTACCCCAGGGTGTGCACTGCTACCTGCAGACCTGAGGGTGCTCATCTCCAAGTCCTGTCCACCCGCCCCAGCTGGCAGCAGGTGCTGTCCTCCCTGCCTCACCTTCCCTGCACCCCCACCCCTGTTAGCATCTTCTTTCTCATCCACTGCCCCTGCCCTTTCTAGACTTAACCAAGTCTCTCTGCAGGCATGCTTCTGAGAACATGGGACAGTCACCAGACTTTACATTGCTTTGATTGCTCAGGGGACTGGGAGAGTGAATGGCTCTGGAGGGACCAGGGGAGCCCAGGGGACTCACACAGCCACCAGCTGCCAGGACTGACTCACCACAGGGATATGTAACAGAAGCCCACCCTCACCCACACTGCCACTATGAGCAAGTCAGGACTTTACCTCTTTGAACACCAGGTTATCCACCTTTAAAATTGGCAGAATACTAGTACCCACTTCACAGACCTGTTGCCAGAGTTTGAAAAAAAGAACGCAAGTAAGTGGATTCGAATTGTATTGTATGATGGGCATATGGTCGGTTCTAAGCAAGCATCGGTTATTTCAACATATCACATAAAAGTAATGTGACTTCGCTTTGTAAATTAAAAAAAATTTTCCCCTGAACCACTATCCCTTTTTTGTCTGATTTTATTTGGATTATTTTGATAGCAGTGAACTGGGAGGGCCCCTGGGTATAGGGTCAGAAATACTAGAAAGAAGCCTCAGTGCGGCCTTTTGCTATTTGTATAACTTGGGGAAATCCCTTCTCCTCCCACCTGGTTCTCTCCGACCCCTCCCCCCTGGGTAAGGGACTTGACACCATGATGCCTGGGAGAGCAGCCTTTACCCTGCAGTGGGCTGCTGTAAGCCAGCTTTCAGGTGCTGGCCTCGTTGCCTATACAGAGGAGGTGAGGCACCCGGCTGGGTCACAATGCCTCAGGGAGGAGCTGACATCATGTTCTGCATGGCTCCTGAGTAGAGACCTCTGGTCTGTTGTTGCTGTTTTGTTTGTAATTACCTTGGCATGCCGTTGCATGAAAGGAGGTGGCAACTTTCTAAAAGCTGCAAACATTCTAAAAGCACGAGAGGAGGGGTTTCTTTCCAGTTGTTTGTCTATTACCTTCTCAGCCTTTATTGAATTCAGGGATTTTAAAAGCAAGACAGGCTGTCCGACTCCCTTGGATCCTCCTAAGGAGAAAGGCACTCAGCATTTTCTCTCCTCCATCAGCTCGGAATGGCTTGCTGCCAAACTCCAGCCCCAGCAGCGTAAAAGTTGCTCTAACAAGTTAGTGGTATTCTGAGCTGCAAAGTCCAGAAGTCACTTTCCAGTCTTTATGACATTTAACTTCTTTGCAGCATTTGGTCTTTCAATGCTCCCTCTCAGAACTTCTCACCTCACTTCCCTTGAGAGCATCCTCTCTTGTCTTTCTCCCTTCTTTGTTCTCTGAGGCCGCAGGGCTAGTCCTGGCTCTCCATACGCAATGGTTCCCTTTTCAGTAATTTTGCTAGCCAGCTGATGTCACACTGGTACTTGAAACCAGCTCAGGTGTGGGTATTTATACCATGGAAATTGTCAAAAACTACAATTCGGGACCTTTTCTTTTCCTTTCCAGTAAAGCTGGTGTTAAACTGTTGGTAGTTAAGGGCTCATCTTGCTCTGCCCACATCTTAAACACTGTGGTTCCTTAATGTTTTTGTCTTCAGGTCATTTTCTTTTCTGTGCTCTACCATGATTGATTTATTCTGCACTGCACCTTCTGTATACTTCTACATGTGAATGACTCCCATGCCTACCTTACTTTTCTTTCATCTCCAGTCTTACATAGCAAACAGACTACTGTCCAATTATCCTCTAGTGCGGAATGTCCAAACCCAGTGTACAGATCCATGTGGGCAAGCCTGCCCAGGCCCAGCTTCTCTGCTCGGGAACGGTGCCCTGTCTTCAGGAAGCCTGTCTCCTCACATCCTCCACAGCTCTCATCCCACTTCCCAAAGAGCTTCTGAAACTCTCCACTTCTCTCCATCTACACTGTAGACAACCTAGTTCAAGCCACCATCATCTCTCACCCACACCCACCTCCCGACAAGCCGTTTGTATCCACTCTTGTCTGACGCTCATTATTTCTCCATATGGTAGAAAGATGAAATGTTTGACCCTGCAAACCACGGTCTTCCTGTTTAAATTCTTCTGATGGCGTCTGTGGTCCTTAGAGGGAGAAACCCTTAGCAGATTTATGCAGCCCCCCTCCAGCCTCGTCTGCATCAGCCCCTCCCCTCTCTCCCCAGCAGAGTCCCAGCCTCTGTCTCTCCCTGCCTTGGGGGAAGACTGCCACCTCTGTCGGAGCCCCGTCCTCTGCATCCACGTGGGCACCCCTTTCACTGGTGAGCACTGATCACTCTTCATTCTAGCCTAACTGCTCCACCCTTGGGGCACCTTCCCCTCCTCCCTTGGTCACAGAAGTCCTGGCTCCACTGCCAGCAGTGCCCAGATCTTCTCTTTTGTGATGAGTCATCACCTCTCCTTGACCATTGCCCGTCTGATTTCCAGAAGGTGGAGACTGTTCTGCACTCACACCGGTGCCAACCCTCGGACCCGGCTCCACATCTTGCCTAGTCATTAAAATCACAGCTTCTCTAACCCATTGCTTTTTTTTTTCCAGGAGCACCTCTGTTGGGTCAGGCCCTTCTGGATTTTGTATCAGGCTGATAGCTGCTTTTATACCTTCAATCATTCTGTCATCCAGACCATTTTCTGCATGGTTTCCATAGTGCTAAAGTGCAAGACTGAATACGTCATTCCTCTGCTGAAGTTTCCCATGATGAAAACCATGGTTCCTCGGCACAGCAGAGGGTGGCTGGCAGCCTGGCACTTGCCCTCAAGCACCGTGTTCCATCACAGCACCCATCACACCCACCCCAACATCTCACCTTCACCACACTTTGGTTTTCAGGTGTCATGTCCTCCAGGACAATGTCACCTGTCCTCAAAGTCAAAGACCCTGTCCTGGTGCCCCCAGTACCTGGGCATAGTTCCAAAGGACACTTAACCTGCACCTTGGAAATATTAGTTTGCTGATGGCCTGAAGGCAAGATCCTCTCTTTGTGCATCTTATGTCCATCTATGTCCCCAACCATGGATGCAGTGACAGGTGCAGAGTCAGATGCTCAAGGCAAGTTGTTGGCTGATTGCAGTAAATTAACAAAGGACTTGTGTGCACAGGACTGTCTACTGCTCCTTAAAGAAAGCAAAAAGCTCTTATGTTACCCTTTCAACAGTATCCTGCTCTTCAGCTCCATTGTATGATATCAGTGGGACCACGTCTACAGAAACTTCACAAAACCAGATTCCCTGACAGTCATGAAAGGACCCAGCCCTCCTTGTTTCAGTGTCACCTGTGAGAAGTGTACTTTAAATTAGCCTGGTGTATAATTATGCCATTTTCCCTCAGCTCATGTCAATGCTTCGTTTTCTTATTGAAATGTGATTACTAAGTAGAAATATAAAAAATCTTCCTAGTTGCTTGCTGCTGTGAGGCCAAGGTGCTGTTTTTCTTGCTGTATTGACAGCAATTATTCCATCTGATTTTGCCTTCAGAAAGAGTCTCAGGACACAGAGGCCTGAATTTCCAAGTGTGCCAGTTCACTATGGTTTCCCCAACTCAGGCCACCTCCTCCCTTATATTTACTTTTATATTTTCTCTCATTTCAAAAATATTTTGAAGAATATTGATCCTAGAAATCTGGGTTTGTCATGGCACTATAAAGCAATTTTAAAGTCTATACTTCATTCAGATTTCCTTAGTTTTCACTTTTTCTCCTTTTTCTGTGCCAGGGCCCTATGCAGGGTCCCACATTCCATTTAGTCATCATGTCTCTTTAGGCTCCTCTTGGCTATAAGAGATTCTCAGACCCTCCTTGTTTTTGATGACCTTGACCATTTTGAGGAGTACTGGTCAGGTATTTTGTAGAATGTCCTTCAGTTTGGATTTGTGTCATGCTTTTCTCATGGTTACGCTGAGTTTGTGGGGTTTTGGGAGTTGCCATGCCCATCACATCACATCAAGGGCACACATGGTCCACATGACTCATCCCTGCTGAACTGGCTGAGGTCATGTTGGCCAGGTTTCCCCACTTTAGATTTACTCTTCTTCCCCCTTTTCATGCTCTGTACTGTGGAAGGAAGTCACCTAGAAAGGAAGTCCATGCTTAAGGGCTGGGGACTTAAGCCAGCCACCTCTTTGTGGGCAGAATAGCTACATAAATTATTTAGAATTCTTTTGCATAGACATTTGTCTACTCCCACTTCTCATATATGTATCAGTATGGAATCATGGATATTTATTTTATGCTCTGGATTATAGTCCAGTATGATGTCATTAATTTTGTTGCCCAATTCTTTCAGCTTTGACCAGTGTCCCCTTGACAAACCCATCGTTTGGTTTGCTGAGCACTACAAGATTCCCAGCCTCATCTTATGCCCCAACCCTGGAATCGGCCACCTCTCCAAGAGGCCTGGTTCTCCTTAACCAGAGGATGATAAGAGAAACCAATCTCTGGGCACTGAGTGTACTTGTTGCTACTGGGGTGAAGAATTTGAAGGAATGTTGTTCCATTCATAATATACGCAGCACCATATGATCCTGCAATCTCACTCCCAGACATAAATCTGGAGAAAATTATAATTCAAAAAGATACATGCACCCCAATGCTCATAGCAGCTCTATTTACAATAGCCAAGACATAGAAGCAACCTAAGTGTCCATCAACAGATGAACAGATAAAGAAGATGCAGTGTATATACACAGTGGAATATTACCCAGTCATAAAAAAGAATGAAATAATGCCATTTGCAGCAACATGGATGCACCTAGAGATTGTCATACTAAGTGAAATAAGCCAGACAAAGACAATATCATAAGATATTTCTTATATGTGGAATCTTTAAAAATGATACAAATGAACTTATTTACAAAACAGAAATAGACTTAGACATAGAAAACAAACTTATGGTTACCAAAGGGGAAAGGCGAGGAGGGATAAATTAGTAGGTTGGGATTAACAGATACACACTACTATATTTAAAATAGGTAACCAACAAGGACCTATTGTATAGCACAGGGAAATATATTCAATATCTTGTAATAACTTATAATGGAAAAGAATCTGAAAAATAATATATATTATATATATATCTGAATCACTTTGCTGTACACCTGAAACTAACACATTGTAAATTAACTATACTTCAATTCAAAATGGTTTAAAAACTTAAAAATTAATATTAAAAATGTATATATATGCAAGAATGTTGTTCCATTCAAAATATGTTAAGAATATTCTCCCAAATACTATTTGTTCTCAATAAAATCAAACTATAAAAGATGTATTTATCATAAGTCTTTTAGATTTTATTAGGTTTTCCAACATTACCACTTTTTTTTTTCTCTTGTTTTGCAAATTAATATTACTATCCTCTTCTTCTAAGCACACACATGAAATTCCAAAGGCATAGCTGAAGTCTAACTTTTGTTTTACCAGTTTCAGTCTTATCTCCTTTTCTTATTTATCACCCAATCTAAAAGAGATTCAGTATATCCCTTCTAACATCAGCTTAGTGATTATTTTATTTTCCTTTATTTGAGCTGATTCTAGTCTGACCCAGGCTTTCTTGTCCAGCAGCTAGAACTTCAGGACGTAAGAGGCATCATGACTTTGCACATGGGTAAGGTAATGCGTTCTGGATTGTGTCCAGTCCAATCAAAACATTTGGCTGACCTTTCTGGTAGGAGCAGCACATTTAAGCAATGTCTTCAGTAAATGGTCTATAGAGAATCTCGGGTCCATTTCCTGGATCACCGCTGAAAGTTCAGAGCTCAGAATCTTATGAAAATAGCTTAAGCTTCTTTTTCTTTTTCTAGATGTGTTATTTTGCTCTTGCTCACATTATATTTCATCTGCCACTTTCCTGCAGGCTTGCTAGACTGAATTACTTCCAAGATTGAATTTAATCATTGGCTATACCTGAAATGATGCTATGTGAGCTGTATCAGAAATAGACCTGCTAAATATGAGAATTTGCTCTTTCTAAATTAGAGAATCACTTTATACTTGTACATTTATCAATGAGTGAGGGTTGAAATGTCATGAGAATGTAAGTGTACCCTGATTCTTAAGCTCATGATGATTGCACAAAATGCTGAAAGTACCAGCAGTTTCTCAGAAGGGGTTTCTGGCATATTCTGGCATCTTTTATTCAGGATGCATGAGGCCAATGGATAGGAGAAAGTTGCAGAAAAGGAAGATGCCAACTTCACCCATTTATGGTGAGTTTCTGTGCAACACGGGGGAGGATTTACCCAGGTATGTATCATCCTTCTCCTGTAATTTTAAGTCAAGAGATTAATTCAACAAATGCTAATTGAACATCTATTCTATGCCACACATGTACTGGGGTTGGGCAGTCGAGGGGGCAGAACTCCTTCCCCAGTGCTAGTCCCTTGTGTTTGTCCCTGTGCTTCCTCAGGACTGAGGGCCAGCTTGAGAATCTTCACCTGGTTTAGAGCATCTGCTCTGAATAAATGAAGGGGAGATGAATTTATCCAGCCTGGCTACATCGCGAGTGAGTGAATCTCAAATTTCTTATCTGTAGCCTTGAATATCACTACAATTCTGTTAGAAGTATTTATTTATTATTATGTTTTACTTTTACCATCAGTTACCACTTGTCTCACTTTCTCATTGAAATATATCCCACATGAAATCATTAACTGCACATTCAAAAGTGCCATCTATGTTGGACATAAGCCCGCTGAGGTGGTATTTTAAATTCTTCCATTTCATGCCAGACACGACAGCCTTGAAGGAAAGCAAGTGATTACCATGACATTCAAAGATAGAACTCTGAATGCCACAAGCAGAATGTCACCGCTTTCAGTCATAGCTGAAAGCCGTTTGGGTAATGTGCATTTCTTAATCATGATTAAGGGATGTAAAACATAACTACATTTTTAATTGTCAAATTAAACCTTATATATTTCAGGCATCAAAAAAAAAACACCCCACACCCTAATTCTCAGTCCTTCTAGAGCAGGTTCTAACAAGATGGATATGGGTCTTGGGTCTGTGCAATGGGTTAACCCTGGGACCACAAGGCTTACTCCTTCCCTGCCCAGTGAGTTGGATGCGTTTGCTTGCAAAGTGAGCTCAGAGTGCTGGAGAAAGTCAAGTCTAATTAAGAGAGCTTCACCAGGATATCAAGTCATGGTCCAGGAACATGCTAGTACCAACTTGGCCACAAGAGGCAGGGCTTTTCAACAAGTTCTTGCTCCCAGCCCAAGGCAGAGTTCTGGGTACTAGAGGGCCCAGCCCTGTGCTGTTGGCACCCATGCAACATTTAGGACACTGGTACTAAAAATTTATTGCTGTTTATCTTAAATTCAAATTTAGCTGGGCGTCCTGTATCTTATCCGGTACCCCTAGTGAGGGGACACCTCCCAGCTAGCAGCAGAAGGAAGATCCAGGGACAGAAGTGGTAAGAGAACATGTGTTCCATCACCCTATGACAAAGGGCCTCAGAAACTGGCTGCTCCAAGAGGCTGAAACAGTACAAAGGGAGGGGACCTCCTTGGGCTGTAGGAAATGGAGAGAGTAGAGAGCACCTGTGCTCTTCATCTTCTCTGAAAGGTGACGATAAGGAGGTCACAGCAGAGGCAGTCCTCCTGGAACACCTGAATGTCATTCTCTTGATACAAATTCCTTTTTTCCCCAGTTTTATTGAGAAATAATTGACATACATCACTGCATATGCTTAAGGCATACAGCATGATGATTTGATTTACATATTTTGCGAAATGATTACCACACTATGTTCAGATCTTCTCATATACATACAATAAAAAGGAAAGAAAGAAAAAAGGAAAAAGACTTTCTCCTTATGATGAGAATTCATAAGATTTACTCTTCTAACAACTTTCCTCTTAACAATTTAATGCAGCAGTACTAGCTACAGTCATCATGTCATATATTACATCCCTAGTGGTTATTTATCTTATAACTGGAAGTTTGTTCCTTTTGACCACCTGCATCCAATTCTCCCTCCCCCTAACTTCCACTTCTGGTAACCACAAGTCTGATCTCTTTTTCTATGAGTTTGGTTTTTGTTATTGGTGTTGCTTTGTTTTTGATTTCACATATAAGTAAGATCATGCAGTATTTGTGTTTCTGCATCTGACTTATTTCACTTAGCATTATGTTTTCAAGGTCCATCCACATTGTTGAAAATGGTAGGGTTTACTAATTTTTTTTTGATGAATAATATGCCATTGTGTATGTGTGTGTGTGTGTGTGTGTGTGTGTGTGTGTGTGTGTGTGTGTATCAACATTTTTATCTGTTCATTCATCAATGGATACTTAGTTTGTTTCCATGTCTTGGCTATTATAAATTATGCTGCAATGAACATTGGGGTAGGGTATATGTGTCTTTTCAAATTAGTGTTTTAGTTTCTTTTGGATATATTCCCAGGACTGGAATTGCTGGACCATATGGTAGTTCTATTTTTAGTTTTTTTTAGGAACCACCATACTGTTTTTCACAGTGGCTGCACAAATTTACATTCCCACTAATAGTGCATAAGATTCGCTTTTCTCCACATCCTCACCAGCCTTTGCTGTTTCTTGTCTTTTTAATAATTGCCATTCTAACAAGTGTGACATGATACCTCATAGTTGTTTTATTTTTCATTTCCCTAATGACTAGTGATGTTGAGCATCTTTTCATGTATTTGTTGACCTTTCATATTTCTTCTTTGGAGAAATGTCTATTCAGGTCCTTTGCCCATTTTTTAAATTAGATTATTTGTTTTGTTTTGTTTTTTGCTATTGAGTAGTTGTATGGGTTCTTTATAAATTTTGGATTAACCCTTATCAGATATATGGTTTGCATATTTTTTCCCATTCCATAGGTTGTCTTTTCATTTTGTTGATGGTTTATAGAAGAACAAAGCAGGAGGCATCACACTTTCTGATTTCAAGATATACTTTAAAAGTATAGTCATCAAAATAGTAAGGTATTGACAGAAAAACAAATAGATCAATGGAACAGAATCAAAAGCCCAGAAATAAATCCAAGTATATACAATCAACTAATATTTGACCAGGGAGACAAGAACATTTAACGTAGCAAAGACAGTGTCTTCAATAAATGGTGCTGGGATAACTGGGTGTTCACATGTAAAAGAATGAAACTGGATTGATTCATAGCTTACACCATTTACAAAAGTAACTCAAAATGGATTAAAAACTTAAATGTAAGACTCAAAACCATAAAACCCCTAGAAGAAAACATAAAGGAATAAAGCTCCTTGACAGGGGTCTTGGTAATTATTTTTTGGATATGACACCTAAAGAACAAGCCATGAAATAAAAAGTAAACAGTGAGACTATATCAAACTAAAAAGCTCCTGCACGGCAAAAGAAACCATGAACAAAGTGATTCCAGTTCTTCTTTTGGTGATTGAGAGGGGGACAGTGAAGGGCCTTGGGCTCCCCCTAGAGGCCAAGGGGAACCATCCTTCTACTGGGCAGAGAATGGTTCACTACTTCACCTCCAGATGAGAAAGCAAGGTTCATGGAGTCACCCCCAACTCTATGAAAAAATTTTAAAAGGCCTTCAATTCCTAGAAATCAGGAAACTTAGCAAGTGAAGAGCAGGACTGACATCGGTTGTCTACAGCTGTATTCATGCTGACTGGGCACTGTTTTGTTCACACAGTGTTTGGGCCACCAGTCTGTTTAAATAGTTGTAATAATCACTGTCGGTTAGGGGACCAGCCATACAAAGGTGATGGGGGCAGGCATGCGACAGTCCTGGAGGGGAAGGCAGGAAACCGTGATATTTTGTTCTCACATAAGCTAGCACTTAAACCTACTGGGACCTTGTTACGCTGTTTTGTAACTGCTATTATCATTAGGGTTACATTTGTATACTGTGAGGTTACTGAAGACAAGAATGTTCTGTGATCTCTTGGATCCAGAATGCAGTAGATACTCGAAAACTGAATCATTGAATGGATAGTAGACTGTGTGTATAGGTAATATATATATTTTTAAATTTAATTTAATTTTTTTATACAGCAGGTTCTTATTAGTCATCAGTTTTACACACATCAGTGTATACATGTCAATCACAATAGCCCAATTCATCAAAACCCCACCCCCACCCCCCACCACTTTCCCCCCTTGGTGTCCATATGTTTGTTCTCTACAACTGTGTCTCAATTTCTGCCCTGCACACTGATTCAGATGTACTATTTTTCTAGGTTCCACGTATATGTGTTAATATATGATATTTGTTTTTTCTCTTTTGGACTTTCCTCACTCTGTATGACAGTCTCTAGATCCAGCCACATCTCAACAAATGACCCAATTTTATTCCTTTTTATGGCTGAGTAATATTCCATTGTATATATGCACCACATCTTCTTTATCCATTCATCTGTCGATGGGCATTTAGGTTGCTTCCATGACTTGGCTATTGTAAATAGTGCTGCAATGAATATCGGGGTGCATGTGTCTTTTTAAATTATGGTTTTATCTGGGTATATGCCCAGTAGTGGAATTGCTGGATCGTATGGTAATTTTATTTTTAGTTTTTTAAGGAACCTCCATACTGTTCTCCATAGTGGCTGTATCAATTTACATTCCCACCAACAGTGCAAGAGGGGTCCCTTTTCTCCACACCCTCTCCAGCATTTGTGGTTTGTAGATTATCTGATGATGCCCATTGTAACTGGTGTGAGGTGGTACCTCACTGTAGTTCTGATTTGCATTTCTCTAATAATTAGTGATAGTGAGATGCTTTTCATGTGTTTTTTGGCAATCTGTATGTCTTCTTTGGAGAAATGTCTATTTAGGACTTCTGCCCATTTTAGAATTGGGTTGTGTGTTTTTTAAATATTGAGCTGCATGAGCTGTTTATATTAGATTTATATTTTGGAGATTAATCCTTTGTCTGTTGATTTGTTTGTAACTATTTTCTCCCATTCTGAGGGTTGTCTTTTCATCTTGTTTATGGTTTCCTTTGCTGTGCAAAAGCTTTGAAGTTTCATTAGGTCCCATTTGTTTATTTTTGTTTTTATTTCCATTACTCTAGGAGATGGATCAAAAAAGATCTTGCTGTGATTTATGTCAAAGAGTGTTCTTCCTATGTTTTCCTCTAAGAGTTTTATAGTGTCTGGTCTTACACTTAGGTCTCTAATCTATTTTGAGATTATTTTTGTGTATGGTGTTAGGGAGTGTTCTAATTTCATTCTTTTACATGTAGCTGTCCAATTTTCCCAGTACCACTTATTGAAGAGACTGTCTTTTCTCCATTGTATATCCTTGCCTCCTTTGTCATAGATTAGTTGACCATAGGTGTATGCATTTATCTCTGGGCTTTCTATCTTGTTCCACTGATCTATGTTTCTGTTTTGGTGCCAGTACCATATTGTCTTGATTACTGTAGCTTTGTAGTATAGTCTTAAGTCAGGGAGTCTGATTCCTCCAACTCCGTTTTTTTCCCTCAAGACTGCTTTGGCTATTCGGGGTCTTTTGTGTTTCCATACAAATTTTAAGAATTTTTGTTCTACTTCTGTAAAAAATGTCATTGGTAATTTGATAGGGATTGCATTGAATCTGTAGATTGCTTTGGGTAGTATAGTCATTTTCACAATACTGATTCTTCCAATCCAAAAATATGATATATCTCTCCATCTGTTGGTATCATCTTTAATTTCTTTCATCAGTGTCTTACAGTTTTCAGCATACAGATCTTTTGTCTCCCTAGGTAAGTTTATTCCCACGTATTTTATTCTTTTTGTTGCAATGGTAAATGGGAGTGCTTCCTTAATTTCTCTTTCAGATTTTTCACCATTAGTGTATAGGAATGTAAGAGATTTCTTTGCATTAGTTTTGTATCCTGCTACTTTACCAAATTCATTGATTAGCTCTAGTAGATTTCTGGTGGCATCTTTAGGATTCTCTATGAATAGTATCATGTCATCTGCAAACAGTGACACATTTGCTTCTTCTTTTCCAATTTGTATTCCTTTTATTTCTTTTTCTTCTCTGATTGCCATGTCTAGGACTTCCAAAACTATGTTGAATAATAGTGGTGAGAGTGGACATACTTGTTTCGTTTCTGATCATGGAGGAAATGCTTTCAGTTTTTCTCCATTGAGAATGATGTTTGCTGTGGGTTTGTCATATACGGCCTTTATTATGTTGAGGTAGGTTCCCTCTATGCCCACTTTCTGGAGAGTTTTTATCATAAATGGGTGTTGAATTTTGTCAAAAGATTTTTCTGCCTCTATTGGGATGATCATATGGTTTTTATTCTTCAATTTTTTAATATGGTTTATCACATTGATGGATTTGCATATACTGAAGAATCCTTGCAGCCCTGGGATAATTCCCATTTGATCATGTTGTATGATCCTTTTAATGTGTTGTTGGATTCTGTTTGCTAGTAATTTGTTGAGGATTTTTTGATCTATATTCATCAGTGATATTGGTCTGTAATTTTCTTTTTTTGTAGTATCTTTGTCTGGTTTTGGTATCAGGGTGATGGTGGCCTCATAGAATGCATTTGGAAGTTTTCCTTCCTCCACAATATTTTGGAAGAGTTTGAGAAGGATGGGTGTTAGCTCTTCTCTAAATATTTGGTAGAATTCACCTGTGGAGCCATCTGGTCCTGGTCTTTTGTTTGTTGGAAGATTTTTAATCACAGTTTCAATTTCATTACTTGCGATTGGTCTGTTCATATTTTCTGTTCCTTACTGGTCCAGTCTTGGAAGGTTATACCTTTCTAAGAATTTGTCCATTTCTTCCAGGTTATCCATTTTATTGGTATTGAGTTGCTGGTAGTAGTCTCTTAGGATGCTTTGGTGTCTGTTGTAACTTCTCCTTTTTCATTTCTAATTTTATTGATTTGAGTCCTCTCCCTCTTTTTCTTGATGAGTCTGGCTAATGGTTTATCAATTTTGTTTATCTTCTCAAAGAACCAGCTTTTAGTTTTATTGATCTTTGCTATTGTTTTCTTTTTTTCTATTTCATTTATTTCTGCTCTGATCTATGATTTCTTTCCTTCTGCTAACTTTGGGTTTTGCTTGTTCTTCTTTCTCTAGTTCCTTTAGATGAAGGTTAGACGGTTTATTTGAGATTTTTCTTGTTTCTTGTGGTAGGCTTGTATAGCTATAAACTTCCCTCTTAGAACTGCTTTTCCTGCATCCCATAGGTTTAGGATCATCGTGTTTTCATTGTCATTTGTCTCTAGGTATTTTTTGATTTCCCCTTTGATTTCTTCAGTGATCTCTTGGTTATTTAATAACGTATTTTTTAGCCTCCATATGTTTGTGTTCTTTAGGGTTTTTTCAGTGTAATTCATTTCTAATCTCACAGCATTGTCGCCAGAAAAGATGCTTACATATGATTTCAATTTTGTTAAATTTACTGGGGCTTGATTTGTGACCCAAGATGTGATCTATACTGGAGAATGTTCCGTGCGCACTTGAGAAGAAAGTGTAATCTGTTGTTTTTGGATGGAATGTCCTATAAATAACAATTAAATCTATCTGGTCTATTGTGTCATTTAAAGCTTCTGTTTCCTTATTTATTTTCATTTTGGATGATCTGTCCATTGGTTAAGTGAGGTGTTAATCACTTAATCCCCCACTATTATTGTGTTACTGTCGATTTCCTATTTTATAGGTGTTAGCAGTTGCCTTATGTATTGAGGTGCTCCTACATTGTGTGCATGTATATTTATAATTGTTATGTCTTCTCCTTGGATTGATCCCTTTATCATTATACAGTGTCCTTCCTTGTCTCTTGTAAAATTGCTTATTTTAAAGTCTATTTTATCTGTTATGAAAATAGCTACTCCAGCTTTCTTTTGATTTCCATTTGCATGGAATATCTTTTTCCATCCCCTCGCTGTCAATCTGTATGTCTCCCTAGGTCTGGAGTGGGTCTCTTGTAGACAGCATATAGATGGGTCTTGTTTTTGTATCCATTCAGCAAGCCTGTATCTTTTGGTTGGAGCATTTAATCCATTCACGTTTAAGGTAATTATAAATATGTATGTTCCTATGACCATTTCTTAATTGTTTGGGGTTTGTTTTTGTAGGTCTTTTTCTTCTCTTGTGTTTCACACTTAGAGAAATTCCTTTAGCATTTATTGTAGAGCTGGTTTGGTGGTGCTGAATTCTCTTAGATTTTGCTTGTACGTAAAGCTTTTGATTTCTCCATCGAATCTGAATGAGATGCTTGCCAGGTAGAGTAATCTTGGTTGTATGTTCTTCCCTTGCATTACTTTAAGTATATCATGCCACTCCCTTCTGGCTTGTAGGGTTTCTGCTATGAAATCAGCTGTTAACCTTATGGGAGTTCCCTTGTATGTTATTTGTCATTTTTCCCTTGCTGCTTTCAATGATTTTTCTTTGTCTTTAAATTTTACCAATTTGATTACTGTGTGCCTTGGCCTGTTTCTCCTTGGGTTTATACTGTATGGGACATTCTGCACTTGCTGGACTTGGGTGGCTATTTCTTTTCTCATGCTAGGGAAGTTTTCAACTATAATCTCTTCAAATATTGTCTTGGGTCCTTTCTCTGTCTCTTCTCCTTCTGGGACCCCTATAATGCAAATGTTGTTGAATTTAATATTGTCACAGAGGTCTCTTAGGCTGTTTCCATTTCTTTTCATTCTTTTTTCTTTATTTTGTTCTGCAGCTGTGTATTCCACCATTCTGTCTTCCAGGTCACTTATCCGTTCTTCTGCCTCAGTTATTCTGCTATTGATTCCTTCTAGTGTTGTTTTTATTTCAATTATTGTATTGTTCATGTATTTTTTGTTTGTTCTTTAATTCTTCTAGGTCTTTGTTAAACATTTCTTGTATCTTCTCGATCTTTGCCTCCATTCTTTTCCTGAGTTCCTGGATCATCTTCACTATCACTATTCTGAATTCTTTTTCTGGAAGGTTGCCTATCTCCACTTCATTTAGTTGTTTCTCTCGGGTTTTATTTTATTCCTTCATCTGGTACATAGCCCTCTGCCTTTTCATCTTGTCTATCTTTCTGTGAATGTGGTTTTTGTTCCACAGGCTGCAGGACTGTAGTTCTTCTTGCTTCTGCTGTCTGCCCTCTCATGGATGTGGCTATCTAAGAGGTTTGTGCAAGTTTGGTAATATCTTGAGAAATGGCCAGCTAATGTATTTTAATTGGCAGTAAAGCAGGTTGCCCCATATCTTCCCATCCATTGAATCAACAGCATGTATTGATTCTGAGAGAGGGAAGATACCACCACAACCAACAGAAAAGCCATTGTTCAGTATCCAGTTTCAACCACACTTTTCAGAGTCAGTCATGTTGAGATCCTAGATTTCCCAGATCCAGAGCCAAATTTGGAGACCTGAGAAGAGAGCTTTGCTGTGAGCCATCGCATATGACAGACACAGGCTGTGAGGAGAGTCCCTGACAGGAAGGGCTGTGTGAGAAGTTCCATGGAAAGAGAGAGACATACAGACATGATTGTCCTTGGCCTGTTCAGGGGGGCAATATCCAGACAGGTTTGGGGAAACATGAGAATACTGGGACTGGTGCCCGCTCCTTTGAGTTCATCATGACACACATCCAGGCAGAGTAGCCCTGGCCGGGGAGGTGAGGAGGGAAGAGGGCAGGACACTGAAGGATGACTATGGGGAGTGGAGGTCCTAGACTTTGCATCCACCTGTAGGAACATCTGTACCTTTTGAATCTCAAAGGGGAGCCCTTGTGCTCCAAGTTCAGGGAAGAGGGACACCTAGCAGCCAACCCAGCAGACAGGACTCCACACACCAGTACCCTGATACTGACCTTTAAATGTGGGTGTATTTTTTTTCCTTGGGCTGCTGTGTAAGTTACCACAAACTAAGTGGCTTAGAACAATAGAAATTTATTCTCTCACAGTTCAGGAGGTCAAAAGTCTGAATCAAGATGACAGCAGGGCTTGTCCCTTCTGGAGGCTATGAGGCAAAACCATCCCCTGCTTGTCTCCTTTCTTCTGCTTGTCTTCTCTCTTCTGACTTCACCAAGTCAGGATTCTTGGCTTTCCCTGACTTGTACATGCATCACTTCAGCCTCTGACTCTATCTTCGTCTTCACATGGCCTTCTTCTCCATGTGACTCTCAAACCACCCTCTCCTTTCTTTTATAAAGATACCAGTCATTGGATTTATGGTCCATTCTAAATCCAGGATTATTTCAAGATTCTTTGAAGTCCAATTCCAAAGAAGATTACATTCTGAGGTTCTGGGAGGATGTGAGTTTGGGGGGATGCCATTCAATCCACTACAGTGGAGTTAAAGTTCAGCATCAATTGTTGGGAAAGGATAAACACTCATTGATGGGGAAGATGGTTAGTATAATAAAATGAAATAAAAAATTAAAATAGCTCTTTAACTGGGCTGGAAATGTTCTTGCAATTATGTTATACATTATTAACTTTCTAGTCATTACTATATTCTTAATTTTAAGTATAGTATATCATCTGTAGTTTTTAGGTCTAATGACATTGTAGAGTGATCAGAGAACTTACAAGGATAAAATGTATGTGAATTCAGGATAAAAGGATAAGTGCAAGTGTAGAATTCATGTGAATAAAAACACATATTAGGTTCAAATGGGGCTTTGCTTTTCATTGTGTCTCTTGTTAAATGCTGTGGGTGTAAAATTGATGGAAAATTGATATATCAGCATAGATGCCCCCACCCTGTGTGCCATTCTCGTAGGGCCCTGCTCAGCAATTTGTCCACTTTCCTCTTTCAGACTGTGTGCCCCTGTGTTTTCATAGTCATGGCCCATAGATTCCATGGTGTAGGAAGTGTCTTGCAGGGTGATCTCCTCCAAGATGTAACTCAGGGTCCTTCTATTGAGACTGTCAAAGCATTTTCATCTTTGCAGTCACTACCAGAGACCCACACCTGGATGGAGGAGGCATGTCTGGAGGATGGGGCAGGAAGATGTACATGCTGACCCTACCTCCCTCTGGGCAGTGGTTTACTTTGGGGAGCAGTAGAAGACTTATGTCAACCTGTCTGTCTATCTTTGGTTTTATAGTTAGAGCGTAGTATAAATCACACTTTAAATTTTGAAATTCCTATTTTAAGTTGGTGATGGTGATGTAGATCCATGGCTGATACTCACTGACACTTTTCTTCCAGCTTTCATATTTCTGCAGGTCTCTAAAGATACAACAAGAGACCAATGAGGAAGTTAACACATTAGAAAGAGGGTAGGGGCTAAACTAGGTAAATCAGAGTGTGGAGTTGCTGAATGAGAGCTAGATTATAGAAACATTCGAGAAAGTTGAATACACAAACTTAGTTCTATACAAATGGAGTCCCAAGAATAAACCCAAGTACCTCATAATTTCCCAAGCTTGATGTGTAAACTAAATTGTAATATGAATCATAGATTTTGTCAAAGATAAATACCTTTCATGCTTGTATGTACATTGTGCATGTGTGAAATATGAGTATATTGATATAGATAGGTATACAAGTTGACAGAAATATGTTTTCTAAGAATAATATACAAAACATGGTATAAAAGTGGCATATTAAATTATGGATAGCTTTTTAAATAAACATTTCAATATTAGCTTTTTATTATGAATTTATATAGCAACTTTGCTCTCAGAAATTCTAAGTGACTAGAATGAAAATGACCCAATTTTCCTTTCAAGTTAAGAGGTCATAAGAGAAATCACGTATTTTAGACTTAAAAAGACATCTAGAAACCTTACTTTTTTCAGACATCTTATTTTTTCAGATGATTAATCTGAGGTCCAGTAAAAACTGACTAGAAAATGTACAATCTGTCCATTAGACATATTACATCTGTCAGTGACACCAGAGGTCCCTCTGGTTCAACGGTGGACTGAACCAAGATTCATGTCTAAAACTCCAGTTCAATCATTACTCTTAAGAGTCCAACTCAAACAATGGATTTCATTAATCTTCATCACTATAAATTTATAAATAAATCTATAATTACCCAGACTCTTTCCAAATTAAGGCTCTATATTTTACAAGAACAATTAATGAAATTATCACATCAATAAAGGTTAAAAGAAGAAAAATTTTTATTTTTGAATATCCCCTGTATTTACTATTGTCTGTGGCTCTCACTGTTGGCTGTACAATTTAATCACTTGAAGACCTGGGCTCCGGAACCCCACCCCAGATATTCTTCTATCGTTGGTCAGAGGTGGGTACCGGGCAGCATCGTCATTTGTAAAGTGCCTTCAATTATTCAAATGTGCAGCCAGAGTTAGGAACCACTGGTCTAGCAATTTTCCTTTTCTTATTGGGTCTTCTGAAGCACAGCCATTTAGGATCAGTGTGAAATTAAAAGTTAATAAGGTAGTCAGAATTGGGGGGTCTGAACTATATATGTTAAGATATACTAGCCTAGCCTTATAGGCATTCACTTTGCTTCACATACATTTAAACCACCCCACCACCCCCACCACCACCCCCGCCCTGCAATTCTGGGTTCCTACCTATGTAACTCTCCCAAAGTTTACCAGCCCTTTCTCTAGACCCTGACTCTATTTCTTCACCACAAATAAATCTGAATTCTGTAGTTTCTACCCTCAGAGCACCTTTTCCCATATTTCCTATTTTTAAAAAAGGCACTCCTCTCTTTCTAATAACTTAAACCAGAAACTTCAGAAACGTGTGCTAGTCAGAGTGCCAGGCACTGGGGATCCAGCAGCTGAGAGGACTTGTTCTTAGTTGCCCTGAGGGTGTGAACTTTGAGTCCAGGTAGTCACTGAGTCAGGAGCTTCCAGAGCTTTTTGTATGGTTGCGATGCTGATGAATACCACGTGGATGGCCTCCTGTCTCATCTTCCAACCCAGATTTCCCCTGCAGCCAATGAGCTCTCTCCAGAAGATAAATTTGAGATGTGCTTCCACTTAATACTCAACAGTTTTTTTGTCATTGACAGAAAATGTACAATCAACCTGCTGTGGCTGATAGTCCTCCAGGTCTGATGTTAGACCCAAACACATCGTCCACTTCACAGCTTTACATCATCCTGTGTTCCATACTGCCTGCCGGCAATATCTCCCTCACTTCTTTACTGGGGAATTCATGTTCTTCAACTCCAGGTTTTGTGACCTCTAGGAATTTTAGTCCTCTAGGAATTTATGCTTTCTCTCCTTACATTAGTCCCAACTCACTGAATAGGAAGTCATTTTATTGTGGTTGTCATCCTTTCTGCTATTTTCAGTTGCTGTTCTTTAATTATTAATCTTTTTTAATTGAACTATAGTTAATTTACAATGTTGTGTTAAATAGTTAATTTACAAAGTTTCAGGTGTACAGCAAAGAGATTCAGATACACATTTTTTCCAGATTCTTTTCCATCATAGTTTATTACAAGATATTGAATAAAGTTCCCAGTGTTATATATACAGTAGGTCCTTGTTCTTTACCTATTCTATATATAGTAATGTGTATATGTTAATCCAAAACTCCTATCCCTCCTCCCCACTCCACTATCCTCTTTGGTAACCATAAGTTTGTTTCCTATGTCTGAGTCTATTTCTGTTTTGTAAATAAGTTCCTTTGTATCATTTTTTTAGATTCCACATACAAACAGTGATATCATGTGATATTGTCTTTCTCTGTCTGGCTTACTTCACTTAGTATGCTAATCTTTACGTCCATCCATGTTGATGCAAATGGCATTACTTCATTCTTTTACTATGGCTGCATAGTATTTTATTGTGTGTGTATATATATATATATACCACATCTTCTTATCCATTCATCTGTTGATGGACACTTAGGTTGCTTCCATGTCTTAGCTATTGTAAATAGTGCTACTATGAACATGTGGGTACATGTATCTTTTCGAATTACTGTTTTCTCTGGATATATGCCCAGGAGTGGAATTGCAGAATCATATGGTAATTCTCCTTTTAGTTTTATAAGGAACCTCCATACTGTTTTTCATAGTGGCTCTACCAACTTAAATTCTCACCAACAGTGTAGGAGGGTTCCTGTTTCTCCACACCCTCTCCAACATTTGTTATTTGTAGACTTCTGAATGATGGCCATTCTGACTCATGTGAGGTGATACCTCATTGTAGTTTTGATTTGCATTTCTCTAATAATTAGTGATATTGAGTATCTTTTCACATGCTTGTTGTCCACCTGTATGTCTTCTCTGGAGAAATGTCTATTTAGGTCTTCTGCCCATTTTTTGATTGGGTTGTTTTGTTTTTTTATATTAAGCTGTATGAGGTGTTTGTATATTTTGGAAATTAATCCCTTGCCAGTAGCATCATTTGCAAATATTTTCTCCCAGTCCATAGGTTGTCTTTATTTTTTAAGAGTGTGTTAATATTTTATTGCCACCATATTAACTTGAAGTCTCTCTCAATAAATGTTTGTAGTTTAGGAATCTATGGGACTCAAGACTTAAATATATTCTCTTTTGTCTATTTTGGCATTTTTCCATGTCAGGAATCACCTCATTCTAATGATTTTTGACACATGAGATTTATATATCATTTATCTGTCTTCTATTTATTTATTATTCATCCATCTTCCATCAGTTTCTTTTCTATAATCTATGTATCTGTCACCTATGTATCAATCTTCTCTCATCTGTCCATCTCACCATTTTTTCTTAGCTATTTGAAAAAAGTGTAGAGCTCATGACAACATAAAAAGATAGACTAAGAGACCTCCATCCCTCTCTATTATGAGTGATCACTTTCATTTGTTTCTGATTTGTCATAAATTTATTTATAATAAATTTTTGCAATAATAATCAAATATGTTTTCTTAATACCTCACTGATCCTTCTTATAGTTTTCTTTTTTGTTGTTATTGTTATTGTTGATTTCTTTCTTGCAGTTGACCTTATGAGATAATCACCTCATCCTTGAACACGCTTATAAATTTTGTTACCTGGGCAATTTTTAAAAGAAATAGATAATGCAAATATATACTTGACAAGAAAAGATGTAAAAAAGAAACACACATACACATACCTTCAGTACACTTAGTTGTGAAAAAGAATGAAAATTGGCTTGATAGAAAGAAACAGATCAGTAGGTTGAATACATTTTCACATCCCAAAAGTTTCCATAAAGGTGCAGACCCCAAAACAGAGTGATGTCTCAGCCCAGGTGGAATATCAGTTTTCTCCTGCATTAATTTTGAATTATATCTAATCTTTTGCAAAAACAGAGAAAATGAAACAGTGAAGGCTGGAGGTAAGTTGAAGAAACCTTTCTTCCTCAGCACTGTGACAGAATGCATGTAGAAAATGTAACAAAAATTCTGGCCACGCATCTTCAAGGGCAGGAGGAGGAATTCCTCCACGAGGGTAAGTGGAAAGTATCGAATATTTCTCCAGAGTTCTTGGAATGTTTATTTGAGGCGTTAATTAGGGCAGTAATACGTAGTCACTGAATGGTGTTACCAAGCAACCAAGGAAGACAGGAGGGTCTTCAACAACTGTTGGGAACTGCAGACCAGAAGTAACTCAGTTAAGATGCTTGGAGCACAAAACATAAGGTGTGGAGCACAATTCTACTGTTAAAGCTAATTAAAGAATGGTCCCCAAAGAATCTATATGAAATCCCTGGAAAAGGACAAAGAAAACAGAGAGAGGAAATAGCCTGTTTATGTCTATTGCAAGTATCTCATGTGTCCCAGGCACTGGGGACAAAACAAAAACACATAGGAAAACCTCTGCTTCAAGGACCCTCAATCTAACATAAACAAAAAGTATTATATAATGGGTAAGTTTTGTAAATATGTGCAAAACTCCTTTTCTGAACACACAATAAAGCATAGTGTATGTATATATACATATATGTGTATATATATATATATATATATATATATATATATATATCTTGCTCTTTGTACTTAAAATACAAAGAGTTCTTTCTTATTTTATTCACATCATAGTTCACATTATCTTATTTCATAGTTTATTTAGCCAGTTTGTTACTAGTGTATTCAACACTATTATTGGATTTTGGCTTACTTTATCCTAATGTATTCTGAATAAATATGGAAATATTTTGTTTGGTATTTGTTGATGTGAATCTTGAAGTGATGTTCCCAAAAAGTGAGAGAGCTGGATAGAAAGATAAGTGCATCTGCAATTTTGTAAGATTTTTCCAAATTCCCTTCCATTTAGTTAATGATTCTCCAAAACCTTGCCAATAACAGAGTGGGTTGGTAGGTTTTAGATTTGTGCCAACCTGCTGGGTAAGGAATGAGTATCTTTATACAGTTTTAATGTGCATTTATGTTACTAAAAGTGAGTATCTTTACATGTTCATATGCTTAGTTAGTTGGTTGTATTACTAATTTTGTATTCTTAGAAAACAAAAGACAGAATTTTCTTCTTTATATGCTAAGAAAATGAGTCCTTTTGGCTATGATGTGAACTAAAATATTTTCCCCAAGATTATTTGTCTTTTGACTTTGCTTATGATTTTTTTGCCAAGCCTTTTTTAATGTGGTGAAATTATCGATTTCTCAAATTTAAGTTATATTTGAAAGCCTTTTTTCATTCCCAAATCATAGAGACATGCATCCATGTTTTCTTCTAGTATTTGAATGGTTTCATTTTTAGACTTGAATATCTAATCCTTTGGAAATTATTTCGTTTCATGATGTTAGATAAATATATTCCCTTATTATTTTCTGGCTATCCAGTTTTAACACCTTTTATCAAATATTCATTGTTCCCAGTGATTTGAGAGGTCACATTCTGGTGGCCTAAAATGACCCTCACATCTGGTATTTACATCTTTAGTTTTCCTCCACAGATTGTGGCAAGGGTGATAGGGTGTCACTCCTGTGACTACCTTACATTCCATGACAAAGGTGATGGGTTGCCACACTCATGATTAAATGATGCCACAGAAGACTCAATCTCTCTGCATTGCTGACTTTGAAGAAGAAAGCTGCCATGAAGTAAGTGGCCATGTCTGAGAAGCCCACGTGACAAAGACTGCAGGTGGCTTCTGGGAGCTAAGAGAAGCCCTCAGCAAGGAACTGAAAACTTCAGTTCTGCAGACACAGAAAATGAGTTCTGCCATCAGCCCAAAGGGGATGGGAAATTGGTTTCCCCCCAGCCAACTCTTTGAGAGACCACAGCTCCAGTGACAACCTGGATTTCACCCTGGTGAGACACTAAACAGAGAACCAGTTGAGCCATGCTGGACTCCTGACCTGCAAGAACTGTAGGATAGTAAGTGAGTGTTGATTTTTAGCTGATAAATTTATAGTAATTTGTTACACAGCCTAGATAACTAATACACATGCATGTCATCCCATATTTCAAAATGCAGTTTGGACTAACTCTGTACTTTCTCTTCTATTCTATTTGTTTGTAGCCTTTTCATGTGTTAGTATTATTATTGAATCACAGTTCTTCATACTATGTCTTAATATCTGGTTGAAATAACTCCATTCATAGTTGTTCTTTTTCATAGTTGTCCTCTCGATTCTTGATTATTTATCCACATAAAATTTAGAGTCAATCAGTCTGGCCAGAAGAAAACATTGTATTTTTACTGGGCTCACATTAAATTTTTATGTTAACTTGAGGAAGTCATATGATACTGAGTTATTTTACCCAAAAATGTATATGATGACTTTCCATGCATTCTACTTTGTCTTTTGTAATTACATGTAGGTTTTGCACAATTTTGGATGATCAATTATTAAGCTTTTAAAAAATTAGAGGTAAGTCGTTTGTATTTTAAGGAGTCTCTGTCTAGTTTAATAATTTTTGGCTTGAATTTTATCTAGTCCTATATCAAATTGTTTCAAATATTATTTTACTCTCTGTTGAAGTATCTGAATATGATCTATTAATGTGGTAAAATGTTAAGCATTTTTAAAAACCAGGAATGAGTGTCAGATAATATCTCAGAGTCTATGGAAGTATCTAATTATGAATTTTCTTCTTAGGTTTATTAATAGGGTGAAATACATTAATATATCTCTAATATTGAGCCATCCTTAAATTCCTGAGAGTCCTAGAGTTTCTTCTTCACCATGCATACTAAATGTGCTATGGGATTTTTCTTGCTAATATTTTATGTAGAATTTTTGCAGTTGTAAGTGAGATTGAACTGTATTTTTCTTTTGGGTATAATATTTGACAGGTTTTGGATGCATTGTTGATCAATATGCTTTTTCTTTTCTATGCTCCCAAACAATTAAAGAAATTAGAATCTTGTTATTGTTAAATAATTTGATAGAATTCCCTTGATAAATCATCTGGATTTGATATCTTTTTTTTTTTTTTTTTTTTTTTTTTTGGTGAAGGGGGGCACATGGAAACTTTCTCTATTTCATCTATGAATATTAGTCTATTAAACTTTTATCTCTATTGATATTAATTTTGATAAATTATGAATGTTCTAAGAAATTGATTTCAAATATTGATTAAATTATTCAATCAATACTTGATTATTGATTTCAATTATTGACTTCAAAAAATGGATTTCAATTTTATTTGTCTAGTATTGAGAAAATGATCTCATAATTTTAGAAATTTCCTATGTTTTAATGTCTATTTCTCTCTAGATATAACTTATGTATTTTGCTTTCTCCTTTTTTATCTTGATTGAGATATATAATGATTATATTATTGATTTTTCAAAGAGTCAATTTTCAAAATGGATTTCAAATACTACTTTTCTGTTATCTTCCTCATTATTTTTTGCTTCTCTCTTTTGATTTACTTCTTCTTTTTTCTAATTTTTTTCACTTAGAGGTTATTCTTGTCTAAATAGTGTTTGAGGTTACATTAAAAATTTATCACTGCTTAAAATGTACCTCATAGATTTTCATATATTTATTTTATTATCAATATTTTTGACCTAAGAGTTGTTTGAGATTTTTTAACACCCAGCTGGATATTTTAACATTTATTTCTACTGCCATTGCACTGTGGTAAAATACTTTTTATATATTATTTCTACTTTGTGGAATTTATTGAGGTTTTCTTTATACCTAACAATAAATGGTTAATTTTTTTGAATGTCCCATGTTCACTTGAAATGAAGATTTGTATTCTCTGTGATTTTGAATACAAAGTCCATAAAATTCACAATACCTGTAATATTAATCATGTAGTTTGGTTTCTATTTAAACTATATATATACATATATATTTATATTTATACATATATATAGTTTATCCAGTTGAGTCTTATAGTAACAGTGCTGTGTGAAAAAAAAAAAAACCCAATCTCCTTAATAATTAATGTGTTTCTATATTCTTCTCCTCAAATTTCCTAAAGTTTCTACTTGGTACAGGTTGTTGCTATGCTATTTGGTATGTAGATATTTATAATTGTATATTTGTTGATAAATCTGTTGTTTGTATTTTAAGGAGTCTCTCTCTAGTTTAATACTTTTTGGCCTGAATTTTACCTTGTCCTATATTTACATTGTACCCCTGATTTCTGTCTGCTATACACTTTTACACATCCTTTTATTTTTAGACCTTATAATATATTTGTTTTAGGCATCTCTTTTATATGGAGCATATACATTTCTTTTGCTTTGTAAACCAGTAAGAAAATCATTTTTTTTTTACTTAAATAGGCAATATAAGCTCTTTCACATATATTGATTAAGTGATATATTTGGTTGATATGGACATATTATTTTATCCCATTTCTTATATGTATTATGTCATAGCTACTATGTGTATCTTATTATGTTGTCTTTTCTCTTTTCTTTTTTCATTTATTTTATTTTTATAGTTCTTTTTGCCTATATAATACTTTGTATTTTGTTTGAGAAGTTACATTTATACTAATTGTCTAACACCTTCATCACCTCTTTTATTACTAAGGATTCTATTATTCTCACCTTGAAATTATATCATCTCCCACTTAATGGCTATGTGCCAATCAATATATTTTATACTACATCTTTCATTTTTTCTTTTTAAATGTGTATTATTTTTATTTGACAAAGCTCTGAATTTACTTTTCTTCGCCAAAATCAGAAGTACAGCCAGTCCTTTCAAAATTACTTCTTATAACTTCTTTTATTCAAAAACTTGTAAAATTATATATATTTATATAGTTGTAAGTATTAGTTCTATTCCATTTTTCCCCCACTCTTCAGAAAAATACGTATTATATGTATTGGATACCAATGTATAGACAATAATAATACCCATAGCACAAGCTAATTTCTCTGTGTTGGGGTTTTACTTTTCACCAATGTTATATATATATGATATTTTTGATCTGCGATTTGTGTTAAATTCAATGTGTTTTTTTTAATCTTAAGAATACTATGTTAAGAGGAAGATGTTCAACATGGTGGAGGAGTAAGACATGGAGATCACCTTCCTCCCCACAAATACATCAGAAATACATCTACATGTGGAACAACTCCTACGGAACACCTACTGAGTGCTGGCAGAAGACCTCAGACTTCCCAAAAGGCAAGAGACTCCTTGCATACTGGGGTAGGGCAAAAGAAAAAAGAAAAAAACAGAGACAAAAGAATAAGGATGGGACCTACACTTGGGGAGGGAGCTGTGAAGGAGAAAAACTTTCCACACACTAGGAAGCCCCTTCACTGGCAGAGATTGGGGAGGCGGGGGCAGGGGGAAGCTTCGGAGCCACAGAGGAGAGCACAGCAACAGGGGTGCAGAGGGCAAAGCAGAGAGAATCCTGCAGAGAGGATTAGTGCTGACCAGCACTCACCAGCCTGAGAGGCTGGTCTGCTCACCTGCCGGGATGGGTGGGGCTGGGAACTGAAGCTCCAGCTTCGGAGGTCAGATCCCAGCGTGAAGACTGGGGTTGGCTGTGTGAACACAGCCTGAAGGGGGCTAGTGTGCCACAGCTAGCAAGGAGGGAGTCCAGGAAAAAGTCTGGAAGTGCCTAAGAGGCAAGAGATCATTGTTTCAGTGTGCGTGAGGAGAGGGGATTCAGAGCACCATCTAAATGATCTCCAGAGAAGGGCATGAGCCGTTGCTATCAGCATGTACACCAGAGACAGGCATGAGATGCTAAGGCTGCTGCTGAAACCACCAAGAAACCTGTATGCAAGCACAGGTCACTTCCCCCTCCCAGGAGTCTGTGCAGCCCACCACTGCCAGTGTCCCATGATCCAGGGATAACTTCCCCAGGAGAACACACGGCACACCTCAGGTAGTTGAAATGTCACACCAGCCTCTGCCACCGCAGGCTCACCCTGCATTCAGTACCTCTCCCTCACCCCAGACTGAGTGAACCAGAGCCCCCTAATCAGCTGCTACTTTAACCCCATCCTGTCTGAGTGAAGAACAGTTGTCCTCAGGAGACCTACATGCAGAGGCGGGGGCAAATCCAAAGCAGAACTGCAGGAGTTGTGTGAACAAAGAAGAGAAAGGGAAATTTCTCTGAGTAGCCCCAGAAGCAGCAGATTAAATCTCCACAATGAACCTGATGTACCCTGCATCTCTCAAAT
Organism: Leucopleurus acutus; assembly: GCF_964270905.1. Taxonomy (NCBI): domain Eukaryota; kingdom Metazoa; phylum Chordata; class Mammalia; order Artiodactyla; family Delphinidae; genus Leucopleurus; species Leucopleurus acutus. Next base: position 150,296,930 of record NC_139142.1, read on the forward strand.
ACCTGAATAGACAACGAACCATCCTAAAATTGAGGCGGTGGACTTTGTGTGATTTTGTCTATATAGCTTTGCTTTTATCATTTGTCCTACAGTTCTATCTGTCCCTTTTTTTTTTTTTCTGGTATAGTTTTTTAACACATGTTATCATTGGTGGATTTGTTTTTTGCTTTGGTTGCTCTCTTTTTCTTTATAGCTTTTTAATTTTTTTTAATTTTAAATATTTTTTAAATAATTTTTTATTTTAATAACTTTATTTTATTTTTCTCTTTCTTTCTCTTTTTCTCCCTTTTCTTCTGAGCCATATGGCTGGAAGGGTCTTGGTGCTCTGGCCGGGTGTCAGGCCTGTGTCTCTGAGGTGGGAGAGCCAAGTTCAGGACATTGACCTACTAGAGACCTACAAGCTCCATGTAATATCAAACAGGAAAAGCTCTCCCAGAGATCTCCATCTCAACACTAACACCCAGCTCTACTCAATGATCAGCAAGCTACAGTGCTGCATAGCCCATGACACACAACTAGCAAGACAGAGACACAACCCTACCCATTAGCAGACAGGCTGCCTAAAATCATAATAAGGTAATAGAAACCCCAAAACACACCACAGGAGTCAAACCTGCCCACCAGAAACACAAGATCCAGCTTCATCCACCAGAAAACAGGCACCAGTCCCCTCCACCAGGAAGCTTACACAACCCACTGAACCAAGCTTACCCACTGGGGGCAGATACAAAAAACAACAGGTACTATGAACCTGCAGCCTGTGAAAAGGAGACCCCAAACACAGTAAGTTAAGGAAAATGAGAAGACAAAGAAACACACAGCCAATGAAGTAGCAAGGGAAAAACCCACCAGACTAAACAAATGAAGAGGAAATAGGCAGTCTACCTGAAAAAGAATTCAGAGTAATGATAGTAAAGATGATCCAAAATTGTAGAAACAGAATAGAGAAAATATAGGAAACGTTTAGCAAGGACCTAGAAGAACTAAAGAGCAAGCAAACAATGATGAACAACATGATAAGTGAAATTAAAAATTCTCTAGAAGGAATAAATAGCAGAATAACTGAGGCAAAAGAACAGATAAGGGACCTGGAAGATAAAATAGTGGAAATAACTACTGCAGAGCAGAATAAAGAAAAATGAATGAAAAGAATTGAGGACAGTCTCAGAGACCTCTGGGGCAACATTAAATGCACCAACATTCAAATTACAGGGGTCCAGAAGAATAAAAAAAGGGTCTGAGAAAATATTTGAAGAGATTATAGTTGAAAACTTCCCTAACATGGGAACAGAAATAGCCAATCGAGTCCAGGAAGTGCAGAGAGTCCCATACAGGATAAATCCAAGGAGAAACACACCAAGACACACAGTAATCAAACTATCAAAAATTAAATACAAAGAAAAAATATTAAAAGCAGCAAGGGAATAACATCAAATTACATACAAGGGAATCCCCATAAGGTTAACAGCTGATCTTTTAGCAGAAACACTGCAAGCCAAAAAAGAGTGGCAGGACATATTTAAAGTGATGAAAGGGAAAAACCTACAATCAAGATTACTCTATCCATCAAGTATCTCATTCAGATTTGACAGAGAAAACAAAACCTTGACAGGGAAACAAAAGCTAAGAGAATTCAGCTCAACCAAACCAGCTTTACTACAAATGCTAAAGAAACTTCTCTAGGCAGGAAACACAAGAGAAGGAATGGATGTAAAATAATAAATGCAAAACAATTAAGAAAATGGTAATAGGAGCATACATATCAATATATACCTTAAAGGTAAATAGATTAAATGTTCCAACCAAAAGACACAGACTGGCTGAATGGATACAAAAACAAGACCTGTATATATGCTGTCTACAAAAGACCTAGGGACACATACAGACTGAAAGTGAGGGGATGGAAAAAGATATTCCATGCAAATGGAAATCAAAAGAAAGCTGGAGTAGCAATTGTCATATCAGACAAAATAGACTTTAAAATAAAGACTATTACAAGAGGCAAAAAGGACACTGCATAATGATCAAGGGATCAATCCAAGAAGAAGATATAACAATTGTAAATATTTATGCACCCAAAATAGGAGCAACTCAATATATAAAGCAAATGCAAACAGCCATAGAAGGGAAAATCAACAGTAACACAATCATAGTAGGGAACTTTAAAACCCCACTTTCACCAATGGAGATATCATCCACAATAAAAATAAATAAGGAAACACAGCTTTAAATGATACATTAAATGATATGGACTTAACTGGTAATTATAGGACATTCCGTCCAAAAACAATAGGATACATTTTCTTCTCAAGTGCTCATGGAACATTCTCCAGGATAGATCATATCTTGGGTCACAAATCAAGCCTTGGTAAATATAAGAAAATTGAAATTGTATCAAGTATCTTTTCAAACCACAATGTATGAGACTAGATATCAATTACAGGAAAAAAATCTGTAAAAAATACAAACACATGGAGGCTAAACAATACACTACTAAATAAACAAGAGATCACTGAAGAAATCAAAGAGGAAATCAAAAATTATCTAGAAAAAAAATGACAATGAAAACACGATGACCCAAAACCTATGGGATGCAGCAAAAGCAGTTCGAAGAGGGAAGTTTATAGCAATACAATCCTACATCAAGAAACAAGAAACATCTCAAATAAACAACCTAAACTTACAGCTAAAGCAATTAGAGAAAGAAAACAAAAAAAAAACAAACCCAATGTTAGCAGAAGGAAAGAAATCATAAAGATCAGATCAGGAGTAAATGAAAAAGAAATGAAAGAAACAACAGGAAAGATCAAGAAAAAAAGCTGGTTCTTTGAGAAGATAAACAAAATTGAAAAACCATTAGCCAGATGCATCAAGAAAAAAAGGGAGGTGACTCAAATCAATAGAATTAGAAATGAAAAGGGGAAGTAACAACTGACACTTCAGGAATGCAAAGGTTCATGCGTGATTACTACAAGCAACTCTATGCCAATAAAATGGACAACCTGGGAGAAATGGACAAATTCTTAGAAAAGCACAACCTTCCAAGGCTGAACCAGGAAGAAATAGAAAATATAAACAGACTAATCACAAGCACTGACATTGAGGCTGCGATTAAAAATCTTCCAACAAACAAAAGCCCAGGACCCGAAGGCTTCCCAGGCGAATTCTATCAAACGTTTAGAGAAGAGAGAACACCTATCCTTCTCAAATGCTTCCAAAATATAGCAGAGGGAGTAACATTCCCAAACTCATTCAACGAAGCCACCATCACCCTGATACCAAAACCAGACAAAGATATCACAAAGAAAGAAAACTACAGGCCAATACACTGATGAACATGGATACAAAAATCCTCAAAAAAATACTAACAAACAGAATCCAACAGCACATTAAAAGGATCATACACCATGATCAAGTGGGGTTTATTCCTGGAATGCAAGGATTCTTCAATATATGCAAGTCAGTCAACATGATACACCATATTAACAAATTGAAGGAGAAAAACCATATGATCATCTCAATAGATGCAGAGAAAGCTTTCGACAAAATTCAGCACCAATTTATGATTAAAACCCTGCAGAAAGTAGGCATAGAGGAAACTTTCCTCAACATAATAAAGGCCATATATGACAAACCACAGCCAACATTGTTCTCAATGGTGAAAAACTGAAACCATTACCTCTAAGATCAGGAACAATACAAGGTTCCCCACCCTCACCACTATTATTCAACATAGTTTTGGAAGATTTAGCCACAGCAAACAGAGAAGAAAAGGAATCCAAACTGGAAAAGAAGTACAGCTGTCACTCTGCAGATGACATGATACTGTACATAGAGAATCCTAAAGAAACTATCAGAAAATTACTAGAGCTAATCAATGAATTTGGTAAAGTAGCAGGATATAAAATTAATGCAGAGAAATATCTTCCTTTCCTATACACTAATGATGAAAAATCAGAAAGAGAAATTAAGGAAACACTCCCATTTACATTGCAAAAAAAGAATAAAATACCTCTGAATAAACTTACCTAAGGAGACAAAAGACCTGTATGCAGAAAACTATAAGACACTGATGAAAGTAATTAAAGATGATACAAACAGATGGACATATATACCATGTTCTTGGATTGGAAAAATCAACATTGTGAAAATGACTATACAACCCAAAGCAATCTACAGATTTAATGTAATACCTATCAAACTACCAATGGCATTTTTCACAGAACTAGAACAAAATGTTTCACAATTTGTACGGAAACACAAAAGACCGCAAATAGCCAAAGCAATCTTGAGAAAGAAAAATGGAGATGGAGGAATCAAGCTCCTGGACTTCAGACTATAATACAAAGCTACAGTAAACACAACAGTATGGTACTGGCACAAAAACAGAAATATAGATCACTGGAACAGGATAGAAAGCCCAGAGATAAACCCATGTACATATGGTCACCTTA